>NC_136803.1:4248631-4416819 GCF_951216825.1 Electrona antarctica | reverse complement strand
GATCATACTGCATGTCACACAGAAGCATCAAAAGTAGCAGATCTTCGTGCAGCGTTTCACGCTTGTAGATCTGCTATTTATGATATTTATTTTTTTGAATCCTGAAAAGTAAATGTCTTAAATTTGGACATAGGAGGTTTTCCAGTTTCCACCCGACAGACGATTTGCATAGCATCATAACACGCGCAGGCACACACACACACACCCACACCCCACACCCACACACACACACACACACACACACACACACACACACACACACACACACAGTGTGTACTACTGTGATGAATAGCCCACATAAACCACTAGAGCACACACATTATTGCACACATAAATATAGTGATGCAAATAAAATTACATACTCATGCAAATCCAACCCCCCCCCCCCCCCCCCCCATCCCCCACACACACACACACAATACATACATGTCATATTAATATTCCCCCTGCCCCAGTGAGGATTAGTAGTAGTTTGTTGATTGCCCCCTGCAGAGTGAGAGAGGTTGTGTGGCGTGCGAGGGTATTCGCATGGGGCAGGAGGGGGGAGGGGGAGGGGTTCACGTTTAAGCCGTTTATACTGTAAATCAAAATGTTGCAGCAGTTTGTTTTTTTATGTTCACCCATGGCTCATCCTCTAAAAAATACACAGAGAGAGAGAGAGAGAGAGAGGAGAGAGAGAGAGAGAGAGAGAGAGAGAGAGAGAGAGAGAGAGAGAGAGAGAGAGAGAGACAGAGAGAGAGAGAGAGAGAGAGAGAGAGAGAGAGAGATGGGGGGGCAAGCAGTGCCAGGAGACGGAGAAAACGAGGTAATGACTCTTTCCCGCATCTTCGCCCCCCGTCGTCTCTCGCTTCCTGTCTGTTGTCATGACGATGGCGGGGATGCTGACTGACTGACTGCCGTGTCGGTTTGTTCCCTGGATCCAGGAACCTGACCAATGACGGAGCGGGCCCAAACCCCCATAGCAACAGTCTGTGAGCCAATCAGGGCCCCCCTCCCCCACGTCTCCACGGTGTGTGTGTGTGTGTGTGCATTGAGTTTCTGGTCAATTGATAGTGTTGCGGCGTCCTGCATTCCCTCTTGGAATCGTCTAACAGCTAAGCAAATAGCTCACAATGTAATATAGATCCTTGTCCCCTGCACACACACACACACACGCACAGATGGACGCACGCACACGCATGCACGCACGCACGTGCATTTGAGTCCAGAAGAGAGGAACACAGAAAGAGACAATGAGATCAGTGCATCAGACCCAGACCTCATACAGTCTAATGTGACAAGATGTGATGCAACATCAGATAGCATCTAACCTCTGCCTATTTCAACCTATATACACACAGGTTACAGACCCCTGATTCTCAACTTTTTTAATGTCAAGGACCCCTGGTGGTCCCTGGATCTCATGTTGGGAACCAGCCTATATATTCAAAATCACGCTCGTCTAAAGTGAGCGGTGCCTTTTATCATGCCAATGATGTATCATGAACAAACTGCCTAAAACGTTGCACATCCTCATCATTCATTTTCGACCGCAGTCGAGATCATGGATTTCACAATGCCACGCCAGACTTTCCGGTCCTTCATTGCCAGCCCCAGTTCCTGCTTTACTGATGCATGTGTCCCTAGCGATGACATCAGGGAACGACAGTTTTCTACCTCTGGTCTGCTTTGAGGCAGGACTCCAGAGAAGAAGGGAAGATATAACCTCATTGTCAGCTCTGTAACAGTGGCCGGCAAACTGTGTTCTTCTGGATCGGACTAGTGAAGAAACATGCGAAGGTTGCTGTATATTAGATTAGTCGATGGGTGGCTCTTCCATTCTACTAATGACTTCGGGGACCTCCATATGGGCATAAAAGGGACACGGGTAGACTGAGAGATAAAGAGATCTCCAAATATGGGCTCAAAAGGGACACAGACAGACACCCAACATAAGTGTGAGGGCCACGTAGAGGGCCAAACCTCTAGTTTTATTGTTCCCTGTAGGATGATTTGAGGGTTCCACTATTTGAGGCAATACAACAACAAAATCTTTAACTATTCTGGGAAGATGATGCTGAGAAGTTAGAGTGGATATTTAATAATGAAATATTTAGGACCGCACAGTTTGTTTCTAGAGCCTGGAGTACAGGCCTAAATGGGGTCTTTTATTTTATGGCATTATATTTTACGATGTATATTATGTAATCTGCCTTGTAAGAATCGTGGGTGTAAATTTAGTATTCACTTGATCATTGTTTGCAAACTGTCATGTCGGTTTATTGTCCTTTATTGTCATTGTTTATTGTAAACTGTAAAAAAAGTGTCCTGTAAGTCCATATGGACTTCTTCAGAAGCATGACACTTAAATTAAATAAAGAATCAATCAATCATAATCTTCATTTTTCGGAGGACAACTGGTTTTGCAGTAAGAAGACAATAAAAATACAAAAAGCCTACATACCGTATGGTGAATTAAACAGGACTGAATGTAGCAAACGGCAGTGCTCTTAGCATCCAACCAACCCAAAAATCATTATCATTATTATATTCACAAATCACAAGAATAAAAGAAGAATGAAAAGGAAGAATGAAATTGAATAAAATCACAATTAATTTACATATAGATTAACTCCCAACTTTGAATGAAATTGTGGAGCGGAACCTACATAACTCGTTCTAATGTTTGCCTCGTTGTTAAAAGTGCCCCGAGCAAGCGCTGAACTCTGTAAGAGTGCATTCTTCCTTTGATGCACCAAGTTCCAAGTTCCTGGAACGCCCTTCAACACACAGACTGAGATTCTTCACACTCTGGAAGACTTCTGGACTTTGCTTTCCAGCAGTGTTGTAGTATTTACTCAAGTACAGTACTGTACTGCTGACACTTGAGGATTTTTGAGGGACCGGGTGCTAGCCCCTCCTATGCCCACCTTTGTGTGTTTGTGTGAACCCCATAGCGATGATTTGATTGGCCGAGCACGGAATGTGAGGATAAAAAAGGACAGAAAATTCCACTACAATTATTTGAAAACTTTAGTTAGTTTTTTGTTATTTATAATTTTTTTGCCATTTGAAAATAGCCGATCTACAAGGTATCGCGATGCAACACATTGTGAACCTTTTTTTTATACGGTTTATTGAAATTTTGTAAACGCAATCATTGGGCACTTGAATACATCTTCTTTTGACAGTTGACCAAAAACGCAATCTGGGAAAAGAATCTGAGAGAAATGCATTTTTCAAAATCGAGGAGGAAAAACAAAATCACTTCCGGTTCATGGAAGGAAAACAGTATACTAATACAAAAACATTCAATAGTAGGAAAAGACAACATTTAAGCTACTGTATATCATACTTTGTCTCGCATCACACAGATATATTGTTTTGATTTCCCAGCTCTGACCTTAGTTTGATAAGGAGCGCTTGGTTTGATCCACAGCAGCAAACACACGCCTCTCTGCCACCTCATTAACCCTTGGTCTGACAGAGAGCCAGCCTTGCCCTTGTCTTATGTTTTTATTTCACTGCAGTGAGTTCCGTCAGGGCCACCCACAGTCCCACACAGCTCGACCCGGGGCCGCAAACTAGGCCAACCCGTTTGTGCATTAAGGATACAATGACATTTCTTTTACTCTTTTGAAAAAAGGACAGAGGGTGCACAGCTCCCCTGTGCACCTTTTGTGTACAGGGGAGCTGACAGGGGGCTGAGACAGAGAGACGTATGCAGGAAGGAGAGACCTCCAGGTATTACGGCGGGAGCAGGGATTACTTACTGCAAGTAAAAGTATCAATACTGCAATGTAGAAACAAGTATAAGTTGGGTAATCAAAATGCAAAATTACAAATAATGGAATCAAAATGTACTTAACCCATTTTGGGCGGGAACCCCTTTTGGTGTTAGCATTATGTTATGCTTTAGCTATTGAAAAATAGCAGATCTACAAGCTCATAGCGCGGCACCGAGTGCCGCGCTACGAGCTTGTAGGTCTGCTATTTTTGAAAAATCGACTGACATAGAAACATAGCTTTTTCAGAAAACTGTCAGGAGAAGACATTTTTAGAATCCGATCTCAGGTCAAAAATGTACTTAAAGTACCAAAAGGAAAAGCACTTGGGAGGTTGGCGAAAGGGCCTTTCTGTGTGGAGTTTGCATGTTCTCCCCGTTTCCTGTAGGATAGGTAGTTCCTGCCTGGTCTCTAAACTGCCTGCCCCTGGCCAGCTGGGGCACCTGATGGAGGGGAAAGGAACTGGTCTCTAAACTGCCTGCCCCTGGCCAGCTGGGGCACCTGATGGAGGGGAAAGGAACTGGTCTCTAAACTGCCTGCCCCTGGTCAGCTGGGGCACCTGATGGAGGGGAAAGGAACTGGTCTCTAAACTGCCTCCCCCTGGCCAGCTGGGGCACCTGATGGGAGGGGAAAGGAACTGGTCTCTAAACTGCCTCCCCCTGGCCAGCTGGGGCACCTGATGGGAGGGGAAAGGAACTGGTCTCTAAACTGCCTCCCCCTGGCCAGCTGGGGCACCTGATGGAGGGGAAAGGAACTGGTCTCTATACTGCCTCCCCCTGGCCAGCTGGGGCACCTGATGGAGGGGAAAGGAACTGGTCTCTATACTGCCTCCCCCTGGCCAGCTGGGGCACCTGATGGAGGGGAAAGGAACTGGTCTCTAAACTGCCTCCCCCTGGCCAGCTGGGGCACCGCGCAACTATAAAGAACAGTTGCACCGCTCACTTCACAGGGGTGTGATTTTTATTATTACAGTAGAAGTTTACAGACCAAACTGTAAATAAAAGGTTTACATGACTTTCTGTCTCAGTCCGTATATAGCGAGCTGTAGTGAATAAGTACAGAACAGTTGCAACGCTCACTTCACAGGGGTGTGATTTTTATTATTACAGTAGAAGTTTACAGACCAAACTGTAAATAAAAGGTTTACATGACTTTCTGCCTCAGTCCGTATATAGCGAACTGTATTGAATAAGCAGAGAACAGAATATGGGACAGAGTTGCACCACTCACTTCACATGGGTGTGATTTTTATTATTACTACAGTAGAAGTTTTTTTCTTATGAAAGCAGAGAGTCTTCTGTTTCATACGGTATATAGTATTTATATGTCGCTATAGGCCTTATTTTGTGAATATTGAGGAGTTCACGTCCATGTCTTCTCTGAAGTTATCTGGTGGGCACAAGCTGCATTCAATAACCAATTACTGTCTAACTGTAGATGGGATCAATGTTTACTGTTTTCCTCGTAAAAGTACACATTCAGGGCTTTCATTCGGTGTATAGGATGTATAGGATATTTATTGGGTTAAATTTTATATCTGCCTGTCAATGTCTCTGACTTTAAACCATCCATAACTCTGCTCGCTGTTCAAGATAACCACTTCCAGGCAAATGCAGGTGTTGCAAAAAGGTCAATATCTCCAGAATGGAACATGGTAAAATCAAAATGTATTTTTTTAATTGAAGTGGACAAGTTCAGCTTTCTTTTGATGTATGCGTGTGATTCTCGCTATAAGAGAACATTTTGCTGTGGGCCCCCGAACAAGGCCTTTGTGCAATGTTAAACGGTAGCAACATCCAAATAGGCCTGTCGAGATCTTGTAGCAATCAAAGTGTTAAGGGGTATGGTCACATATTATGCTAATAACTAAATTTCCCACGGGAGTTGAATTTCAAACTTTTAGTATATGTTATTAGACACCTTTAGAAACACATTGGTGAAGAAATTTCTTGGTAACGATTTAGTTCCCAGATTTTCATAGATTTCTCTTACTATATGGAATCCAAATGAATGAAATCAGCCGTGGCAACTAAGAACTTTAATCCATGACAGTCCCATATAGTCCCATATGGCTGCCCCTCTGCAACCCGACAGACACCAGTGCCCTGGACTCAACTTTCCCATGACCGTCTCGCTCCATTACGAGAAGCTGTCTTCTGGACGAGGCGAGTCACGGTGAGGTGAGTTTTGGAAAGGGTTTGTTGAACACAACACGAGTGAGCGAGCAGCAGAGCGAGCAGCAGAGACACGTCTCGGCTGCTCCTGTCCTCGGCTGACGTCAAAGTCTGAGCACGGCAGCAGCCGCCGCCGTGAGCGAACGAACGAACGCTGAATGTAAGAAATGAGTTTACCTCATGAATAAATCAAGCAACGGCTATAAATACACAACTTTAACTCAGCAGCATTTTTTCTTTTTTCTTTTAAAGGAGACGTGCAATGTCAAATATGGACCTACATATTTAATGGCAGCCAGTCTGCATAGAACAACAGCAATCTAGTTCTCAAACCTGATCAGGTATATAGTTTAACAGTGAGTATCAGTATACAGCATCGGTTCTCAAAGTGGGGTACGGGGACCCCCAGGGGTCCTTGGGGAGGTTCCAGGGGATCCCCAGCAAGAGAGGTTAAAGGACCACTTCACCACTTTTCAACCTACCTTCATATAATTGGTCCTCACTAATGTTCATGATAAAATATCACAATTTCTTTCTACTTAGTCTGTGTCTCATAGGAAGGCTGTGGGAAGTTCAGAAACCCGTCCACCAGTGACATCATCGATGGGGAATCCAAGCTAATAAAAACTGCAGGCTTTCTATTCTTGAAAAGTTGCAATGCGAAAATGGAAGCCATCGTTCTCACGATAATAAAAATCTAAAAATGATTTTAAAAAAATAGTTTAAAAAAAATAATCTGCCTAACAATGTCACTGGTGGACGGGTTTCTGAACTGCCCACAGCCCTCCTATGAGACACAGACCGAGTAGAAAAAATGTGTGGTATTTTATCATGAACATTAGTGAGGACCAATTATATGAAGGTAAGTTGAAAAGTGGTGAAGTGGTCCTTTAATATAGCGTCACAATCATTTTAACCACTTTAACCTTTTATACTTTGGCTATTCAAAAATAGCAGATATAAAAGTTCATAGTGCGCTCTATGAGCTTGTAGATCTGCTATTTTTCTAAAATCTTGAACATTTTGATTTTTCTTTTACTCAAATTAAATCTTTGCTTCTGGGGTTCCCTGGAACGACATATTTTCAGATGGGGTTCCTTGATGAAAACGTTTGAGAACCACTGGTTCAGACAAAGACCACACAGGGCAAAACGTGCCAACAGAATTAACTTTGGGAGCAGCAAGAACAGTGTGGATATTCCATTCTTTCTCAGTACTATATTCTGTTATGCTGCACCTGTTGCACACCTAAACCTAACCTTAACCCAAGTCTAACCAATGACTAGTCTAAACTAAGTATGCACCCCGCACCTGTTGCAATTCACTTTTGGATGTGCGATTGTGCGTGTACTACCATCTGACTGGGACTGCATATGTTCAGCATCCAATGTGTCAAAATGTTTTTCTCTCCTTGTCGTGACATCTTGCATTATTTGGGGATCTCGTAATGCGGGCTGAGAAACTCTCAGACCAACTGATCTCCTATCAGTTAACCCATTTTGACCTGAGATCAGATTCTAAAAATGTCTTCTACATCCTGGCAGTTTTCTGAAAAAGCTGTTTCTATGTCAGTCGTTCTTCGATTTTTCTAAAATAGCAGACCTACAAGCTCATAGCGCGCCACTCGGTGGCGCGCTATGAGCTTGTAGATCTGCTATTTTTCAATAGCTGAAGCATAACATGATGCTAACACCAAAAGGGCTTCCCGCCCAAAATGGATTAACACAGCCGGTTGGTTGAAACAGACCCGTCCCAGCGTGTTGACGCTCTCATGGCTCAATTTGTCTCGTATCAGACGTCATGGCTCGGCCGCCAGAAAGACTGGACCCTGCGACGTCAACAGTTTTCAGAAAAACCCATGTTGCTATATCAACTTTTCCATGTCAAGGACAAGCAACATTATTATATGTATTTTTCCGGTGACCCCCACCATCTCAAAATAATTTGTTCCAGGGACCCCGAGTTGTCCCTGAGCTAAAAATATATTATATTAATTAAAAGATTTCACATAAAAAAAGTTCATGATTAAAAGAAAAATCACACCCGTGTGAACTGAGTGGTGCAACTCCCCCTACTCTCTCTCTCTCTCTCATTAGCAGGCAACAGTGCAGCATTATCTCTCTGTCTCTGGCACAACAGCGCCACTTTTGCCCCTACTGGTACTCAGTCACACACATACTGTAGGTTAACAAACACGGACATTGCTGTTCCTTGGAGTGGTTGCACCACTCAAAAATAGCAGCAGACCTACTGTACAAGCTCATAGTGCGTCACTTCGAGCTTGTATATCTGTATAAAATAACGATTAAAGTGGTTCAAATCTAAAATGACACTTTTCCGGTTTTCAATGTGTTAAACGTCTGGCCTGCGGTTGTTGCGTCTACGTTTTGGCTCAATCCCACGGATGAAGACACCAGTTGGCCCGGGGTTTATTCCACCAGTTGGCCCGGGGTTTATTCCACCAGTTGGCCCGGGGTTTATTCCACACAAGCGCTTATTGTGTGCATGATGTGTGCGGTACGGGTCGGGTCGGGTAGGACCAGTAATTACAACATTGCCCCCGAGATAATTTCCCCCCACTATGTTCTGAGAATAAGAGGTTGTTAGATCAGTGCTTTTATATAACCGCTGTCCATCTAACCGCTGTCCATCTAACCGCTCTCCATCTAACCGCCCTCCATCTAACCGCTCTCCATCTAACCGCTGTCCATCTAACCGCTGTCCATCTAACCGCTCTCCATCTAACCGCCCTCCATCTAACCGCTCTCCATCTAACCGCTGTCCATCTAACCGCTGTCCATCTAACCGCTCTCCATCTAACCGCTCTCCATCTAACCGCTGTCCATCTAACCGCTGTCCATCTAACCGCTCTCCATCTAACCGCCCTCCATCTAACCGCTCTCCATCTAACCGCTCTCCATCTAACCGCTCTCCATCTAACCGCTCTCCATCTAACCGCTCTCCATCTAACCGCTGTCCATCTAACCGCTGTCCATCTAACCGCCCTCCATCTAACCGCTCTCCATCTAACCGCTCTCCATCTAACCGCTCTCCATCTAACCGCTCTCCATCTAACCGCTCTCCATCTAACCGCTGTCCATCTAACCGCTCTCCATCTAACCGCCCTCCATCTAACCGCTCTCCATCTAACCGCTCTCCATCTAACCGCCCTCCATCTAACCGCTCTCCATCTAACCGCTCTCCATCTAACCGCTCTCCATCTAACCGCTCTCCATCTAACCTCCTCTCCATCTAACCGCTCTCCATCTAACCGCTCTCCATCTAACCGCTCTCCATCTAACCGCTCTCCATCTAACCGCTCTCCATCTAACCGCTCTCCATCTATCCGCTCTCCATCTAACCGCCCTCCATCTAACCGCCCTCCATCTAACCGCTCTCCATCTAACCGCTCTCCAACTAACCGCTCTCCATCTAACCGCTCTCCATCTAACCGCTCTCCATCTAACCGCTCTCCATCTAACCGCCCTCCATCTAACCGCTCTCCATCTAACCGCTCTCCATCTAACCGCTCTCCATCTAACCGCTCTCCATCTAACCGCTCTCCATCTAACCGCTCTCCATCTAACCGCCCTCCATCTAACCGCTCTCCATCTAACCGCTCTCCATCTGCCAAGACAAGACAAAACAAGCAAACAATTAAAGACAGTAAATGCAGGCCATTTATGACCGCTTCCGTCCAGGTACGGATTTAACAATGCCGTCTGGAAAACTGCTGCTCAACACCATGGTGGAAAATATACTCAAATGTAAGTAAAGTAGTAAGAATGAAAAAATACTGCAATGCAGAAATACTCTTGCTATAGGTGAAAGTCCGGAATTGTAAAAAGTAAAAAACAAAAAAAAGAAGTTCATGCATCGAAGTGTACTTAACTCTTTTTTTCCCCAAGTCCGTATATATACGGACGTCGACGCTAGGTGGCGTCATATCCCAGGTCTGTGTGTGTGTGTGTGTGTGTCTTCACCCGTTCTGAATATATGAACAGCAAATGATGTTCAGTGTGGTGTCGAAACAGCGCGTGTGTTCACTTTAACATGCCCCGTCCGAGTTGTTTTCCCCGTGTGGGTCTGTTACCAACATGCATTTCACTGGTGACCCGGAAGCCGTCCCAACATGCATTTCACTGGTGACCTGGAATAGAGCGTCGCAGTCCCGCCTCCTACCCTGGACCAGGAAATGAAACCCAATGCATTATTCTCATAGACATTTCTTAAAGTATTTATTTAAAGACGGTTACGCCGCGGACAAAGCCAACTCGAGTCGTGACAACTCATGACAACACAAACAATATTTTGGACCAAACAAATAATTACAAAGAAGAACAACAACAAAAAAAGTGTTGTAACCTGCCGTTTTTTTCTTCTTTCTAATTATTTGTTTGGTCCAAAATATTGTTTGTGTTGTCATGAGTTGTCACGACTCGAGTTGGCTTTGTCCGCGGCGTAACCGTCTTTAAATAAATACTTTAACCCTTAGAAGATGAAAGACGCCAATTGGCGTCTTCATCAGAATTCCGTAAATGATCAATGACGCCAATTGGCGTCTTCACAGTTTTTGATGAATCTAAACATATTAATATGCTCCGAAGCGCTGTTTAAATTCCTGAGCTTATATTCCAACTACATTACCCAGAAAACCCGTGTCACGTGACACACGTGTACGTGTTGCCATTGGAAGCTGGTCCCACCCCCTGTAAACAGTGGGGGCAGAGGGAGTCTTCATAGTTTTCATTGTTTTGCCTGTTTGCCGTCTCGCCCGAGCGATTTTCTAGCAGAAAAAGTTGAAAGCAGTACTATTTATTTGAGCGAGTTTTGTGGTAGTAGTATTGATCCATACGCGTCCCAGTCGCCTTCTCCAGGCGGAGTAGCCCTGGTCCAGTGCTTACAGCGAGACTCGCTGCTCCCTCCCTCCTTTTTTCATTGTCTCCCCATCGTCGTCCGATGAGCTATACCGGGAAACCATTGAAGAAGACGATCAACCCGGAATGTTTTGAGGTAATCTTATTGTAGAAAATGCCCTTCTATAGTGATCAGAAATCATAAGATGATCGCTACAAATAGATGCTTGGATAATTACTACTACTAGTCAGATCATGACGCCAGACTCACCACGATGGCCCCCAGCCATTAGCCAGCACCGAAGGTGCTGGCTAATGGTGTTGGTCGGTGCATTGGTGCTGGCTAAGGGCTGGAGGGGGGGGTTGGTGTCGATCGGTTGGTTGGTGCAGTACAAATGTATCGTAGCAGGCATGCACGCATGGCAGTACAAGTATTTTATATTGTAGCGTGCCTTATAGGCGATCTGATCTTTAGAGTAATGTTCGCTCCTTTTATTTACTGTCTACAAAGACGGAGAACAAACATGCATCGTTTACTGAAGCAACGCGTGGTTATGATGACGTTGCTACAAGGATCGGAGGGGGGACGGGGAGTGAAGCTAACAGTAGCGTATTATATAAGATCTGTATGACGTTTCATTGACGTCTGAGCTTGCATGATAATTGCATTCATTGTATATTGTATACAATCGTGATTGTACATTGTTTAGTGTGTCTCCGTGTGATGATGATGATGACGATGATGTCAGATAGCCTACGTCCCCCCCCCCCCCCAACTGGCTATTGGCCGGGCTGACTACAGCTAAATGTTTATTTTTATATATTTAGAACTGGCATCGGAGGAGGAGGAGGATGATGATGATGATGATGATGATGATGAAGACGAAGAGTCAAGACTGCGATGGAGTTCTCCGACACTGAACCGGATGCATTCATTCATTTCAGTTGTTGTTGTTTTTTAAATTTAGCCTACACACACACACACCGTCAAGAACAACTGGAATGCAGTGGTTTGGGGACACTGGGGAGTTTGGGGACAACTGTTTTGTATGTAGGCCTATTTATTTTCTGTAATATTTATTATAATTGTATTATGTTAGTAGTCATAAAAAATAAAAGACAAGCTTTTACAATGAGTTAGACCTGTCATGGCTATTTTGTTCACTAGTCTGAGGTTTATGGTTTGACTAAGCGAGTTTCAACTGTGATTTACTCTGTAACGGTAGATGGTAAGAACCCAATTTTTTTGTTATAATACAGTATACATTCAAGTCTATATTTTGATACATATCATGGGCACAAAGTCATATCAAAACAATGTCCTTGGATGAGTTTTTTATCAAAACTGTTTCTTCACAACAGGTTTTTGAGATACATGCATGAATAGACACGGTACTGGTAAGACTATGTAAACATGGTATATATCAAAATGTGCGTTAGAATGTCTAATTTTACCCCAAAAAAGAATTGAGTTTATATGATGTTCCATTTCAGAGCTAGGGGGACTTTTAGCTGGATAGGTCAGATTGATCATGACTGACCATGCTATTTATAGATGGCAAAATATCTACAGTGGTACATGTGAGAAACTTTTTATTTTATTTTAATTGAACTAGACAACTCACCCTTTAAAATGAGATATTGCATGGCTATGTACGCCCAGCAGAAAAAAAGTTATTTAGAAAATAAAACTTCAACCGGTCATAACTTTTTTTGTTGTCCTAGAAACACTACCCAGTGTAAATGCAGGCTCTTTTAAATGGCTTCCAACACCACAACTAAACATTTTATCAACTCAGTTAATTTTTTTCCTGGAAGCAGACAAGCCAAGCTTTCTCTGAAGGTCTTTCGTTGTCACACATTCACAACAGAGAATTTTCAATAAATCATTCAAAAACGCCATTCTGCCATAGAGAAGTCTAAAAACTATATAGAAATCCATGAAACTCTCAAAGAGTTAAGAAATGTCTATGAGAATAATGCATTGGGTTTCATTTCCTGGTCCAGGGTAGGAGGCGGGACTGCGACGCTCTATAATGGTTGAGTCCTACGGAAGCTTTTAACATTGATCCGGTTCCTATAGCAACATCCCCACCGTTCCAACTATGGGATTGAAAATATATTCACAGTGTAAAGCAGTTGAAAGGAGGATTTTCAAACCTCCATAAGTGGGATTCTAGGATCGCTGTCCTTGGTGGATGTTCTGCCATCCACATTTCAGATTTCATTTGTGCCTTTTTACCGCAACGCTGCTGCCATGGGGGGGGGGGGTCAAACTCCGACTTTTAAAGTGAACGCTAGCGGTAGAGATGGAATTAAAAGTACCAAAAGTAAAAGTATTCATTGTGCAGCAGGTCTAATTTTCAGTTATGAAATGTACAAATGTTTTGAAAATAGCAGATCTGCTATTTTCAAACGGCCGAAATGTGTGTATATATATATATGGCTAAAATGGGTAATGCACGTTTTGTAATAATTATCAAAATCTACAAAGTAACTAGTAACCAAAGATTTCAAATAATTGTAGTGGAGTAAAAGTACAATATTTGAGTCCGAGATGTAGTGGAGTAGAAGTAAAAGGAATTTCAAATACTCACGTAAACTACAAAAAACTAAAGAATTGACTTACAAAACAGTGCTTAAATGTACTTAGTTACTTTCCACCACTGCTCAACACTGCAGCAACTGTTTTACAATTCAATTTCCACCAGCACTTGGGGTCATGGTGCAGTAAAGAAATGGACATGAAGATGGAACGGGACCAAGGATTACACTAGGCCAGAAGATGGAACGGGACCAAGGATTAGACTAGGCCAGAAGATGGACCGGGACAAAGGATTAGACTAGGCCAGAAGATGGAACAGGACAAAGGATTAGACTAGGCCAGAAGGTGGAACAGGACAAAGGATTAGACTAGGCCAGAAGGTGGAACGGGACCAAGGATTAGACTAGGCCAGAAGATGGAACAGGACAAAGGATTAGACTAGGCCAGAAGATGGAACGGGACAAAGGATTAGACTAGGCCAGAAGATGGAACGGAACAAAGGATTAGACTAGGCCAGAAGATGGAACGGGACAAAGGATTAGACTAGGCCAGAAGATGGAACGGGACCAAGGATTAGACTAGGCCAGAAGATGGAACGGGACAAAGGATTAGACTAGGCCAGAAGATGGAACGGGACCAAGGATTAGACTAGGCCAGAAGATGGAACGGGACCAAGGATTAGACTAGGCCAGAAGATGGAACGGGACCAAGGATTAGACTAGGCCAGAAGATGGAACGGGACAAAGGATTAGACTAGGCCAGAAGATGGAACGGGACAAAGGATTAGACTAGGCCAGAAGATGGAACGGGACAAAGGATTAGACTAGGCCAGAAGATGGAACGGGACAAAGGATTAGACTAGGCCAGAAGATGGAACGGGACAAAGGATTAGACTAGGCCAGAAGATGGAACGGGACCAAGGATTAGACTAGGCCAGAAGATGGAACGGGACCAAGGATTAGACTAGGCCAGAAGATGGAACGGGACAAAGGATTAGACTAGGCCAGAAGATGGAACGGGACCAAGGATTAGACTAGGCCAGAAGATGGAACGGGACCAAGGATTAGACTAGGCCAGAGGATGGAACGGGACAAAGGATTAGACTAGGCCAGAAGATGGAACGGGACAAAGGATTAGACTAGGCCAGAAGATGGAACGGGACCAAGGATTAGACTAGGCCAGAAGATGGAACGGGACCAAGGATTAGACTAGGCCAGAAGATGGAACGGGACCAAGGATTAGACTAGGCCAGAAGATGGAACGGGACAAAGGATTAGACTAGGCCAGAAGATGGAACGGGACAAAGGATTAGACTAGGCCAGAAGATGGAACGGGACCAAGGATTAGACTAGGCCAGAAGATGGAACGGGACAAAGGATTAGACTAGGCCAGAAGATGGAACGGGACCAAGGATTAGACTAGGCCAGAAGATGGAACGGGACAAAGGATTAGAGACTAGGCCAGAAGATGGAACGGGACCAAGGATTAGACTAGGCCAGAAGATGGAACGGGACCAAGGATTAGACTAGGCCAGAAGATGGAACGGGACCAAGGATTAGACTAGGCCAGAAGATGGAACGGGACAAAGGATTAGACTAGGCCAGAAGATGGAACGGGACAGAGGATTAGACTAGGCCAGAAGATGGAACGGGACAAAGGATTAGACTAGGCCAGAAGATGGAACGGGACAAAGGATTAGACTAGGCCAGAAGATGGAACGGGACAAAGGATTAGACTAGGCCAGAAGATGGAACGGGACAAAGGATTAGACTAGGCCAGAAGATGGAACGGGACAAAGGATTAGACTAGGCCAGAAGATGGAACGGGACAAAGGATTAGACTAGGCCAGAAGATGGAACGGGACAAAGGATTAGACTAGGCCAGAAGATGGAACGGGACAAAGGATTAGACTAGGCCAGAAGATGGAACGGGACAAAGGATTAGAGACTAGGCCAGAAGATGGAACGGGACAAAGGATTAGACTAGGCCAGAAGATGGAACGGGACCAAGGATTAGACTAGGCCAGAAGATGGAACGGGACCAAGGATTAGACTAGGCCAGAAGATGGAACGGGACCAAGGATTAGACTAGGCCAGAAGATGGAACGGGACCAAGGATTAGACTAGGCCAGAAGATGGAACAGGGACAAAGGATTAGACTAGGCCAGGCGTAAAAAGCAAATAGGGATTTCATTCAACCTAATACTTTTAAAAGAAGGCAGATGCACGCCTCAAAAGGTTAGTGATAGCCAGGCGCGTATAGGACAAACAGAAATGTTCAGAAAGGGATCTTTGATATCAAATATCAAAGAAAAGAGCTTGCTCACACTGTCTGGAATCTCTCTTTATTAAACCCATTCTGGACGGGAGCCCCTTTTAGTGTTTTAACTAAGCATTATGTTATACTTTAGCTATTAAAAAATAGCATATCTACAAGCTCATAGCGTGCCACCGAGTGGCGCGCTACGAGCTTGTAGGTCTGCTATTTTTGAAAAATCGTAAAAAATGTGGCACAAATCTTTCAATATATATTCTTTCAGAGCGAACGTTTTTTTTAACGTTTTTTAATGGTTAACCCATTAAGACCTGAGACCAATTCTACAAATGTCTTGTAAATCCTAACAGTTCTCTGAAAAATCTGTGGTGCTAAAAACGGTTTCATGTCAAGGACCCGCACAAAGGTATACTGTATTGTATATATTTGGCCACCGACCCCCATCTCAAAATATTGTGTTCCAGGGGCTCATTGGGTCCAGAGCCTGACCAGAGCCTTTTGTGGTGGTTCTGGACAACCGTGTATCTGACCAACTCAAGGCCGGGCACTGCACTCCCTGTGGTGGCGTGTTCCACACATGCATGTGTCAAAGTTGAATTTGATGTTTTAATGGGTTAAGTCGATTCGGTCGTTGATGCTTCACCATGATGTTTGTCTTGTCCTGATGAAGGTCTAACGACCAAAACGTCGACTAAATACAGAAAGGTTTTTTGGAAAGTTCAAGAACATTGTGCTCTTCCTCTTACTTTGATATTCGATATCAAAGATCCCTTTCTGAACAATTCAACCTAATACTACACAACAGTCATAAAGGCAAGCCCTGTACTTTCTTCTTTACACTTAAACCCAAGGAGTCTGTCCCCCCCCCCCCCCCCCCCCGCCCCCCTCAGTCTACACCAAATCTCTCACAAATAGTAGTTCTGCTATTTTCGTGGAATGTTCACCAATTATGATATGGGGTTCTATGGTCTAATAATTGGTTGAATCCATGGTCTAATAATTGGCTGAATCCAAAGTTGCAAAATCGATCAGTGTGTGTGTGTATAACAATAAAAACCAACCATAAAAAACCCACAGTAAACAGTGAGTTTGCTTGAATATGATGTGCACAGACATTCAACAATGCCAGGCTAACCCAGCTGTGTCTGAACTCTGCGCCGTGTTGGGGGGCCGTGGGTCGATGTTCTCTGGATGCTGTCTGGGCTGGTGTGGTATGTGCACTTAGATGCACAGATAAAACACAAACTGCACTGCCCTGTACATGAGGGAGACATGGAGAGAGGCTTTTATCAGCCTTGACGTTGTGTACTACTGTACTGTACAGTACAGTACACAGTGTGTCTCCATTTAGAATCTAAACGGAGAAACGGCAACAAACTGTGTCTAAACTTTAGATGCTAGAGAGAGATGGAGGCTCCATTTGAACTGGAGTGCTTTCTAGTGTGAACATGGATTGATTGTGTGTTTCTGCACGCATGCACTGTGTGCACTCCCCATTTGAGCACTTCAGTGTGTTTGTATAGGGATCTAGTGGATCAGTGGTTCTCCTTTCGGGGGATCTAAATTGACCCTTACAAGTCTGTAACTCTGACAGACAGTGTACACATGTTTCTAGTATCTAGTAGAAGACCAATTGTTTGTATAGGGAAGTATAGGGAGGTATAGGCACTAGTGCACCAAATGCTTGCATAGGTATTTAGTAGACACTAGACAATGTGTTTATGAATGTTTAACACATCGTCGCATTTACGCTTTCACAGCACAAAAGACCAGCTGAACTGACGATTCAAACCTAAAGACCATTCAAACCTAAAGACCAGCTGAACTGACGATTCAAACCTAAAGACCATTCAAACCTAAAGACCAGCTGAACTGACGATTCAAACCTAAAGACCATTCAAACCTAAAGACCAGCTGAACTGACGATTCAAACCTAAAGACCATTCAAACCTAAAGACCAGCTGAACTGATGATTCAAACCTAACCGGCAGACTGTGTGCGTGTGTCCGCGCGCGACTGTGTTTATGCAGTTATTGTGTGTCTGTGTGTGTCCGTCTTGTGCGTCTCTGTACGTACACATAATGTCTGTGTGTACTTACGTATACATCGAGTGCGTGTTTGTGCGCGTGTGTGTGTGTGGGCGCCATAGCACCATGTGGTGCCTCAATCTGCCGTCCCTGTTAAAAGCTTCGCTCCAAAAGCCACGACTAGTGATACCGCTCGTAGACCTAATAATAGGCTTTTGCAGCACCAGCGCTTTGGACCGAGCCAAGCGTGCGGTGGCGGTGTACCGTATCACACATTGTACTAAAGTGGACAATGGTGGCCGGTGTGTCGGAGGGCTAATTCACGTCCCGTTCTCAAATATCATCCCTGCTTTCCAACTTGGTGGTTGATTAATGCCTTTCATGTCTCCTTTAAGCTCATTAAACTCTCCAATAGCGCTTATCACGAGGGACCGTTCTACGGGTGGCAAGAATAGCTCAATAGCTCCATTGTCGGGGCTTCTATTAATCTCTCATGACCGCTTTTCAATTTGCATTAATTATGTTTTTTTTAACTGTATGGGTTCCCGGATTGGGTCTCTATTGACCGGAGTTTAAACGGTAGCCATTTTGCTCTAACGTCAGGTCAGTGACCAGTCACAACCTATAAACGTCATGTAATGGTAAACACTAATTTTGTGTGTACATGCATGCGACATGTCTACGTGATGAACCAAACAAACAAAAAGAAATGCAAAACTAAAACAGCATTTTTTTGAGCCACCAGAGAAATGACACAAATATCCCAGCTGTTGATGTGTCACACACACACTCACACAAAACATTCTAATGGAACATAAGAGAGATCGTGTGCATCTGGCCGGTGAAACTCTCCCCTGTCAGGTGAAATGAAGCAGCTTGGACTCCTCATGCATAGAAGTAAGCATGAGGTCAGTCAGATGCCCCCCCAAGTGTAGTGCCCAGGATTACATTAGATCATTGTTATCAAGAAATGAGTAAACGAGTGCTGACTCACTGATGCGCAAACCGCCAGTGCTTCCGGCTCCACCAATGAACCAATACCACTTCCCCCAGCCAGCCTGCCTGCTTGCCTGCCTGCCTGCCTATCTGCGCCCCAGCCCACTCATCCATTCCTCCAACCCAGGTTAACTCATCCAACCCCCCTCCAGGCCAAGCTGTCGTCCTGTCCCCACCTGGTGCAGGGGAGTGGTGGTGATGGGATAGCAACCTAGTACGCACACGCACGCACACACACACACACACACACACACACACTCTTCTTCCTCGCCGCCCCTCCCCCTGGTTCGAGAAAAACAAACACTCCCTGCAAATTGGCAAACACCTCCTGCATTGTATGTGGAGACTGGAGAGGTACAATCCTTCTCGGCAGGCTTCATTTTCATAAATGCCAATTATTAACACATTTTGTGCCCAAAACGTCTGTGGACGTCCTGGGTATTACCGCACGTGCATAGCCCAAGACGTCTGTGGACGTCTTTTATTATTTTTTATTAAAAAAAAAATCAGAAAAATCAAAACACTTTTTTTTAACACGTGGTGCCAAAGTTTGTGTTTTCGCCATTGAGAATGCATTTGGCGTTTAAATTAAATAACTCAGAAACTATAAAACATTTCAAAGTAAAAAGTTCCAGCATGTGTCTCCACAGTCAGCTGAATTATAAAAAATGTGAATGGATTTTCTAGGTGAAAGTGATTTTGGGCAGTATTGCGTGGGCTCTCAATGTGTTAAGTAGATCTGTAGGTCTGTTTTTCAATCATATGTTCTCTCTCTCTCTCTCAAATTAATTATACAATATATAATTGGTGCATTTATATAGTGCCTTTATCCAAAGCGCTTTAAAAAGTGCATTACACTCACCCATTCACACACACACAATCATACACCGATGGTGGAGGAAACCATGCAAGGCACCAACAACCTGCTCATCGGGAGCAATTAGGGCTTCAGTGTCTTGCTCAGGGACGTCACTTCAACACTAGCCTGGAACTCACCTATGCTTTCTATGGCATAGGCAGCTCCCGGCAGGATCCGCCGGCAGAAACTGTGCGCAGCTGCTGGCCATGAGACTAATTAATTAGAGCGACAGAGAGAGGAGTGTGTGCGTGTCAATGTGTCAATTTAACAAAGGTGCAGACGATCAGAAATCAGCAGAGAGTGAGAGATGTTTGTGCTACTCTATGCCGAATTGAAGTGGACTCGGACCCAGACTTTTTTTTTTCTCCCTGGAAATAAAAACGTCTGGGTTTCCGAGGCTACTTCAACACTAACTCTCGGGGAGCCCGGGATCGAACTGGGAACCTTTCCGCTTTCCCCAAGCGGCCGCCAGCCACTTCACCTCCTGAGCCACTGCCGCCCACCACACAAGCCACATCCGCCACGTCAAGCATGTTGAAGCCAGGAGCCAATCAGAGATGCATTATTTAAGAATCCCATAGAATCTGGCAACATCCACCCAGTCCAATGATCATCGATTCACACGTGACAGACATGTGATGTGACGGGGTCAGCGAGAGAGAGAGAGAGAGAGAGGGGGAGAGAAGCGTGATAAGTGATATACACTTTCACAACAGTGTTGCGGGCCAAAAGTAGTACAATCTACAAGCTCACAGATTAGATGGGCTATTTTCGCCGTGTGACACGTGGTATGATGGTGCATAAATTGGGCATTAAGAGAGACAGTAGTACCAAGAGACACACCGTGAGATCAGCGGTCGATCAGGCCCGATTGTCACTCTTTAACCCTGCCTGACGACCGCTCTTTGTGCACGCGTCCAATCGATACCGCGACTCGGTGTTGCTGTGGAAACGAGGCTTGCGTGAAATTAATTGTTGACTTTGGCGTGTGTGTGGTGTGAATGTGAGAGGCTGTGTGTGAGGGCTCTGCACAAGCGGCGGGGGTGCTACACATTTACCACTTTCTGCACGTTCAGAATCACCGTTATTGTCACATCTCACAGGTTTACAGGTGCAAAACAGCAGGTGCAATTTCTTTCACCATGATGTACATGTATGAGAATGCACAAGTAAGTGGCTGTGTGCGCCTTGGCATTCACAAGTGTGTGCGCGTGGGCGTGTGTGTGTGCGCGAGGGAGAGACTTGGGACATCACGGCAGTCTAATGGCACTCAGGTCACATCCTATACCGAATGGCTCCACAAGAGCTACGGCCAAACTACAACATCCGGGACATGGCAGAAGAGAGACTACACATAGGCCCCTTTTCCACCGGTTGGTTCCCAATGGGAACCGGTTCAGTTCTTTTTGGTTTTTAGTCCATGAGCCAGAGCTCCAAAATTGAAACGTTAATTATGAATTGAGTGGGCAAAACCATACCTATATTAGATTGTTATCACCATGAAACTTCCCCAGTTGAGTATACACAAAGACAATGACTTATTGTATTACAAATTTTACATTTTTAAATATGCAAATGAGGCATTATGTAGGAAAATCTGCAAAATAATCGAAAATATGAAAAAGCTACTACTGTGGAAGGGTTATCATGTATTAATTTACTTGTATTGATCATATAAACAATTTAATATAGGGTATAGTTTGCCCACCAATTTTGGACCGGTTCCCATTGGGAACCAACCGGTGGAAAAGAACTGAACCGGTTCCCATTAGGAACCAACCGGTGGAAAAGAACTGAACCGGTTCCCATTGGGAACCAACCGGTGGAAAAGGGGTCATAGTGGATGGCTACGCTCTTCCCACTACAGTCCAGACGTCGCTCTGCCAGACTCTCTCTGCAGATCTGAAATCCAACATGTTCTCTCCTCTTCAACCTGTGGTACTCAAAAATGTTCATGTCAAGGAGGACCCCCAAATTAATATGTAATTGTCCACGTATCCCCATCTGAAAACATTGTTGTTAAAATGTTTCAAAACTATTTCAAACTTTTCACTTTTTCCCCCCCAACGTTTCTCTTTTTTTGGGGGAAAATAACCAACGTGTACTAGGTTTAAAATGTGTTAGTTGCCCTGAAGAGTTTCTAATACATGATACATATTTAATCAAGATCCTCTTAGCAACAAGTAAGAAAGCGATCACACGACGCTGGTACCAACAGGACCCACCAACGAAAGAACATTGGATGGACATTACTGAGGAACTGTATGTTATGGAAAATCTAACATTCAATAAAAAGTGGGATCTCTTCTTTCAGCCTAGCGATAATGTATGAGGATTTCAATGAATGTATCTTGTAATATGAATAATGCAGCCTTGTTTTTGTTTCCTCCTTTTTTTGTATTGTCTTTTTATGTTGTCTTTTCATCAATAAAAATTAAGTAAAAAAATATATAATAAAAATGTGTTAGTTGCTTCTTTTGTGCTTGTTTTCTTAAACCAGGTTGGTTATTTCTCTCGCAAAAGCTGGCAAAAAAGTGAAACAAAGTGAGTGTCTAGCCCATTCTGGGCGGGAACCCCTTGCTTTAGCTATTGAAAAATAGCAGATCTACAAGCTCATAGCGCGCCAAGTGGCGCGCTACGAGCTTGTAGATCTGCTATTTTTGAAAAATCGAAGAACCACCGACATAGAAACATAGCTTTTTCAGAAAACTGTCAGGATGTAGAAGACATTTTTAGAATCTGATCTCAGGTCAAAATGGGCTAGAGAGGCACCCACCGCAGGAGAGAGACACCCACCACGGGTGGTGTGGTACATGCAGAACTGTGCCACTTGTGCCAAGAAGAGGGATGAGTGGTTCTCACACCTCCTCCGACACACATATTGTTGAGCGAACGCTTACATAACGCCTCCATGAATGATGCCCTGGTTAGAAGCCTGCAGGTGGCTGCAGGGCTGCGATGAATGCAGAATCACATATTGTGGGTTGTTTTAGTTTCCCAAATGAATCATTGTATTGCAGACGTTGGTGGTTTAATGGGGCCAATATTGGGGCGGCTTTTGCGCCATTCAGGGAGGGGAGATCTTTGTTAAAGGTGTAGTGAAATGAAAAATACGTTTTTCACACTTTTAGACCATATCCGTGGTCATCATATGGGCATACCTAACAATGGATGCCAAAAAAACGAGACAATTCTCATTTGTGTGTTTTTATATCAAACGTCCATAAAAATATATTTTGTATTACTTCCTGAAAACAAAAACGTGCTGCGTGATGACGTGTCGAGGCCAACATCGATAAAAGCCAATAAAAATGAAGCTCACCCGTTTAATTCCCCATATCTCCGCATCCGTCCAGCACAGGCTGCACAGCTGCTACTGATTACAGACATCTTCCGTTTTTATTCCCATTCAAGATAACATCCAGGGAGTGTATTACTCGGTTTCAACTTAATCATCACGCTAAAAAAATGTATCTGAAAACATTATAGGGTAGAAATAAGCCACATAAGAGTAAACTGGTAAAGCTGGACTATCTGATTTGTAAACAAACATCCACACGCTGTCCTGCGTAGCATAGCAGCAGCATAGCTACGGCCCCTAGCTACCGTCCCATCCCCTGAAGGGATGCGACGCTCTGATTGGTTCAGAAACTTCATAGCGGTGTTTCAACTTGAAACTTCACAATAAATGTCCACCATTTCCGTTTCACTACACCTTTAACCCATTTTGACCTGAGATCAGATTCTAAAAATGTCTTCTACATCCTGACAGTTTTCTGAAAAAAGCTATGTTTCTATGTCAGTCGTTCTTCGATTTTTCAAAAAATAGCAGACCTACAAGCTCGTAGCGCGCCACTCGGTGGCGCGCTATGAGCTTGTAGATCTGCTATTTTTCAATAGCTAAAGCATAACATAATGCTAACACCAAAAGGGGTTCCCGCCCCAAAATGGGTTAATCCCGTGCGGGAAATTCTGTTTCAGCTTCACCCAGCTGACGGCTGATCAGATGGTCATGATGAGCCGTCGAGGAGAGGAGCAATCGGGGGCCAGCCCGGCCAGGTGTCTTGCTCAAGGACATTCGGACAGATAGTCGGGGGCCGGGAGGCGAACCAGTTTCCCCAGACGGCCTCTCAAATTCACTAATATACGGCTCCTAGAACACCTGCTGCTCTCAAATAGTATGTTGAATACAGTCCACTGTGAGCTTGTAGATCTAGGCTATTCTCAGCAAAGACATTTGGTGTAGATAAGAAAAAAAAAGAGCACACCAAGTACAGTGCAACTCAGGTCTGTTTTACTAAGGGTCCAAGTGGTTAACGCAACGCAACCGGAAATACACGTGTGTGTGTGTGTGTGTGTGTGTGTGTGTGTGTGTGTGTGTGTGTGTGTGTGTGTGTGTGTGTGTGTGTGTGTGTGTATGTATGTGTGTGTGTGTGTGTGTGTATAAAACTAATTTTGTGTGCAAGGGGCTTTACTCCGCTCAGGCAAAATGCTATCATTGCGGAGGATGCCATTAGCACTTCACATAGAGGTCTTTGTCCACAGCCCAAGACATGAGATTCCCTTTGTCTCCACTCTTGACATACTGCAGAGAGGGGAGTTTGGACAAACTACTTCAGTATATATAGAAAGAAGAATATACGAATAAATTCATACAGAGTTTAAGACTCAAGGAGTCCCCTGGGCCAATCATCTTTTATGGCCCCTTGCACCCCTACTCCATGCTACCCAGAACGGGCCAACGAGTTTGTAAGGCATGTGTGGGTTTAGGAAGCACTGTACAGGAAATCCATTAACTCCGTTGGCTAGACGTCAGTGCTGTTGGTCAGACGTAGGAGGCGATATAGGAGGGGACTTGTACTGTATGCTGTGATATAGACCACATTATTAGTAAATTGTCAATGGGCCCTTCGGCCCAGCGCCCCTGGAAGTGAAGGCCCCCGGGCCGTGCACCACTGGCCCGGTCCAGAATCTGTCCACGGGGACACCATTGTACTCCAAAGTATAAACCAGGCTCGAGTCACTCTAATTAAGTGAGTCCAAACACTGATGCATCAATTCACTTATTGACAAACTGTTTTATGAACATTTCATGAAGTGCACGCAGTGCAGCCTGTGAGATCGGAAAACGGAGTCGACCTCCCATTAATCCATCTCTCTGCCTGCTGACCAGCTCGCCTGCCGGCCCTGCTGTCCTCGCCCTCTGACCACACAGACGGCGAGTCCAGCACCAATCTCATTATCCGTGTATGCCCGCTGCCACAGACCGAGACCAGACACACAAAACACCAGGATTAGCACAACCGGCGCCAATACTATGCATGCAACGTAGGTGGGCGCGTGCGCTCCAGTGACCAACACGACGCTCGGCCTCCTCCACTCCCCTTAAAGGACCACTTCAGCACTTTTCAACTTCTCTTCCTATAATTGGTCCTAACTAATGTTCATGATAAAATACCACCATTTTTTCCTACTCAGTCTGTGTCTCATAGAAAGGCTGTGGGCATTTCAGAAAACCCGTCCACCAGTGACATCATCGATGGTGAATACAAGCTAATAGAAACGGCAGGCTTTCTTTTCCTGAAAAGTTGCAATGCAAAAGTTGAAGCCATCGTTCTCACGATAATAAAAATCTAAATATATTTTAAAACAAATCTTGTTTAAAAAACAATCTGCCTAATGATGATGTCACTGGTGGACGGGTGTCCGAACTGCCCAAAGCCCTCCTATGAGACACAGACTGAGTAGGGAAAAAAATGGTGGTGTTTTATCATGAACATTAGTGAGGACCAATTATATGAAGAGATGTTGAAAAGTGGTGAAGTGGTCCTTTAACAGGCCACGAAACGAGCTGATCAGTAAAACGACGACAGAAGCCCCAAAACAAATTAGACTCGCACTGGAACATTATGCTTTGCGTGTACTGTGTTCTTCCCCAGGCGTGTGGTGTTGTTTTAGCCTTCAGGTGCTTTTTGATGACGGATGAGTTGATTGTCTATTATCGTGTCATTTATATGCCACCTTTGATGTTTTATCCAAAGCACCTGTCCAGAGCATGAATGAAGCATTTATAACATTGCAGAGACAAATTGCAGCGGTCTGAATTGGCCCTCAGGATGTTATCTCAATTCTCTATGAATGAATCATCCGCCTCATAATCATGTAGCTGGTGGATGAGCCAGGAGAACGAGATGATGTAGTGCACCTGTGGTATAGCTGGTGGATGAGCCAGGAGAACGAGATGATGTAGTGCACCTGTGGATGAGCCAGGAGAACGAGATGATGTAGTGATGTAGTCCTATGGTAGCTGGCCCGCGTCCAGACATGGCAGCGTGCGGCGATAAATATCTGAACTAGTGACCTTTTACATGGCAGCCATATTCGCATAAATCCATTACATCCTGCACAGGTGTTGGTGTTACTCGATGATACTAATTAACCCATTTTGTACGGGAACCCCTGTTGGTGTTTTAAACATTGTTAGAATTTAGCTATTGAAAAACAGCAGATCTACAAGCTCATAGCGCGCCACCGAGTGGCGCGCTACGAGCTTGTAGGTCTGCTATTTTTGAAAAATCGTGAAAATATTCAGAAAACTGGAGGATTTAGAAGATTTTTTTTAGTTTTTGAGGTCAGGCCTGAATGTTTTAAGGTTGCGTTTCCCATTCAGGTCAAACTGAGTCACGGTGCCGCTGTTGTGAACGTTGTTGGCCCCACTGGAAATATGCTCTGCTGCTTGAAACAGAACAGCCCTTAATTAGTATAATTGGTACTGTAACACCTGCACAAGGTGTAACATTACCCTGCTATTTGTCAATATACTGTATGGCTTCTGTGAGATGTTTTAGCGGTGAAAATGATTGAAAATGGTGTCTAAAAATAAACAACGATGATGAATAAACCTAGGCTGATTTTGTAGTTTGCTTTCCAGTTCAGGTTTAAAACTACAGCAGATTGTTATAGTAGGCTTTGCAGCAGCTGCTGCCGATACATTTAATAATGCATGTTTTAGGGGTAATTCAGGCCACTGCTATTTTTCCTCCGCAATGATGTAATGCTTAAATTTATGCTTGTTTTTAGGATGTTGTAGCATGCCGAAAATAGTATAAATCGGGCTTAAAGCTGTTCCTACTCATCGCAAATCTTTGGTCTGTACTAGGCTTTGGATTCACTGTAGGTGTGCCCAGAGCCATGAGTGTACCAATGTGCAAACATGGGAAATAATCTTCATTAACAGTATTGACTGTGTCTTTGTCTGTGATTGCGAAGGTGCAGTATAGTGTGTGTGTGTGTGTGTGTGTGTGTGTGTGTGTGTGTGTGTGTGTGTGTGTGTGGGCGGTTACATATAGGGTTGTCACAATTATTACATACGGTAATCGTCTAATCGCAATTATTTAAGAAAATTGCAATAAGTTTGTCATTTTGCAACAGCGTAAGCTCGTAGATCAACTATGTAGATCAGATATTTTAGCTATGTTTATGTTTTTTTAAAGTATAAAATGTATTAAAAAAAAAGAATAATCTTGTCATATCTGCCCTGTGCACATTTTGAGTGGTGCAACCACTCCTATAGACAGCTATGTGTGTGGCTGTGTCCCTGCCTGGGTCTGTCCCTGGCTGTGTCCGAGCACGAACATAGCGTTTGTTCACCACCAAGTGTCACTGTTGCACAGCCGAACACACAGGCCAGGGAGGAGGGCTTCTACAGTACAGTACAGTACAGTACAGTACAGTACAGTACAGCACAGCACCACTCACTTCAGACGGGTCTGATTTTTCATTACGAACTAAGCCTAAAAGAAAATGTAATTTCTATTCATAACGTTCCAATTTCCAATGCCAAAACCACATTGGTTTGCCAAATCACAATTATTTGTGTGGCAATTAATTGTCAACTTGGTGACAGCCCTAGTTACATAAGAGTGTTTCGTTCGCATGCCATCCACTGACTAGACAACAAACTCTGTGAAGCTGTCCGTCTGGGAAGACCGGATGAGACAAGCTACCACAAGCCTGCTTGGAGCAGCAGGTTGGAAGGAAGGAGATGTGCTGTGAAGATGGAGACTCTGAACATTTGGGGGAAAGATGGAATGTGTGATTGATTGCAAAGAGGCCAGTTTTTGATCCAGGAATGAGATTATAGAGATTATAATTATACCACCTGAAGAGGAATTTGACAAAAGTGACAAAAGTCCTGCCTGCAAACCACGTGCCTGGCCTGAGGAGGCAGATGGAGATAGCGGAATAGGCAGGTAGATGAGACACATGATGGCCCTTTTTGAACGGCGTGCTGAGCCATGTTGTCGTTCCCAAACTGGGGGAAAAATATCTTCTCTTCCCTAGCTCGCACAAAACATTTTAAAATGGGAGGTCCACGCCACAGCTGTTAGTATGTTTTATTGTACACTCCATGATTCAATTTCCTTGTTTATTATTTACCGTAGTTCAGAGAGAATGTCTGTTTCCATTATAGGACAGATTGAAAAGACACGTACATCTGCTAGTTTTGGTGAAAGATTTGGTGTAGATTGATAAATAACTCACCAAGTACAGTAACTCACCAAGTACAGTACAACTCAGGTCTGTTTCACAAAGTCTAGAGGGTCTAAGACTCTAAGGGCTCCATTTTCGTCACCGCTAAACCCCTTATCCCGAAACTTCTTTGCCTTTTTTAACTATTTTGCAAAACATTTTTGAATAGTTAAAATGGCCAGTCTACAAGCTCACAACGTGTCAATGTAGATTGGCTAGTTGAACTATTCAAAAATGTTTTTCAAAATAGTAAAAAAAGGCAAAGAGGTTTAGGGATAAGGGCTTTAGCTGTGACGAAAATGGAGCCCTAAGTGGTTAAACTGAAGTGATATCGATACATTCGAAATATTGTCAAAGTATTCTGAGGCACCCCTGGACTTGCGTCAAGGCACGCTTAGGGGGCCACCCGCTTTGAGAAATCCTGGTCTAGACTATTAGTAAGGGCATTTTATCAGGTATTTGACCAATCTGGGAACTAAATCGTTACCAAGACATTTCTTCACCAATGTGTTTCTAAAGGTGTCTAATAACATACTAAAAGTTTGAAATTCAACTCCCGTGGGAAATTGAGTTATTAGCATAATATGTGACCATACCCCTTAACATCCTATATAAGGCAAAAAAGTCCAAATTTCATCATTCTTTAAGTAGCATGTGACATATGAAACTAGGGGGTTTTCATGATTCTGAATCCATTCCAAGCATTAGTTTTGCACAAAAAACACTCCTTGGGCTAAATTAGGCCATATCCACTTGACCAAATGTGCTGACCTCATCACGTTTGTGAGGCCGTTTTCCTCCCAAGGAGTGTTTTTTGTGCAAAACTAATGCTTGGAATGGATTCAGAATCATGAAAACCCTATAGTTTCATATGTCACATGCTACTTAAATAATGATGAAATTTGGACTTTTTTTGCATTATATAGGATGTTAACGGGTATGGTCACATATTATGCTAATAACTCAATTTCCCACGGGAGTTGAATTTCAAACTTTTAGTACATGTTATTAGACACCTTTAGAAACACATTGGTGAAGAAATTTCTTGGTAACGATTTAGTTCCCAGATTTTCATAGATTTCTCTTACTATATAGAGGATTTGTCTGTATGTATCCATGCATGCCCCCCAGATCACACGGGCTAACAGCACGAGACAGAAGCACCTTCGGCCATGAACGAACACACCAGGATTCAAAACCACTCGTCCGGCAGGGAGGGATAATAAACAAGTACCAAACTGTTCCCACAGCGTATACATTCCATAACCGCCACGGTTGGCGCCATCTCTCTGTAATTATAATGGATGACATTTATCTATATACCGTAAATGTCTTGTGAATTATTAGTTTTGATCCAACAGACTGTTCTCACAACATGTAATCAGTTCGGCTTACACCATTAACCCATTTTTGGCGGGAACCCCTTTTGGTGTTTTAACTAAGCATTATGTTATACTTTAGCTATTGAAAAATAGCAGATCTACAAGCTCATAGTGTTGCGCTGCCTACGAGCTTGTAGGTCTGCTATTTTTGAAGAATCGTGAAAATGCGGCACAAATCTTTGAATATATATTTTATTTCAACGTCAGGACTAGATGGGTTAATGTCTGCCTGATGATGAGCTGTGATGGAAGAATATCGACTGAGGTCGAATGTGAGAACAGAACGTGCGTGCGCGCGCATAGAAGGGAACAAACACACAAACACACACACACACACACACACACACACAGGACCGGCACAGTGTGCATGTATGGAACTGCATACACGCAGTTCCATACTGCATATAAACTAACACACACACACACGCACACACAGACACACACACACACGGCACGTGTTGGATTAACCTCTTTGCCAGCAATCGAACAACAATGCAGCACAATACAGTGAGGGATCAATGGAATTCATAGGGTTTCCAGGGCGATGCACTGTTATCATGCGCTCCCCATCAACACAATTTACTTCCAGCTTAATTGCTTCGGCAGGCGGTAAACAACAACTCTTCCCCCAAGCTTGTTAGTGGCCAATCAGCAAGCAGAACGGTAGCCAAGAAGCAGTGGAAGGGTTTTTTTCAAAGGCGAATGCAAACTGTGTGCAAAAAGCTTCACTTTGCACGTGATGGCCATTTTACAGCCTACTACACTGTAACATTTTATTTCACGGATCCAATCCTATGAATCTCAATCTACGTAATAACGTTGCAACCTTTCTGCCTTGGTTTGTGTGTTGTATGCCGGGGAATAGACGATCTACGCTTGCGGTGCGTTGTGGGCATGTAGGTCTGCCATTTTTGGCACACGACACGAACGTGCACGGTAAATCAGGCTTAAGGCCTGCACTAGTTTTGTTTACATTTGGTTTTGCACTGTAGCCTGACCTCTAAATGAATTGTCATGGTTCAATATAGGCTACACTAGCATGATACTAACCAAAACATAGGAAAAGGAAACTAAGTATGTATTCACAAGGGGCATAAATGTGTACATAGATATACAGTATACTTTGCAAATGGATATATAGGCCTATGTATTAGTGAAATTATTGCACATACTCAACTGGCATTTCCAATGGTTAGTCTGTTGGCCTATTCAACAGTGGCCTTAATTAGCACTTTTTAAAGCCTGCAGTGAGTTGTGGAACCTAATCCTCTCGTATCTCGTTTGTCTATCGATTAAGGGCGACTCACTTCAGGAGAGAGAGAGAGAGAGCGAGAGAGAGAGAGAGAGAGAGAGAGATCCAGACAGTGGGTAGATTTACAAGTTACTCTGGTATCAGGTTGCTTCACTCATTTACATTTAGTTACTTTGTTTAGTTATCCTTATGGGGAGCAATAGCAGCCATTTTGACGAGTAACAGCCAATTAACATTAATGGTGGCAGGTGCGTTTTGCCAGCATTGGAAGTTCAGTTAAACACACACTTCAATCATCAATAATAAGTTTAGCTATGTTTACCAGTATACAGTTTTCAACAAATTGCAACCATATAATTAGATTTACTTCCCCCGATCACTTAAAGTGGGTGGAGGAACGTCGGCCGAAGAGATACAAATAATTCATCTTTTGGGGCGACGTCGCCCGGCGATAGTGGGCGATAGCCAATGAAATTCAAGCGACACTCGCCGTTGGTCTCTAAGGTCTCCCGCTGCTAAAACGTACTGTAAGGCATGCTTAGAAGTTTCATGTGGCCTATTATATTGAGCTTACAAATATGGGAACAAACCAAGGATAGGACCTACATGACTTATGTACCTGCATGGCTTACCTACCTATAGTCTAGTACAGGGGTTCTCAACCCGTGGGTCGCGACCCCTCGGGGGGGTCACCAAATTATTTTAGGGGGTCGCCAAATTATTTAAAAAAAAAAAAAAAGGATTTTTTAAATTTTTATTTTCACGGTTTTTCAAAAATAGCAGACCTACAAGCTCGTAGCGCGCCACTCGGTGGCGCGCTACGAGCTTGTAGATCTGCTATTTTTCAATAGCTAAATTATAACATAATGCTTAAAACACCAAAAGGGGTTCCCGCCAAGGTTTACACCAAGGTTTTATGTTAGAAATGTTTAGTATGGGTCCCCAGCATGTAGAAACTGCCGGATGCTAACTTGCATATGTTGAGCAATTTTCATAATTGGCATATGTGACCATACCATTAACAACCTATAGAAGGCAAAATATTCAAAATGTCATCATGCTTTATGTAGCATGTGACATGTCAAACTAGGGGGTTTTCATGATGCTGAATCCAATCCAAGCATTAGTTTTGCATGCTAAAAACGGCCAATGCCGTCATCACAAATTGATGATGTCAGCACATTTGGGCAAGTGGGCATGGCCGTTTTAAGCCTAATGAGTGTTTTTTTTTGCTAAACTAATGTGTGTAAAATATGTAGTCACATCATATCTAAAATTGTGTTCTATATGATGATAGCTTTACATAGCGATACAGGATAACAAAAGCAACCATCAAAGAGGCCCATGGCACGTGAAAGAATCCCATACGTTTTATATCCTACCTGCAGGGATTTGAACCTGCATCTCTCAAGTGGGAGACAGACCAGAACTGTACCGCTTCAAAACGGAAAACCTGCTTTTATAACTGTAGAAGCCATCCTCACTGTTTTGTTTGTCTATTTATTATTATCACAATGTTGTAGCTATTTGACATTATTGGGCACTGGTTTGATGGGTTGTAATGAATTGTTTGGATAACAGGGGCACGCCTCCCCAGGCCTAATTGCTTGACAGAGGGTATAAGTAGGCCTGGGTGATTGGGGAGCGGCATGCACCTGGTGGACAAACGGTTTTTACCAGATAGACAACACAGAAGATACAATCCCAGAATGAGCTATTTGTAATGTACTATCACTGCACTTTAATGGAAGTAAATGCAACCAAAAACGACTGTGGACATTGATTATTTTATTCTGCGTACATCCAAAGTCTCTGGGTGCATCAGTGGGTTTGTTGGTTAAGGTGGAAATATTTGGAACCAACAAAGAGCCGCAACAATAACCTTTTTCTCAGACCTGTGTGCAGTGGAAGGCCCAATATTGCGTTGCTCACAGAAAACAACATTGCATAGGCTTAGTTTGAATGTCTGTTATTTCACATGAGCGACACCTTCGCGAGACAAGCTATACAGGGCCTTTCGGGGAGCAACGACATTATGGCTGAGTCGCACTGCGCTCCTCATATGAAGAGACACGTTGTTTCTACATGCCGTGCAGAAACAACATACATTTCAACTCTGGGCGCGGGTGGGCAGGTGCATGAACGAGACACTTTCCCCATTTCACAGGAAACGGGAATGCTCCTACTTGTCACTATACCCGTCAGATTGCCCGTGCCTCCCTCCTTCCCTCCTGCTCGCCTTTCATTGAAAATGAAGTACTGGCACATGAGTTGCTTACCATGTAAGAAAAAAAAAGGCCTTTCGGTTTCAGCTGTAGCCTACGTTGAGATGAGCCCACAGCCCACTCATTCAGTGTACTACTTCTTATCAGCTGATACGAAGAAGGCTCCAACGAATGGAAGATTCCCGGCGCCGACCCACATGAGATTTGAAGAGACAAGGCAACAGATAGGACGGCAACCAGAAAAGGCAGAGAGACAGAGAGAAATAGCAGCAGCAGAGAGAGAGAGAATAGCAGCAGCGTGTGGGTGGGCGCCAGACTACTGTCAGCATCAGCAAGCCTGATATGTTGTTTTCTTGTCTGTTGACCCCACTAGCGGAAACAAAGCAGTGTGTATGGTACATCACCAGCAGGCCGTGGCCCTCCAACTCCCTGGTGGGGCTTCCTTCTGCCTGCCTGTCTGTCTAGTGTCCGAGTAGATGAACAGCGGTGTGAACAGCAAAACTGATATTTTCCTATTTGGAATATTTTCCAAATATAGAGGGTATGCGCATGCTTAAAGTGAATGGCACATCGAGTGGCAAATCGAGTGGCAAAGCAGCAAGTGAGTTTAACATTGTTTAACGCAATCAGAGAGGACTTTTCTGTTTGGATATATGGGCTGTCAAGGGCAGAAAGTAGTGTTCTGCCACTCAGTAGGCATTCCTGCATAACTTCCGGGTTTGATGATGATGTCACGTGCATACCCTCTATAGTAGCACCACAAATGTTGTACGGGGGGGCCGAGGGGCACACATTATTTTCTGATGGGGGTCTGTAGCAAAATACATAATAATGTGGGGGTCCTTCTTGATTGAATTGTTTGAGAACCACTGCTTTAAACAGCATTATACAGCAAGCCCAAATGAGCAACTACACTTTAAACAAGATTTTACAAAAGAACAAGCCCAAAGTCGCTTTTAATAAGCAGACTTGGCAACATGGATGAGCAGGCAGTGGGTACACCCAGATACAGGTATACGCGACAAGGGGCGGAAAAATGCCGCCTAGAGCAGGCGTCTCTTCTGGGTTTTTAAACAGCTGGTGGATGGAAATAATAACTTGTAGCGTGGGAAAAGCGTATCCGGTTTTCTGCCCCGACGAAGTTGCAACCGCGCGCGAGCGTCATCTCCATCCACCAGCTGTTTAAAAACCCGGAAGAGATGGCTGCTCTAGGCGGCATCTTGTCGCGCATGTCTGGGCACACTGACTCTTAACACAATCAGCGCCGGGATTCCTTCAAAATAGAAGCTCGGGGTGCCGGGAAGACATGGCTGCTTTTACTCTGTAAAGCCCCCCCCTTCGGTTACCTCGCTAAGAATCCGATAATAAATCACTGATGATCCCTCGCGAGTCGCGTTCATATTTTTGAATGAGAGGCAGGTGAGAAGTCAGAAATAAAGAGCTTACGTGTATAGCTATCAGATCAAAACTACAACCACGGAGAGCGCCCTAGACTAGGAGATACGAGGCATTCTTTCTGCAGCAGTAAACTAGGAAGTGACCGGGACCGGGGGTGAACGAAGAGCGAAGCGCATGGTGGCCTTGGAGTCAAACAAAAAAACAAAACGAATTCAGAATATTCTTCTCTCATTTGATATCATTGAAGATGCGCTACACACGTCCTAGCATTAGCAACCCGTCGGTTGGATTGCTTATGACATGTGGGCACATCGGATGGACTGAACCTGTACACATTTTGTGCCCAAAACGTCTGTGGACGTCCTGGGTATTACCGCACGTGCATAGCCCAAGACGTCTGTGGACGTCTTTCCCAAAAAAAAAAATATATATATTTTTTTTTATTTTTTTTATTTTTTTATTAAAAAAAAAAATCAGAAAAATCAAAACACTTTTTTTTTGTTTTTTTTAACACGTGGTGCCAAAGTTTGTGTTTTCGCCATTGAGAATGCATTTGGCGTTTAAATTAAATAACTCAGAAACTATAAAACATTTCAAAGTAAAAAGTTCCAGCATGTGTCTCCACAGTCAGCTGAATTATAAAAAATGTGAATGGATTTTCTAGGTGAAAGTGATTTTGGGCAGTATTGCGTGGGCTCTCAATGTGTTAAAAGACAATAGGCCTTTTTCACAGTAGCCACATAGACTGTATAAATAGCTGCATATCATCACTTCTTTCACAGGTGTTCACCAAACTGGCTCTGTGCCAGTATAGGAGAGTTCTGTCCGCTGTGCCAACATGAACAATAGCAGCACCCTGACTGTTTAACCTGAATGAAACACAACCTTAATTAGTATCCTTAGTAACACCTGTGAAGAAGTAAAACTACTGGCTTCTGTGAAAGGTAAATGGTGCAATAGGTTGTGGACTGGACACACTCAGACCCTGTTGCTCTCTCTCTCTCTGGTCAATCACTACATCATACACTGCTGTGGTGAAACAGAAGTATTTTCTAATCTGGTCCCGGGAGAGGGGAAATTGCTTTTACTTACTCAATTTCACTTAATATGTCTTGCTCAGGGAGGGACACTTTGACACATAAGCTAAATCCCAATGCTCAAGTTTCTGTCTCTTCTGTCCTCCAGCATGACCAGGAAATCATTTGTGTCACAAACATCAATTGGCTTTTTGGAGGAGCCGAGAGCGATAGAGAGGAGGCTTGGAGCGAGGATACATCAAGTGTATCCTTCATGTCTCCTTTCTTTGCAGAAGTCTTTTTTCGTCGGAATGTGTGACATTGTAGACATGTGGTCACGGACTCACAGCGTGATGTATAGATTCTCCTCCAACACATGACAACCCTCTGGGCTACGGAAGGGTCCTGCATGAGAACCCTCTGGGCTACGGAAGGGTCCTGCATGAGAACCCTCTGGGCTACGGAAGGGTCCTGCATGACAACCCTCTGGGCTACGGAAGGGTCCTGCATGACAACCCTCTGGGCTACGGAAAGGGTCCTGCATGACAACCCTCTGGGCTACGGAAAGGTCCTGCATGAGTAACACATGACAACCCTCTGGGCTACGGAAGGGTCCTGCATGACAACCCTCTGGGCTACGGAAGGGTCCTGCATGACAACCCTCTGGGCTACGGAAGGGTCCTGCATGAGTAACACATGACAACCCTCTGGGCTACGGAAGGGTCCTGCATGAGTAACACATGACAACCCTCTGGGCTACGGAAGGGTCCTGCATGAGTAACACATGACAACCCTCTGGGCTACGGAAGGGTCCTGCATGAGTAACACATGACAACCCTCTGGGCTACGGAAGGGTCCTGCATGAGTAACACATGACAACCCTCTGGGCTACGGAAGGGTCCTGCATGAGTAACACATGACAACCCTCTGGGCTACGGAAGGGTCCTGCATGAGTAACACATGACAACCCTCTGGGCTACGGGACGGTCCTGCATGACATGAGAACCCTCTGGGCTACGGAAGGGTCCTGCATGACAACCCTCTGGGCTACGGAAGGGTCCTGCATGACAACCCTCTGGGCTACGGAAGGGTCCTGCATGACAACCCTCTGGGCTACGGAAGGGTCCTGCATGAGTAATCCTGAGCGAAGAACAGTTGCTCCTTCTGGCTCTTGACCAACTCCATTTGCACCGTCCAAAACCTGACGTTTGGGTTAACTAAGTCAGTGTGCTATGCATGCAGTATACATGGATCAAAGCGAACTAAAATCACAACCAAGTCCTAATGTGCGATTTATGAAACAGTATGAAAGGAGCCCCCCACACTAGCGCTGATTCCTAACCAGTGGTGTCAATGACACCGTGTCATGCTCGTAGAACGCAGTACCACGCCGTGGTACCAGTATTGTTTTGACGTGCACGCGCAGGGACTGAACGGACCGGTGCATGTGCGTGCACGCTAGAACACGTCCCCCTAGATTGAGATTCAAAAGACGCACCTAATCAACATCGCGTCACCAGACTTTCCAAGACACACAAAGTACCCAGTGGTCTAGGTTTACTGGCGCCGAGTCAAGTACCTTGCCGTATCAAATGGCTACTACTTTGCATAACAACAGGACAGCTTTAACTGTTTACCTGAGCGTACGTAGCCTATACGGTAAGCATGCACACTTAAGTTACAGCAGTAGGCTATGGCTCCAGTAGGCTACTGCTGCTGTGATCTGTTCTGCACACAAGAAGAATGCCTCCTCCATCAAAGAACATATTCATTCGTCCAAAGCAAACTTTTTAGTTTCGCTAGTGTGCAGTAAAGATGTTTGTCTGACTAATTTAAGTCTACTTTTGTGTTTGTGTCAAACTATCATACACTATTTAACAATAGGCTTAAGGCTCATTCATAGTCTGGATTTTCGGTGGTGAGGTGACCACCGAACTACAACATGACGTCACGAGCCGCGGTGAAGAGCAAACCACCGCCACCGCTCCAGCCCTTCTCTGTTTTTACTCCACTGCTCAACGTTATTTCAGCTCCGGTGGTCAGCTCACCACCGGAGCGGTGGTCACCTAACCACCAAAAATCCAGACTATGAATAGGCCTTTAGGCTATTTTAGCCGTTCTGTGTGCATGCCGTGATGCGCACATGCACGCACATGCGCGCGTGCACATGACATCATTAAAACGCCGTGACCGCGAGTATCACAGCGCCTGCTGTCGGCCGTTGAAAAACCTCGTTTTCACCAGAAACGACATTCATTGCGATTTGGAGATACAGTACAGGCCATTGAAAGCAGCACATAGAGTGCAAGTGGATGCGCGTGCATCTTCAAAATGGCCACGTCCACTGTCACGCTTTACACTGGGATGCTAACGAGAGACAGCTATGGATGCGATCCGATCAAAACATGGATTAAAGAATATAAAGTCTAGAAAACAACATAGGCTACGCTGTTGGTAGGCTACCAGACTAAAGTTAATCTATGCTTTCTACGCTTCTGGCAGGCTCCGCGTTAGGGTCCCGACATCCATTCCTGACCCACTCTCCAGTCTCCACATAATGTGTAGGACTGTAAAGAAATCTATACATGCCTGTCTTTATCGGGGCCATAAAGTGCACTGAAATACAACACTGCACAGTGCACAATCATGCAACATGACATTCTCAGCATTTAAAGTGCTGAAAGTGCCCTTATGATGCAGAGCTTAATGACTATGGCATGATCCATATATACTGAAAAGAACGCAGTAAAGGAACGCTATAAGTGCAAGAAAACAAAACAACATGCATGTTTGTGTTTTTGTACAAGCAGCACACACACCACACCATGGCCTCTGTCTATTCTATATAGCATTGCTTCTGAATCATCTGATCCTCTCGCAGATGGCTTCAAGGTCTTCATCTGCATAAGTAATGCAGACATATGGGGTATAGTGAGAGAGTGTTTAGTAATTCCCTTATGCATGTCTGTCTCTCACCATGCCATAAAGTGGATTAAATGCACCATTCTACACTTGTACCTTATACTGCAATGCTCTCACTGATGATAAAATGAAGCTATTGCAAGGACACCAACTATATGATAGAACACAAGATGTGAAAAATGTAGGCTGCTTAAAATATACCAGTCTAAATGCAGCATAGCATCTCTGTAGTGAATCCAATTATAATTGCAAGGTCGCTGCCTGACTACTATGTCAGGGCTTCCCGTGGAAATTAAAGACTTATTATGCGATCATGCAAATCTAGCCATCTTTTTGACCCTGCACGCTTTCTTTTTTGCAATGCCATAGCTATACTGACCCCAATTATACCAAATCTAGGCTAAACGGCCCTGTTTCAACCTGATCCAACAGTTCCACAGCGGTGACGTGCGTCCTGCTGTGTGACAGGCTGGCACAAAGAATCTCACCGCAAACAACCCCTCATATTAAGCTCACCACATCCACCCCCGCAGAATTTTGGAAAGAAAGGCATTATGAATTATGATATCATCTGAGGATTCTGAGCAGATGGGTATATCGATTGGGAATGAAAATTAAACAATTGGGGATGGAGCTGCAATAATCATAATCATCATTATCATCATATTCATCATCATTCAATTCAATCATAATTCTCACCATCGCTGTGCACGCTCAGCATCCTGCTGCGGGTAGGTTGATTCTTCTCTCTGCCGTACTAGGGTTCATCCTCGCCAGCCAACAGAACAGACATCTGCCGTAGTTGGACTTGGGCCGAACCCCAAGCTCATTGTCACGGGCTCGCACTGCGTTGGAATCCGCGGCGATCAGAGCCCTTCTCCCGGGGAGCGTCTCTCGGTGCTGTGCGGTGTGTGTGTAGCTAGGCAGCAGGGCGTTGGACCATGAGAAGAACCGTGGAAATGTTACACATGCATGGCTCTATGCACGTTCATGATGCTTTAAATCCCTATGACTTATGCACGTTCAGGATGCTTTAAATCCCTATCTCCAGACTCCAGTCCAGAGCGTCAAGGTGGCGGTGATGACTGATGATGCGGGTGCGTGGTGCACGATGCAGGGCGTCTGTAGCAGCGGCACCACGCTAAATAAATGCACTGCGGTCTCTGGTGCTACTGAGGGCTGTCACACTATTAGACTAATACATGATCCCACAGCCTGAGAGGACGCCGGTCAGCCATGATTGGTGGGCGGTTGGTTTTTTGTCGTCAGGCAACCGCCAATGATTATCTCGCGTCGCGTCATTGTGCGGGGAGGGCAGCAGGAAAACTGAGCCCATGTGGTTCAATATTTCCATTCCATTTCCATCCAAAATGTCACTACATTTTATTGACAAACATATTTTTAGGCATAGCCCACTATCATTTGGGTTATAGGCTATGAATGAGTGTCTTGTGTACAGTTAGCGCCGTTTTGGAACCTACCTCTATCTATATCTACGCTGCTACGCTTTAGCTCCGAGTATTTATTTATTAAATACTATTTATTAAGTTTTCAGAATTACAGTACATTTCAAGCACAATGTTGTAATACGAGCACAAGAACACCACCCTCATAAGTTCTAGCTGCACTCCACGTGTAGGCCTACTACAAAATGCCCCATCAAACTTTCAGACGCTGTTTTTCTCCCAGTGTGGAGGAAGAATGATTAGAATTTTTATTGTATTCTCTCACTCTTGAAATATATAATCCATTGGTTTCTGTTGTGTGCAAGTTGTCCTCAAAACCACACCTCCAGTCGTCATACGAACGGGAGGTGCGCTCATTAGTAGAGCCTGTTTGTCCATGGCTGCACGCGCACCTGCAGCCCACCAAGTATAATGTATGCTTCGTCCCGCGATGGTGTCGCGCACGCAGACCTCTACGCTCACACCAGTCGCATCCGCGATGCGATGTGAGCTTGTATATCGGCTGTTCTCTGCGCACAATACTGTTGCGCAATAATGTCTCCTAGGGTGCACCTCACTAGCCAAGTAGCCAACACACAAGAGGAGGTTGAAATGGACTGAAACCAGCGCCAAAACAACAGGTCTGGAGGTCTGTTTGGAATTAATTACATGAAACAGTCACGCGTGCGCCCAGTCCCAATGTAAACAAATAATTGGTCTATATAGCGCCTATAAATGCCACACATGACACAGGTAGCCAATGCTACCCTCTGGTGCTTGACATCATGCATTACATTAGCAATTCAATAGGTATAGGATAACATGCATGAAAGCAATTTCAGTGAAATTATGAACTGTCTGTGAAATAATGAAATTATTCTCTGGACTTTGGATCACATCTCATTTGGTTGTCTTATGGGGCCATGTGCACACTCACTGAGTTTCTCTGTGTGACCCAAAACATTTTATTCACATACATGTTAAACCACTTCCACAATGTCAGATAACGTAAAACTGCTTCAAAACACATGTGCAATTTGTAAAGTACAATACAAATTGTTATATAGGCCTGTCGCATGATGGTGTCGTGCACCGAAAATAGTAGACATACATGTTCACACTCGGTAATAAACAAAAGAAGCCTGTTGGCTGCCGGACGAGGCCTTGAGTTTGATTGCCCTGAGTGCAGTCACCTGTGAGGACCCCTCCCCCCGCACCGCTGAGCCTGGTTGGGTGATGAGCTCCTGTTCAGTGCTGGTTCATAAGTGTTATGTTCTCTGTTATGTTTTCCAGTGTATTGTTATAAGTTAAAGTTTGCATTAGTTACTAGAGTGTTTAAGTTGTATCTTTGTTACTTTGTGCATTTTATAAGTAAACTTAAGTTATGATGATCTTCATCTCCTGCGTTTGTCTTGAGTTCATGCACATGGGTCCTACAACACCTGCAAACCGTGACACCTTTTACCCTGTTGCACATGTCGTTACTGTTAACTGTTGCAACAGTATGCAAGATAGGTATTATTTGTGTACAAAATATGTTCATGAAAGTGTGAAGCTCCTTTTCAAGGAAAACAAGCATTATTAACACACTTCTAATAAATCAAGCTTCAAACATATAATATAGAAATAATCAGCACAGCAGGAAGACAAAATACAATTGGGCCATTGTATTAATACCATAGAGTATATAGATTAATACCGAATCTGAATTCTTGGTAAAGGCTGTAATTTTACCTCCTAACCAGTGGAGGGCATTGTTGTACTGTCTGCGTCGTTGAAGACAACAGACCGTCAGTCAGCTGACTGCACACAGTGCACTGCACAGTGTCTCCTCTTCCAGCAGCAGCACCACGCCGGGTACAGGGAGTGCAGAGTCTGAAAGTCCACTATTAACGCTGGTAAAGTGCCATAAATAAACGCATATTACTGCTATGTGGAGGTGTTGCTCGTTCACGGACGATCGCTTTGACTTTAGCCGAAATAAGAGCAACAATTGAGGAGCTATTTTAAAGTTGGCTCGTCTGTTTCTGTGAAGGTTAGCTTCCATCCTGTGTAATCCGTAGTACGAGCTGCTATAGTGTCGCTGCTTGTCATAAAGGTGCAGATCTGCTCCTTTTTGACAAGCAGCGACCCCGGACCCTGGCCTAAACTTAGCCCTGGTCCAGACCAGGGATAGCCTAAACTGACAGTGTGGCGGCTTCCATACGTCTTGTCAATTCACTGCAGAATTACTGTGTTCTCCTCTTAGATATACTATAAGGTTCTCCTATTGATTGATTGAGTGAATACTTTATTCAGGGAAGTATAATTGGAGGACTGCAAAAAGGATAAATCCAAGAAAGCCTATTGGCTAGTATTAGTATTCTAGATCTGTGCAGGATTGCTGTAGCTGTGTCCTATCTAGATCTCTGCTAACCTCCCCCTCGTGCAGGATCGCTGTCTGTTGCTTTGCTTTGTGTCTCTGTGCATTTGAACACTGCCTAGACTGTGTCTCACTGTCTCTGTCTCTTGTGTTCGTCTGTCTCAGTGTCTCTCATCATGAGCTACAACCAATCAAATCCATGTGAAGCCATGCAAGCGATAGCCAAAGAGTTCCTGAAGTTTGTCAACAAAGGGGTGTCACCGTACCATGGTAAGGAAGGAACTTTACATTTATTCTCGAGAAAATGTTGATTCTTCTCATATTGTGGTTTGGCCCCACTGAAAGAGAGAGATTTGAAAGTGGACAATGCTTTTGAAAGTGAAAGCATAAATGGGATTAATGTCAGCATATCAATTTAGAGGAGCATTGATTTAGTATCGGAGAAGTTGTACACAATGTAAATACGTTTTTATCCTCCTAAAGACATTGTCAGCTCAGCTGTGGACCTCGATCCGGAGATAAGATCTAGTAATCGTTGCATAATCTTGTATCCTACCTTTGCACCTTGATTTCTATAGATTAAGACTTGTTTTCAGGGCCCGTAACACGAAACCGTACACATGTGATGTAACATACATAAGAGTTTAGTAGCCTGTATTCTCCTCTACGCAAGTACTGTACTTTGAGTTATTGTTACTTTTGCTGGAGAATTTCCAGTTTTCAGTACTTTTGCTTCTAGACCTTCTACAATTATTTGAAAAACGCATTAACCACTTCAACCCATACAACCATTTGGAAATAGCTGATCTACAAGCTCACAATGTGTTGCAATGTGATGCATTGTGAGCTTGTAGATCTCCTATTTTCAAAAGATTTCTATACATTTCATAATTTGAAAACTTGTGAAATGGTACCAAGTCCCGCCTAATGAGTACTTTCTACATTGAATTCCGGAGTTTTACTTTAACGGAGTATTTGGGGGCGGTAGTTTAGAGGCAGGTAAATTGAGTATGGGTACCAACCCAGGGCAAAACCTAGCCCCTCTCGGGACCCCCGGTCCTTCCTGACTTCCTTATTGACATCCCGAGAGCCACCAAGAGTGGCTACCTGCGCGTCCTTACGTTCCTGCCTCTGATCTGCTCTGTCTCAGCTAGCCAGCCACGCTGCTGGAGGCGGTACAATGGGGTGTCAATAAGGAAGTCAGGAAGGAAGGAAGAGAGAATTTCAGAGCTGCCAAAACGGTCAAACAAAATTCTCTGGCGTTTTCCGTTGTCTCCAATAGCAGATATATGCTTCTTTGAAACATCTCACGACCACTTAAGCTGAGCGCAGCACGGCTTGAACGGATCGTATGTACAGCTGCGTCCTATTGGGTGCTCACGAACTGGAGAGGGACCCTCCGGGTGGACGATGAAAAGAGCTCAACCGAGAGGGGCTAGGCAAAACCAGGAAGGGAAAGAAGCGCATCACCTACCGTATGTAGACGTGCTGCGGTACGACAGCTTAGCTAACAACACTGTAAAGCTGTAACTAACTGGGGGCGGCAGTGGTTCAGGGCCAGCGTAGAGTGGCCGCTTGGTCAGTTCGATCCCAGGCTCCCCCAGAGTTAGTGTCGGGTTTCCTCCGCCATCGGTGTATGAATGTTTGTGTGAAATGAATGGGTGAATGTAATGCACAGTTTGCACACTGTTACTAAAAGCTATATAAATGCACCATTTTACCATTTATTAATTATTTCTACTTTACACTATTGATATTTGATACATTACACAATGTGAGTACTTTTTCCCACCACTGTCTCTTCACCCCATTTTTACCCTCTAGTGGTTGACGAGTGCAAGCGGCGGCTGCTAGGAGCCGGCTTCATCGAGCTGAAAGAGACAGAGAAATGGGACATCAAACCCACGTCCAAGGTCAGTGTCTGACAGTGGCTGCACGCTTGTCCTGAGTTACTGTCAGAATTAATGGTACCTGGAACGGTGCCAGGTTGTTAATGGATTGGAGATAAAGGTTCTGTCAGATAGGGCATTGGTTTTCAACCCTGTTCATATCAAAGTCCATTATTTATTTTGCATTTGAGCCACGGGACCACCATTTGATGAGATTTAGCCTCTCGGACCCAAGACTTATATTGTGTTGTCGTTGGATTAGATTCTGTCCACATTTCCATGCTGTATTGATGTGGTACAGGAGAGATAACAGGCAAACGTTGATCAAAATAACAATTCTACATTCTCTAATTGTGTAGAAATTTTGTAATGCAGATGTTTAACAGTTGAGAGTGTAAAAAATCTTGGGAGTGTAAAGTAAAATGAAACCAAATGGACCTGTAAGGCCCCATTTGGTTTACTTTTACAGTACACTCAACAGTTAAAGGTCATTGGTCCGACATGCAGAAAACGACGCGAACATGCGTTAAGGTTGGCGAACATGCGCTGCTCCGTGCTTGCGGTTATGGTTAGGTTAGGTGTCGGACCATTGGTTGCCAACTCTCCATTATTTAGCTGGGGAATACCTAGAATCCCCTCAAGGACCACTGGTTGAAAACCACTGAGATAGTGTGTAGACCTTCATGGCAGCGTCTAATGAGGGTTCCAGCCTTGAAAAAGACATGATGGATATGGCGTTTGGAGGCCACTTGCAGTGTAACATATTTTCTGTTCAGTTTCAGTTCCTTTTCTAGTGTTTCACATGATTCGGTTCCAACTAAAACTGCCTCTCTTGCATTTCAAGCTATTTTAATAGGTTAAAGTGGAAAGCTCTGCCTTGCTCTTTTAGCCTAGCCTGGGGTCCACCTATGCTTTCTATGGCATAGGTAGCTCCCGGCAGGATCCGCCGGGAGAATCTAGATGCAGCTGCGCGACATGAGACTAATTCATTAGAGCGACAGAGAGAGAGAGGGGGGGGGGGTGTGTGTGTGTGTGTGTGTGTGTGTGTGTGTGTGTGTGTGTGTGTGTGTGTGTGTGTGTGTGTGTGTGTGTGTGTGTGTGTGTGTGTGTGTGTGTGTGTGTGTGTGTGTGTGTGTGTGTGTGTGTGTGTGTGTGTGTGTGTGTGTGTGTGTGTGTGTGTGTGTGTGTGTGTGTGTGTGTGTGTCAATTTAACAAAGTTGCAGACGATCAGAAATCAGCAGAGAGTGATCGACGTTTGCGTTACTCTATGCCGAATTGAAGTAGACTCGGTCCCAGACTTTTCTTTTTCTCCCTGGAAATAAAAAAGTGTGGGTTTCCGAGGCTACTTTTAGCCTGACTTTGCACAATAAAGTCATATTTTAATTTATCCACAAACGGGTTGTTTCTCTTTTTCTAAGAAACATATAGGATGGCACTTTGATCCAGAAATGGGGAAATGGGGGTACTAAAGCCAAAACTGTTTGAAAACCACTGATTTAAGCAAATCATTCCTCTGCAGTACTTTGTGACCAGGAACTACTCCAGCATCATCGCGTTTGCAGTAGGTGGACTTTACCTCCCGGGAAATGGCTTCTCTATGATCGGGGCGCACACAGACAGCCCCTGCCTCAGGGTGAGAGAACAGTGACAAATACAAACATTTATAATTATTTTTACACGACGATTATGAATCAATTCACAAATGTCAAAAATGTATTTAAAATTAGTTTTTGTATGTTGGTTACAGAATTCACTTTTTTTTTAAAGAAAGCTACTTTATGTTTTTGTTTTCTAGTTTTAATAGAAGTTAATGCAATAAATTACCGTAATGTGCTTTCATTGTGGATCAATTGAAAGCACTTTGATTATTAGTCACACACACAGTGAGGGCGAAATAAATCATTTATTGGAATCGAGATGCATCGGTAATCGATTTATAATGTAATTGTAGCCCTCTGGATCGGAATCGAATCGTCAGGTATGTAGAGATTTCCGCCCCCTAATTTGCACTGGGTAGGCGATGAACAAATAATCGCCCAGGCATTCGTCATAGCCCTCGGTTGAATTACCTCAGGCCTCAGGCAATGACAAATGGTTGTATAGAAATGTCCTTGATCATCAGTATTTCAAGTTCCTCTCCTCTCCTCTCCTCTCCTCTCCTCATGGTTCCAGGTCAAACCACGGTCTAAAAAGACCAAGCAGGGCTTCCTCCAGGTGGCGGTGGAGTGCTACGGAGGAGGCATCTGGAACACCTGGTTTGACCGCGACCTGACCGTTGCCGGCCGAGTCATGGTCAAGGTAACCCATGGTCTTTTATTACAGACAATTGTATTACTCTGGCTCTTAACCCATTTTGGGCGGGAACCCCTTTTGGTGTTAGCATTATGTTATGCTTTAGCTATTGAAAAATAGCAGATCTACAAGCTCATAGCGCGCCACCAAGTGGCGCGCTATGAACTTGTAGGTCTGCTATTTTTGAAAAATCGTGAAAATGTGCCTCAAATCTTTGAATATATATTCTTTCAGAGCCAACGTTTTTAACTAAAATCTTTGCTTCTGAGGGGTTCCTGGAACAACATATTTTCAGATGGGGATCGGTGGCCAATTACATATCATTTTTGGGGTTCTTGGCATGAAATATGGAGCACCACCGATACAGAAACATCCTTCAGAAAACTGTCAGAAGTTAGAAGACATTTTTAAAATGTCGACGTCAGGCCTAAATGGGTTAAGACCAGAGTTTTGTGGGTTTTTTATTTTTAGCAGTATTTAGAAATGTGCAGTGAAATATCTGTGTCCTCATACGACAGAGCGGAGACAATCTTGTCCATCGGCTGGTCCATGTCCCCAGACCCATCCTCAGGGTCCCCCACCTCGCCATCCACCTCCAGAGGGACATCAATGACTCCTTTGGTCCCAACAAGGAGAACCACTTGTGAGTAGACTAACCCTAACCCTAACCCTAACCCTAACCCACCTCGCCATCCACCTCCAGAGGGACATCAATGACTCCTTTGGTCCCAACAAGGAGAACCACTTGTGAGTAGACTAACCCTAACCCTAACCCTAACCCACCTCGCCATCCACCTCCAGAGGGACATCAATGACTCCTTTGGTCCCAACAAGGAGAACCACTTGTGAGTAGACTAACCCTAACCCTAACCCACCTCGCCATCCACCTCCAGAGGGACATCAATGACTCCTTTGGTCCCAACAAGGAGAACCACTTGTGAGTAGACTCGGGCAAAACAAATTGGAGTACCGGTAAAATTGAGTTAATGTTGAAATGAAATGAAATGAAATGAAATGAAATTAAATCTATATTTACCCAGGGTATCTGGGCTAAGCTCAAGAACTTGTTTCCAGCCAGGCCCTGCTCATAGAACACATTTCATCGTAGTGGTTCAATGCCTTGTTCAAGGGCACTTCAGCGGTGGTAATTTTTTAACGTGTCGGACGGCTGATTCGAACTGGGAACCTTCCGGTATCAAGACCGCGCCACTATCCGTTCGGCCACCGCTGCCACTTGTTAAGCTGCATGCCTGATACATTTTGTTCCTGTACCGTGCAGGTTGGCAGTGTGCAGGGCAGGCGTGTTATTTTTGAGTGGTGTAAACCAGGGGTTCTCAACCCGTGGGTCGCGACCCCTCGGGGGGTCGCCAAATTATTTTAGGGGGTCCCCAAATTTTATTTTCACAATTTTTCAAAAATAGCAGACCTACAAGCTCGTAGCGCGCCACTCGGTGGCGCGCTATGAGCTTGTAGATCTGCTATTTTTCAATAGCTAAATTATAACAATGCTTAAAACACCAAAAGGGGTTCCCGCCCAAAATGGTTTAAGGTTATTGTAGCAGTCAATTTATATTGGGGGTCGGGAGGGGGCGGGGCGGGGGTCCCGAGACATTGCCAAAGCATTTCCGGGGGTCCCCGGCCAAAAACGTTGAGAACCCCTGGTGTAAACCACTCCTACAACTGGCTTCGTTAGTTTACGTGTCTGTTCAGTACCAAAAAATGAGCATGGTTGCTATGGTCACCCAGTTCACACAGGTGTGATTTCATTACATCAGACATTACGTCAGACCACAGCTGATCAGTCTATATAAGACCTTACACCACTCAGTTCACACGGGTGTGATTTTTTTTTTATTATTGCTTACCTGCACTTGTTTGCCTACGCAGCAGCATTTTAGTTTTACTCTAGGAGTGTCTTTTAGACAGTTGAACTTATTTAATAAAATCACACCCGTGTGAAGTGAGCGGCGCTCTTATCATCATACATCATCTCATTCCGGCCAATCACAATTTGCGTCCTCACTTTTCCGTCTTCACTTTTGTATTCAATGTATGTGTTTTACACAAAACGGGAAAGCTGAATTTCCGTTCTTCCTGGAAGCTGAAAGCCTTTGAGTCAAAAAGCCCAAATCAGCCAATCTTCTTCTTATCATACAACAGCCACGGGCGTAGCTTAAGCGGTCCAAGTATTGTATCTCTGGAGTATATAGGAGGGTCTAGCACCCCTCCAAAATGCAGCAATAAAAACATAACCACACAGTGATGTTTAGTGGGTTGGATGACCACTATATCAAGTAAGTTTAAAGTCTCTGCAAGACAAGTTGGTGTTCATACTGTCGCTAAAGGAATATAAAATCCAACCCTGTAGCTTCCTAAAAAATCTAGTAAACCTAAACCATGATATACGTTTGTAAAATGGTCAGCTGTCTGTGACTGTGATTGATGGACTAAGCATGACAGACACTGGCCCTTTAAATCGGAAACCAAGTGGATAATACAGTATGTGCAGAATGATTATTTGTGCGGGTAGGACAGTTAACATGAAAACATCTTGCGAGGTGCAATTGCTATTGTGATAGGTGATAGATTTTTTTTTTTTTTTAAGATATTTTTTTTGCGGCTTACGCCTTTTATTGGTTTATAGGTGATAGGTGAAATCTACAGAATGTGGTAACTGTGGAACTAGAGAAGGTGTGCGTGTGTGTGCGTGTGCACTATGTATAGCTGACTGGAGGAAGCAGTTCGTTTATTTGAACCTGGAAGTAAATAGTGCGTGTGTGTGTGTGTGTGTGTGTGTGTGTGTGCATGTGCGTGCGTGTGTGTCAGAGTGCCCATTATAGCCACTGCTGTCCAAGAAGAGTTGGACACTGGCTCTGCATCCTCTGGGGACGCAAGCAATGCTACCATGACGGTAACACACACACACACACACACACACACACACACACACACACACACACACACACACACACACACTATACTGCACCTTCGCAATCATGTATAAACATTTTTAGACACATTTATCAGAAGTGCATCACTGTAGACGGACTGTACATTTCGAGCTTGCCCAACATAATAATGCATAACAAAATTCACTAGTCATCCCCCCCACTAGCCACTGTTGGGTTTATATCGTCTCACGGTATGGTGCCAAGTTCTGACTTCCTCTTTCGAAGGAAGGACCCGCAAAGAGACTGAGCCAGTCCTATAGGAGACATGGGTCAGGGTGGCTTCCTATAGGAGACATGGGTCAGGGTGGCTTCCTATAGGAGACATGGGTCAGGGTGGCTTCCTATAGGAGACATGGGTCAGGGTGGCTTCCTATAGGAGACATGGGTCAGGGTGGCTTCCTATAGGAGACATGGGTCAGGCTTCCTATAGGAGACATGGGTCAGGGTGGTCCGGCTAAAGGCCGATTCATACTCCTATTTTACCGCTGTTTCGGCGCTGTAGTGCCGAAATGATTTCGGCTCGTCAGAAAATTTCAGTAGCACCGAAGAGCCGACTTTAGGACGGTACCCGCCCCCCCCGAACCTCAAATGACGTCGCATTGTAGGCTCTACAGAGCCGAACTGACTTTTATTCAGCTCTAAAATAGGAGTATGAATCGGCCCTAAGCCGCCATCCGAGAGTGGTTAATAGATAGAACATGGTTTTATTTTTGTAATTAGGGTTGGGATTTGGAACCGGAATCAACATTGAGGAACTGGAATCGGTTCCATCACATTTGGAACCGTTTCCGGAACCAGGTTTTATCATACTGTCATACTGTCATACTGTCAGAGCTGATATGTTTTATCATTCTGTCAGAGCTGATATGAACTGTGTTTTATCATACTGTCAGAGCTGATATGAACTGTGTTTTATCACACTGTCAGAGCTGATATGAACTGTGTTTTATCATACTGTCAGAGCTGATATGCAGATATTCACGTCTGCTTCGCAATTACAATTTCGGTGGTTCTCAAACTTTTAAATTTCATGGACCACCATGAAATGATGGCCCTCTGAGGCCCCTTTTCCATTAAACCATGAAATGATGGCCCTCTGAGGCCCCTTTTCCACTAGGGTGGAACCGCTTCCGTTCTTTTTCCTCCTCATTTTGAACCAAATGACTTGGTTCAGAACCCTAAATGTTGGTTCGCAACTTGAACCAAAAAAAGACGTCTTCTTGCCCTGAAATGGGAACCAAAGTGGGCGTGTCACTATTCACGTTGGAAGATACAGATAAAAAATACCGAACCAGTTCTTTTGGTGGAAAAGGGGCCAGAGAGTGTACAAATGGAATCAAACTGTTCCATTCGTACACTCTCAGAGTTACACTCTCGGTACACTCTATACAGAGTAGCCATATACAGTTACTACAGCAATTATTAATCGGTCACACTAAAAATGCTACCAAACTGTGAATAATAATGACTCACAATGGATAAGAATACAAAATGTCTAAGCCATCAGGTACCCAGTTTAGGAAAAAGAGGGAAGAAGAAGGTGAAAAATGCGCAGAAGGTATGCAGCATTGCAGCTGTGTTGATGCAGCATTGCAGCTGTGTTGTGCACAACGCATGCATGTAAGGCTAGGCTAGTATAACACACGTTTGTGCACCAATGCAAGCTAGAACTGCTAGTGATTCCAACCTACGAGTATACGTTTTTGTCCGCGACAGTTGGTGTGTGGTGGTTGCTAGTTTTTCCGGAGTTGGTGACCTACCGAAATCTGTGCTCCCCGTTTTGTGATTTCCAACAATTCTGCTTTGTTGACAGTAGGCCTATGTGTTGTTAATTAATAATTTGATCAAACAAAAATTCAATGCAACAATGCTCACAGGCATAACATAATAGTTGAGCCATGTTAAATGTGTTTTCAGACGGTCCACTTTTGTGTTTTATTTAAATGTTTTTTTTTTTTGTGGCTTTTGCCTTTATTTTATATATTTTATGGAGGGACAGACAGTAAGTAGGCTGACAGGAAATGGGGAGAGAGCCTGGATTACCAGCCAAGGTGCCTGGACCACTGAGCCACGGCCCAGGCCCACTTTTGTGTTTTATTGTCACACAATTCATTATTTGCTGAAGACTAAATCTCATGACTTATTTTACCTTCACAAGCAGCACATTACGATTGAGCATATTGCACTTGACTCACGCTAACCCTTTTTAGTCTTTATTTCTTTCATAGATTGACTTGATAAGTTGGTTGATGCGCTTTGGCTGGATGCTCTAACAAATGTTTTTAATCAGTTTCAGCAGATATGGGGCCGCCGCTATCTAACCTGACTCCGCCAGATGGTGGCAGCCGCTATCATTTACATCGCTAGGCTGATTTGTGGCTCCAGTCCACTCCTGTACAAACATTTTTGACACCAAGGCTTTAAACCCATTTTGTGCGGGAACCCCTTTTGGTGTTTTAAACATTATGTTATAATTTAGCTATTGAAAAATAGCAGATCTACAAGCTCATAGCGCGCCACCGAGTGGCGCGCTACGAGCTTGTAGGTCTGCTATTTTTGAAAAATCGAAGAACGACTGACATAGAAACATAGCTTTTTCAGAAAACTGTCAGGATGTAGAAGACATTTTTAGAATCTGATCTCAGGTCAAAAAGGGTTAATCAGTTTCAGCAGATATGGGCCCGCTGCTATCTAACCTGACTCCGCCAGATGGTGGCAGCCGCTATCGTTTACATTGCTAGGCTGATTTGTGGCTCCAGTCCACTCCTGTACAAACATTATTGACACAAGGCTTTAACCCATTCATGCCTGACATCGAAATTAAAAAAAGTTTTTTCTAAATCATGACATTTTTTTGGAAAGATTTGAGGCACATTTTAACGATTTTTCAAAAATTGCAGACCTACAAGCTCGTAGATCTGCTATTTTTTCAACAGCTAAATTATAACATAATGTATGTAACCACCAAAAGGGGTTCCCGCTCAAAATGGGTTAACAGTTGGCTTCCTTCATTGTTGCCCTGCCTCCTATGGCCCTATGAAATGAAATGAAATGAAATGAAATGAAATGAAATGAAATCTATATTTACCCAGGGTATCTGGGCTAAGCTCAAGAACTTGTTTCCAGCCAGGCCCTGCTCATAGAACACATTTCATCGTAGTGGTTCAATGCCTTGTTCAAGGGCACTTCAGCGGTGGTAATTTTAACGTGTCGGACGGCTGATTCGAACTAGGAACCTTCCGGTATCAAGACCGCGCCGCTATCCGTTCGGCCACCGCTGCCTTTTCATACATGAGCGCAACCCCCAAAACATTGTCATCATATGCCAGAAAAACGGAGTGAAGTAGGGCAGCTTTCTAGCTGGGCTTTCGTTCATTCAACTGTCTTTTTTTTTTTAAAGATGCTAAAAACCTTGAAATTTGTTTTCTTTCTGGCAGTGAACGTCTCCTCCCTTTGCCCCCCCCCCCCCCCCCCCCCGCCCCACCCTTCTTCTCGTCTCCCACCATCAGGTGGAGAAACATCATTCGGTGCTGTTGAAGTCTCTGTGTGCCGAGCTGAAAGTGGAGCCACGCGACCTGCTGGACTTTGAGCTGTGTCTGACTGACACTCAGCCCGGGGTGAGAGGCCTCCACAACGTCTATGATACCTCCCGATACCGTTGTGTGTGTGTGTTCATGTCTTTATTGTATGTCACATTTTGTGCCATGAAAGTGGGGACTGCACGTTTAACACATCCAGTGTCCAAGATGTCTGTGGACGTCTTTTGGGGAAAAAAAATCTAAAAAATGTTTTATATTTATTTTTTATATGTGGTTATTTGTGTTATTGCCATTGAGAATGCATTGGGCGTTTAAGTTAAATAACTCAGAAACTATAAAACATTTCAAAGTAAAAAGTTCCAGCATGTGTCTCCACAGTCAGCTGAATTTAAAAAAAATGAATGGATTTTCTAGGTGAAAGTGATTTTCACCCACTTCTGCGTGGGCACACAAAGTGTTAATTGGGGACATACTTTGTGTGCCAGCATAGATCTCATTGCAGTTTCATGCAGTTTGAGTAAGGCATGTATGTAGCCGTGAGAGTTGCAACTCTTATTGGTTAAGAGGTAAAGGGATATTGAATGAATCTTGATGCAATGTCCTCCAAACTCTGCACAACCTGTGTGTGCGTTTGTTTGTCTGTCCATTTGTCTATCCATTTTCATCTGTGATATTTATAATCTCTCTTATCTCCAGGTTTTAGGGGGCCTGTATGAGGAGTTCATCTATGCTCCTCGCCTGGACAATCTGCACAGCTGCTACTGTGCCCTGCAGGTGCATGCACACACACACACAGATAAATCGCATTTTGTACAATTTAAAAGAGTCCATATTTCATCAACACCAAACTGAAGCTAATCTATTCTAAACCCCCTGGTTTCCTCCTCCAGGGCTTGATGGAGTCCTGTGAGGGAGACTCTCTGGCCAGTGACACCAACATCCGTATGATCACTCTGTATGACAACGAAGAGGTGAGATGTGCTTACAGCTTACAGTACAATCACTAGGCAGTTAGTTGGCTACGCTGCAGGGGTCTGGTGACGCTGTCCAAGGCGTCCTTACATTCATCCATGGATATGTGTCTAATCTCAGATCCTTTTGCAGCTAATTCCATGCCTGAGGTGCAGGAAAAGACAGTTTTCCCATATCTGTTGTTAACCAGCCTGTGACATCAGTTATCTAAGACGTCAGTCGCCTATGACATACCTATGATATTTGACTCCTAAATTGGGCAAAGTTTCAGCCTGATCAGTTGTTTGCATGACAATGAATAAAGTAAAAAAGTAAATTGTCATAATCTTGTGACGTGTTCTGCGACAACGCCCAAGACTCGTCTCCCTTCTGGTTCACAAACTATGGAATGCAATTAGAACTGCAGACTCACTCCCAATCTGCCATCGAGTGGTGCGCTACGAGCTTGTAGGTCTGCTATTTTTGAAAAATCGAAGAACGACTGACATAGAAACATAGCTTTTTCAGAAAACTGTCAGGATGTAGAAGACATTTTTAGAATCTGATCTCGGGTCAAAATGGGTTAAGCGTCTGCTAAATGCCTAAATTGTAATAATTGTAAATTGTAACTTAAGTCATCTAAGACACCAGTCGCCTATGACACATTTGATTCCTAATTTGGGCAAGGTTTCGGCCCGATCAATTGTTTGCATGACAACGGATGAAGTAAAATGGTGGTGAAAATGTCCTAATGGTGTGACGTGCTTCTGACCAGGTGGGTTCAGAGAGCGCCCAGGGGGCTCAGTCCAACCTGACCGAGCTCATCCTGAGCCGTCTGGCCTCCAGCGCCGACAATCTGACGGCCTTCCAGCAGGCGGCGCCAAAGTCCTTCATGATCAGCGCCGACATGGCCCATGCCCTGCACCCCAACTACGCGTCAGTACAGTGTGCTCTGTCCACTACTACAGTACATTATCAATGTACTACACATCAGTACAGTGTACTCTGTCCACTACTACAATACATTATCAATGTACTACACATCAGTACAGTGTACTCTGTCCACTACTACAATACATTATCAATGTACTACACATCAGTACAGTGTACTCTGTCCACTACTACAATACATTATCAATGTACTACACATCAATACATTGTACTCTGTCCACTACTAAATTAAATTAGGGATGTACTCTTGAGTGTCCACCACTACAATACATTTATACTATAGTTCTATATATGCAGTATTTCTTTATGTTTTAATGTTTTGGGGAGGATTTGTTTGAAATAGAGGGTATGCGCATGCATAAAGTGAGTGGCAAATCGAGTGGCAAAGTGAGTGTAACTTTGTTTAACGTCGTTGACTTCTCTGGTTGGATGTATGGGCTGTCAAGGCCAGGAAGTAGTTTTTGGCTACTCTGTTGGCACCCCCGCACATCTTCTGGGTATGATGATCATGGCACGTGCATACCCTCTATTGTTTTCCATCAACCATCGACCATCCTATAGGTAACATTAGAAGTCAGTACAGTACATACTCGGCGACTGTGGCTCAAGAGGTAGAGCAGGTCGTCCAATGATCCATGGGTCGGCGGTTCGAATCCCGGCTCCTCCTGGCTACATGTCGAAGTGTCCTTGGGCAAGACACTGAACCCCAAATTGCTCCCGATGTGCTGGTTGGTATCTTGCATGGCTTCCGTCGCAATCGGTGTATGAATGTGTGTGTGAATGGGTGAATGTAATGCTCAATCTATGTAAAGCGCCTTGGAGAAAGGCGCTATATAAATGCACCATTTACCATTTATTTTATACTCCAGTACTGGAATGTAAAATGCTGCTTTGATGATTTTCCACAAACTATTTCTTCCACAGAGACAAACATGATGATAATCACAGACCAGCCTTTCACATGGTAATACCCTCTTTAACCTCACACAAACGCCATGCATACATATCGTGCTGAAACCTTGTATGTCCAGGACTGTTACTTTTCTGGGAAGGGGAAAAAATAACCGTTGTCCCACCAGTGTTGTCATTTGGTCACAAGCTCTGGTTAAGCATTTAAAAACGTTTAAAGTAGCAGATTTACAACCTTAAAGTATACATTTTACTTGTGGCACCCTGTGGAATTATTCATGACAACGTATACAATTATTCTATTAAAAAAGAAAAAATCAGCAGAGGGCGCGTAAAAAAAGAAGAAAATACATGATTTTTGTGAGAAATAATAATAAAAAAGAATCTGTCGTGAAAGATCGTATCGTGCACCTAGTGATTTGAATCGTATCGTGAGTTGAGTGAATGGTTACATGCCCACAGTAAACTGTATATTATTAGTGCAGTTATAGTAAAGCTGAGATTTAAGAAACTACAAGTTCCATGTACAGTAATGATTGACCCTCGGTGGACGAGCCCAAGTCATTGTGAAGAGCCTATAGAGCGTCGCAGTCCCGACCTCTACCATGGACCAGGAAATGATTCTCCGTTCATTTTCCTCATAGACATTTCAGAAAGTATTTATTTAAAGACGTTTACGCCGCGGACAAAGCCGAGTCGTGACAAATCATGACAACAAACACAATTTTTGGGGCTGAAAAAATAATTAGAAAGAAGAAGCAAACGGCAGGTTACAACACTTTTTTTGTTTTTTTTCTTCTTTGTAATTATTTGTTTGGTCCAAAATATTGTTTGTGTTGTCATGAGTTGTAACGACTCGAGTTGGCTTTGTCCGTGGCGTAACCGTCTTTAAATAAATACTTTCTGAAATGTCTATGGGAAAAATGCATTGGGATTCATTTCCTGGTCCATGGTAGGGGGCGGGACTGCGACGCTCTATAACCCTCAACAAATTTAATAACTAAACCTGATAAAAGTACAGTAGGTAGTACATCTCCATTTTCTGGATACATTGGAGAGAATGTGTTTTTGTGTTTTGTACTGAACGTTTTCTATGGACCAAGTCTCTGGAATAAAGTTTATTATTATTAACACATACATGTACATTTGTAATTGGTGTCAGGGTCCAGTGATCAAGTTCAATAGCAACCAGCGCTACGCTACCACAGCTGTCACCGCCTCTATCATCAGAGAGATCGCTGCACGCATTGACGTACCTCTCCAGGTGTGTGTGTGTGTGTGTGTGTGTGTGTGTGTGTGTGTGTGTGTGTGTGTGTGTGTGTGTGTGTGTGTGTGTGTGTGTGTGTGTGTGTGTGTGTGTGTGTGTGTGTGTGTGTGTGTGTGTGTGTGTGTGTGTGTGTGTGTGTGTGTGTGTGTGTGTGTGTGTGTGTGTGTGTGTGTGTGTGTGTGTGTGTGTGTGTGTATTAATATACTTGTGAGGATATCAATATTGTAGGACAGTGATTTTTACCAATGAGTAATTTTTAACCCTAATCCTAAAGCCCCAAACCTTGCCTCTAAATGTCTAATCCCAGCCTGATTTTTTTCTAAAACAACCATTTATTTTGTGAGGACCAGGAAATTGGAATGCCTATTTCTCAAATTCTACTATACTTGTGGGCACATTTGGCCCTCGCAAGTACACACACAAAGCAGAAAGCACAATACAACAATACAGCAATACAATCAAAACAAAAAATATGTACATTTGAAAGTCAGAATCTTCAATAGACGCACACGCACACACACACACACACACACACACACACACACACACACACACACACACACACACCAATATTGCATTGTTTGTTCACAGGTGTGAGCTCAACACCTCCGTGTCTCTCATGCGTGTGAGTCACCGGTTAGCGAGCAGAGATCTCCTTGGCAACATAGAAAATGAAATAGGTGTTATCACGACAAAAAAACAACGAGGATCAGACAGACAGGGGCGGCGACAGAATGCAGAGGAAAAGGGACAATAATACCAGTTCACGCATACATTATCCTTTTACCTTTTCTGCAGACAAAAGCTCCCTGAATCACCTCAGAGATTAGATAAAAGAATGTCACGTGTTGACGATGCAAGCTCCCATTTAAACTCTGCGGCCTCCGGCACCGTGGAGGTCAATTAGCGTCAACCCGCGGCACCAGAACAGCGTTTAGAATCAATCCTAGCATGTGACTAATGGTCTGTGATGTTAATTTACAACCTCGAGTAAATCCACATAAGAAGGTGCTACTTAACGTGCCTCGAGGACTGCATGCTCAGAGAATACATGAATACATTCACAAATGTTACCGGTAATTGGATACGACTGCATAGTATATAATATAGTACTGCACTGTGCTGTAGGTATACTGGGAGACGGCACAAAAGACGGATTTGCTTTCCTAACCGAATAAAAGCACGCCGTCGGCCGTGAGCAACACAAATCACTTGTGTGGCCATGTCAACACTTGGATGCAATAGAGTTTTCTGGCCTTGCAGCGTCTCTGCTTATGAAGTCTGCTTAGCAGAGATGAGGAAAACGCATCTAAATCGTTCGAATCGTTTGTGTTTCAGCCATTTGTTCGGTTCGGCGTGCATGGCTCGAGAGCAAATCACATTTTATCACAATGAAGATTTGAACAATGAAAATCTACAAGCTATGATCCGTGAGCTTGTAAATCTGCTATCTTCAGTATGTGACAGGCACGCAAGACACAATAAAGTATAAATCAGGCTTTTACCTTCTCTGGTGCAGATTTAGGTGCTCTTAATCCAGAGCGATTTACAGTAATACACCAAATGCATAGAACTAAACCAACAGTAGAATATCCGTAGATTCCGTACATTGAAACTATAAACACCATATGATGACAGGACAATAATGACCTGGAATCTGTCTTCATAACATGCTGCCATAACCATCCATCCATTCATTCATCTAAATGACATATTTGACCCTTTGCATACGCCTGCAAGGTCGTCGAGGCTAGGGCAAGTGCAAGCCTTCACTCGACTTCTCTCTCTCTCTGTGTGTGTGTGTGTCCTGTCCAGGATGTGATGGTGCGTAACGACAGCCCGTGCGGGACCACCATCGGCCCCATCCTGGCCGCCCGCCTGGGCATCCCCGTGGTGGACATCGGGGCCCCCCAGCTCTCCATGCACTCCATCAGGGAGATGTGCTGCACCTCCGGGGTGATGCAGAGCAAACAGCTCTTCAAGGTACTCTTAATTGCGACGGCAAATTTTTATTTAGTTTTTTTAGTTCTTTTAGTCTTTTGAATAAAATTAGATTTCGTTTTTATTTGTCATAATTTAGTCATCTGAAATGTTTTACATTGTCTAGTTTTAGTCGACTAAATGTCATAACATTTTATTCAACTAAATCTATAGTTTATTTAGTCGACCAAAATGTATTTTAGCTTCGTAATGGCTGATTTCACCAGTCCCTACCTAGAATTTTAGTCTAATAGTTTCCATTTAGTCTTAGTATTAGTCATCATAGCTTTGTTTTTATTATATTTTTATTTTGTTTTCATCATTGATAAAAGGTAGTCGACAAAAACTATTTACTCGACAAAATCATCACTGGCCCTATCAAAGTCATGAGTGTTAAAGGACCACTTCACCACTTTTCAACTTATCTTCATATAATTGGTCCTAACTAATGTTCATGATAAAATACCACAATTTTTTCCTACTCAGCCTGTGTCTCATGACACAGGCTGCTGTGGGCAGTTCAGAAACCCGTCCACCAGTGACATCATCGATGGTGAATCCAAGCTAATAGAAACGGCAGGCTTTCTTTTCCTGAAAAGTTGCAATGCAAAAGTTGAAGCCATCGTTCTCACGATAATAAAAATCTAAATATATTTTAAAACAAATCTTGTTTAAAAAAAAATCTGCCTAATGATGATGTCACTGGTGGACGGGTGTCCGAACTGCCCAAAGCCCTGCTATGAGACACAGACTGAGTAGGAAAAAATGGTGGTGTTTTATCATAAACATTAGTGAGGACCAATTATATGAAGACATGTTGAAAAGTGGTGAAGTGGTCCTTTAACTGATGTGTGTGAAAATGGACCCGTGTGGGAGAACACTCGGGATTTGATTGTGTTTAATGAACCAAACGCCAGCATTCCCTTTCTCTCTCTCTAGACTAGTCCATTTCTCGTGTTGTGTTAAAGCTGCAATCCGGAACCTATCTATCTTATCTGTTAATTCGGTGTGTGTCACGCATAATCCGGACATCGCCGCCACAAACGGCCTCAGACTTGGCGTACAGTGTTGCTGTGTCCCTTACAGTGTATGTGCAGTGCCAAATGTGGTCGGAGCAGCGGTTTCCGAGAAGCGAAAAACCCCCCCACAAATATCTGCATCTGTCTGTCCCTGTAAGGAGACACCGATTTGTGTGTTTGGGGGGCGGTGGACATCGTCTTCCCTAAGTGGCAGTGTGTACAATAGGACTCCATTTGTGTATTTACGTCATCAACATAGCATCAGCGGTTTCTGACGACATCAGACATCCTTGTATCTCCATATTCATTCCAGACTCTATGTTATGGAGCCTGGAACTCACCTATGCTTTTTATGCAGGCATGGCATAGGCAGGATCCGCCGGCAGAAACTATGCGCAGCTGCTAGTCATGAGACTAATGAATTAGAGCGACAGACAGAGAGAGAGAGAGGAGTGTGTGTGTGTGTATATGTGTGCGTGTGTGTCAATTTAACAAAGGTGCAGACGATCAGAAATCAGAGTGAGCGATGTTTGTGCTACTCTATGCCGAATTGAAGTGGACTCGGACCCAGACTTTTTTTTTCTCCCTGGAAATAAAAACGTCTGGGTTTCCGAGGCTACTATGTACTGTATGTGCATAGCAGGGTTTCTCAAAGTGGGTGCCTTGATGCAAGTCCAGGGGTGCCTCAGAATACTGTGGGTGCCTTGATGTGGGTGCCTTGATGCAAGTCCAGGAGTGCCTCAGAATACTTTGATAATGTTTATCCATGTCACTTACTTGCACTTTACTTGGTGCGTTCTTTTTCAGTCTACACCAGGGGTTCTCAACCCGTGGGTCGCGACCCCTCGGGGGGTCGCCAAATTATTTTAGGGGGTCCCCAAATTATTTTCAAAAAATAAAAATTATTTTCACGATTTTTCAAAAATAGCAGCTATTTTTCAATAGCTAAATTATAACAATGCTTAAAACACCAAAAGGGGTTCCCGCCCAAAATGGTTTAAGGTTATTGTAGCAGTCAATTTATATTGGGGGTCGGGAGGGGGCGGTGCGGGGGTCCCGAGACATTGCCAAAGCATTTCCGGGGGTCCCCGGCCAAAAACGTTGAGAACCCCTGGTCTACACACTACAGTCTCTTCACCAAATATAGCAGATCTACATGCTCAGTAGGGATGCTGGGGTTTAAGTGGTTAAAGGCCAAGTATAACAATTATCTGTCCTAATGGAAACTACTATTCTCTCAGGTTTTCCTTGTGACATACTGTATCTTTGGGGGAAATAAGGTGCTATAAAGTAACAATGTAATTCAGGGGTACCGTGGATTTAAAATTAAAAAAGTAGCTATTTACAGGGGTGACCTGAGCCAAAAATGTTTGAGAACTACTGGGCTACTCTTCCATTGAGACATTTAAAACCCATTTTGGGCGGGAACCCCTTTTGGTGTTTTAAACATTATGTTATAATTTAGCTATTGAAAAATAGCAGTTCTAAAACGGTTAGTCCCAATACTTGATTCTGATTGGCTGGTTACCATCACGTGACTGGTGTAAATTTCACCGATAACCCACACCTTCAATCACTTTATATCATTCCCACCTGATTCCTCATCTCTGTAGCTGTACTGGGGAAGGGGAGCGCTTGATTACCTTACAAACCCATGCCGTGCGGGCGTCTAACCACCGCCCGGCTAATATGACTGTGAATGTGTGGCTCCAGGCAGCCCCGTAAAGACATCAAGCGCTATTCTCCCGTCACATAGCCTACTTGCCGAGCAAAACAAGGAAGTGATGTGGCTCGCTCTGGTGGCGCAAAGCGTAGCTACTTTTGTGAATTTAATAGTTGTATTAGGTTAATATTGCTATATGTTTGTAACCGTTTTAGAAAAGCAATAAGCCACTCAAGGCCCCAGCTTACCGGGTATTTTACAATGGCTGGGGGGTAGAAGACCCTCCGCTCCGCGTCGGGTCTGCCTACGCCCCCAGCCATTGTAAAATACCCGGTAACCTGAGACCTCTCGTGGCTTATTGCTTAAATCTACAAGCTTGTAGTTCTGCTATTTTTAAAAATCGTGAAAATATTTATTTCAGAAAACTGGAGGATTTAGAAGATTTTTTTTAAATTTTGAGGTCAGGCCTAAATGGGTTAAAATGTCAGGTAGAACAGGGGTTCTCAACCCGTGGGTCGCGACCCCTCGGGGGGTCGCCAAATTATTTTGGGGGGTCCCCAAATTATTTTCAAAAAAAAAAAACCTTTTTTTCTTTTTTTCACGGTTTTTCAAAAATAGCAGACCTACAAGCTCGTAGCGCGCCACTCGGTGGCGCGCTATGAGCTTGTAGATCTGCTATTTTTCAATAGCTAAATTATAACAATGCTTAAAACATCAAAAGGGGTTCCCGCCCAAAATGGTTTAAGGTTATTGTAGCAGTCAATTTATCGGGTCGGGAGGGGGCAGGGCGGGGGTCCTGAGACATTGCCAAAGCATTTCCGGGGGTCCCCGGCCAAAAACGTTGAGAACCCCTGAGGTAGAACACAGCACACATACAGGTGGACATTTAGTACTGCCTGGAGCTCATAAGATCAATTTCTCCGCAGAGATTGTGTCTCAAGAGCGGTAGCAAATGTATAAGAATCTTTTGAAAATAGCAGACCAAAATGTGTGAGCTTGTAGATCGGCAATTTTCAAATGGGCGAAATGTATACAGTATATGGCTGAAGTGGTATGTTTTGTAATAATCCAAATCTACAAAGTAACTAGTAACTAAAGTTTTCAAACAATTGCAATTGGAGTAAAAGTACAATATTTGCCTCTGAGATGTAGTGGAGTAGAAGTAAAAGTTTTGGAAATTGTAAATATTCCATGAAAGTAAAAAATACCTCAGAATTGTACTTAAAGGACAACTTTAGTTTTTTTCAACCAAGGTTCATGTTTTAGGTTGGTATTAGAGAAAGTAAAAGATGAGTGACGTGTTTTTTTTTTCATTTGCTGCTTTCTTTCGTTTAGCGATTTTAGCTATTTTTGACAGGGGGGCATTCGAACATGGGGCTAAATATGTATTTTTTTACAACATTTTATAGCGATTTTTTTTATTTACTATAGTCCTACTAGACCCCAGGAAATTACATCTGGCCACACAGGATCTACTGAATGTGAAGGGGTGTGTCCCGGAATTTAATATTTTCACCTTTATTGCTGCCTAATTAATTGATTTGTTCAATCGTGCACAATTGAGGTATTTATATCAGACCTAAGGCCCCTGGAAAGGCCTATAACGACTAAATAGTTACTACTAGGCGAATTACTCAGACATATACTGTTTAATGCTAAAGCTTGAAACCGTTATTCCAGTGTTTCACATTTCACATTATGTATTGGTCATTATCATTACACATATAATTAAAGCACACGTTGGTAGGATTACAAATAGATGGTTTCAGTTTGCCTTGTTGGCCTAATCTCTAGATCAGGGGTTCTCAACGTTTTTGGCCGGGGACCCCCGGAAATGCTTTGGCAATGTCTCGGGACCCCCGCCCCGCCCCCTCCCGACCCCCAATATAAATTGACTGCTACAATAACCTTAAACCATTTTGGGCGGGAACCCCTTTTGGTGTTTTAAGCATTGTTATAATTTAGCTATTTAAAAATAGCAGATCTACAAGCTCATAGCGCGCCACCGAGTGGCGCGCTACGAGCTTGTAGGTCTGCTATTTTTGAAAAACCGTGAATATTTTTTTTTAATCTTTTTTTTTTTTTTGTTGAAAATAATTTGGGGACCCCCTAAAATAATTTGGCGACCCCCCGAGGGGTCGCGACCCACGGGTTGAGAACCCCTGCTCTAGATTATGAGAATAGCAAGAACTAAAACAAGACAGTAATAGTTAGTAGTTAGGTAATTAAAACCTGAATGGCTGGAGGGATGACAAGGGATGACAAAGAAACAGAGCAAATGGCACATTATTTTGTACAGCTATTTAACTGGTGTTAGCATTATGTTATGCTTTAGCTATTGAAAAAATAGCAGATCGCGCTACGAGCTTGTAGGTCTGCTATTTTTGAAAAATCGAAGAACGACTGACATAGAAACATAGCTTTTTCAGAAAACTGTCAGGATGTAGAAGACATTTTTAGAATCTGATCTCAGGTCAAAATGGGTTAATACAGAAATAGAATGAACATATACCGTTAGTCCATTTAGAAGTTAGATTGTGTTCTACACAAGGGGTTCTCAACGTTTTTGGCCGGGGACCCCCGAAAATGCTTTGGCAACGTCTCGGGACCCCCGCCCCGCCCCCTCCCGACCCCCAATATAAATTGACTGCTACAATAACCTTAAACCATTTTGGGCGGGAACCCCTTTTGGTGTTTTAAGCATTGTTATAATTTAGCTATTTAAAAATAGCAGATCTACAAGCTCATAGCGCGCCACCGAGTGGCGAGCTACGAGCTTGTAGGTCTGCTATTTTTGAAAAATCGTGAAAATAAATTAAAAAACAATCTTTTTTTTGTTTTTTTTGTTTTTTTTGAAAATAATTTGGGGACCCCCTAAATAATTTGGCGACCCCCCCGAGGGGTCGCGACCCACGGGTTGAGAACCCCTGTTCTACACGGCTCAAATCTTGTGGTTGCGAGGCCTAAACTAAAGCCTGGTCTCATCACAACATGTGTTCCTCAGTAGGTTGTCACAGAAAAGAGACAGAAATGCCCTGGCTTCCGGCTCATCACTCCTAAGAGGCCGGCTTAAACTAGGGAGGTGGAAGTACTGCTAGCCTATACATTGTATGAGCAGCCCCTCCTGTGGAGCTAAACTAATGCATGCTAGCCTTCCTATAATAAGGTAAACATTGTGAATATCTCCACAGGGTGACAAACTGACATGTTGAGCCCTACAACACAGTATGGCATCCCCCTATAGTACCACCCTTCACATTCAGTTCATACTGTGATCTTTTGTGGCCAGATGCAATTTCATGGAGTCTAGTAGGACTATAGTAAATAATAAAAAAATAAATCGCTATAAAATTTGGTAAAGAAATACATATTTAGCCCCATGTTCGACTGCCCCCGCCACCCCTGTCAAAAACAGCTAAAATCGCTAAAACGAAAGAAAGCAGCAAATGAAAAAAAATGAACACTCATCTTTTACTTTCTCTAATAACAACCTAAAACATGAACCTTGGTTGGAAAAAACTAAAGTTGTCCTTTATTAAAGGGGCATTCCACTCATTTTCAACATTTTACTATGTCATTAATATACCTTAGAGCTGTTGTGTGGAAAAAATAAAAAGTCACCCCATTCTGTGTTTCCTAGAACTAGAGGTCTGAAAAAAATCATTAACATGGTGAAACACATCTTGATGATGTCATCAAGATGTGTTTCACCATGTTAATGATTTTTTTCATAATTACAGTTCTGGGAAACACAGAATGGGGGGACTTTTTTATTATTTCCACACAACAGCTCTAAGGTATATTAATGACATAGTAAAATGTTGAAAATGGGTGGTTTTCCCCTTTAAGTACAGTACTAGAGTACATTAGTTACTTTGCAATACTGGCTTTGCACACAAGATGGAACAGGGTTTTAATCAGGGTGAGAAATAAATGACGCCATCAACAAAATGTCCTGTATGTGTTTTCTTCGCCAGGGATTCTTTGAGTTGTACCCTACGGTGAGAAACCTGGTGACCGTGGATTAGAGACGTGTGGATGCATCACCTAGTCAGCGATGACCTCGGCAAAGGAACGAAACGGTCCACTCTTAGAAGAAAAAATAAGAATGCATTATTTTACCAATATGCACATTTGTCTGAGTTTGGGACGTCTGAATGTTCTGGGCAGACGGGCATAGTGAATAAACAGAATATCCCGTTTACAAAGGTTTAATCGCTGCAACAACAAATGTGTCCTTGAGCGAGATGCTCTTATTATAATAATATCTCAAATTTGTACAGCGCTTTTCTGAGTCCCCAAAGACGAGGAAATGTCTATTAAAAACTTTATTGGGGTGGAAAAACACTAAGACTACGGAATAAAATCAATAAAAACAGTGGTTGGAGAAAGCAATATTGAAGAGGTGGGTTTGGAGGGGCGGTTTTGGAGAGTGGGGGCATCTCTGGGAGATTTGGCAAGTGCATTACACAGCGTTGCTTAATGCCTTACTTCCTTTTCATTGCAAATCCCGATGATTTATACTTTGCTGGTGTGACGGAGTATAACTGAAGCAGTAGTCACTCCCATGCTATGAGAGAGTTAACGGCATTTCAGCAGTTAGTGTGGCACTGCAGCAGTGCAGCCAGTCATTTGGCATAATTTTGGCATTTTTAGTCTGAAGCTTGGCGGTCCCATATCAGATGATGTCACCAAAAAGGACTTATCAACCCATTTTGGGCGGGAACCCCTTTTGGTGTTAGCATTATGTTATGCTTTAGCTATTGAAAAATAGCAGATCTACAAGCTCATAGCGCGCCACCGAGTGGCGCGCTACGAGCTTGTAGGTCTGCTATTTTTGAAAAATCGAAGAACCACTGACAGAAACATAGCTTTTTCAGAAAACTGTCAGGATGTAGAAGACATTTTTAGAATCTGATCTCAGGTCAAAATGGGTTAAAGTAACAGTTGTCCTGACTCATACAGTGTGTGCTGCAAATGTTGCATTGTTTTTTTATTCAGACTCCCTTGCTGTATCCAACTTACTTGATATACCTCCTCTACACCATACAAACAAATGAACATCACAAACACTCCTTTATCCTTGGCCTAATTTATATACTCCATATACAATGTTGTTGATGTCAAATTGATTGATTACTCTATTAGACAAATGTAGAACAACAGAGTACAGTCAACACTTAGTCTAAAACGTAATAGCACAACAAAGGTCCTTGCAGTCTTGTTTCAATTTTCTGACTTTCTTTGTTCATTTTCATTTTGTTCTCTTGTCATTTTGTTCTCACCCGGTTGTGTGATGGAGTATAAATTAAGCTTTAAGCCGGTCCATGATGACAACGTTTTTGGATCATGCTTCTCAACTGAATTGTTTATAATAAAAAAAATCGTTAAAATAAAATCTGTTTAATTAAAAGCCACTGTGTCGAGCTGTTTTGTCATTGTATGTGCCCCAGTGGTGCAGGAGTTTGGCACGCATTCACAATACAGTATATCACTTACACTACTCAATTCACCTAATGACACAAGATGGACATGGGAATGCTTGCTTGCCAATTGTTGGAATGGATTTTTGGCAGATTTGCGATGACACTTTGAGATGTGTCTACCTCTAAGTGCCACATCATGCCGTGGTCACTGCAGTGAGGCAATCAGATATGAGATGGCTGCAACCTTACTTACTACAGCTTTTCCTCTGCCATATGAGATGGCTGCAACCTTACTTACTACAGCTTTTCCTCTGCCATATGAGATGGCTGCAACCTTACTTACTACAGCTTTTCCTCTGCCATATGAGATGGCTGCAACCTTACTTACTACAGCTTTTCCTCTGCCAGCTTCATTGTAACTGGCAGACTATCTCTTCCTGTAAGCCCTGTCTTTATCTATCTCTCTCTCTCCCTCTCTCTCTGTATCCCTCTCTCCCCCTCCACTCTCTGTATCCCTCTCTCCCCCTCCTCCACTCCACCGCCCCTTATGCACAGTGATGGAGTAACTATTTACTTAACCCATTTTGACCTGAGATCAGATTCTAAAAATGACAGTTTTCTGACAAAGCTATGTTTCTATGTCAGTCGTTCGACTGACATAAAGAAAATAGCGTTTCAAAAATAGCAGACCTACAAGCTCGTAGGGCGCCACTCGGTGGCGCGCTATGAGCTTGTAGATCTGCTATTTTTCAATAGCTAAAGCATAACATAATGCTAACACCAAAAGGGGTTCCCGCCCAAAATGGGTTGAGGTATTTCTACTTCAGTATTTCAAATTTCCAATGCTTTTACTTCTACATCTCAGAAGGAAAATATTGTGCTTTTGCTCCACTACATTCATTTGAAATAATAATCAAATTTTGAAAATAGCCGATCTAGATCTGCTCTTCAAAAGATTTTTTTTTTTAAAGCTTGAAATAGGACATTCTGCATGTTGAGTGTTTCCCGATACTGTATCGGTATATCGGACCACTGCCCGATATGCCCTTATTTGGTCATATCGGGTCATCTGTATGTATCGGCAAATATGCCTAGTCTAACCACCGATCTGACACGGGTAAGGGGTTGACACTATGGCAGGTAAATAAAATGTTGGGGCATGTGGAGTTTGCTTTTTAGTTGCCCAAACTGCAAGTGTACGTTTGAGTGAGGAGTCTGCTATAAACACAACACAAGATGTATAGCTAGCTTTTGTCGCAAGTTCTGCACGGTTCCCTAATAGAGGGTATGAGGGTGACATCATCATCATACCAGGAAGTTATGCGGGAAAGCCTACTGAGTGACAAAAAACTACTTTCTGGCCTTGACAGCTCATACATCCAAACAGAAAAGTCCTATTTGATTGCATGAAATTAGCGGTGGCTCAGGGGTAGAGTTTCCGGATGTTAACCGCAAGGTCGCCAGTTCGAACCCGGGCTCCCCCAGAGTTAGTGTCGAAGTGTCCTTGAGCAAGACACTGAACCCCTAATTGCTCCTGATGTGCTGGTTGGTACCTTGCATGGTTTCTGCCGCCATCAGTGTATGAATGGGTGAATGTAATGCACAATCTATGTAAACTCCGGCCGGTGGACTTCAAAATACGATTATTCTTTTATTATAAATATTATTCTCTGGTATCGGTATTGGCTAATACAGAAATTGTGGTATCGGGATGGGATCGGGGTCGAAAATAAGTGTAGGCCTTATATCGGGACATCCCTAATGACTTGAGTAAGTACATTGTTGTACTTTTACTCAAGTACATTTAGAATTCTGGACTTTTACTTGTCTCTTACTCGAGTAAAAAATGTGAGTACTCTCTCTCTCTCTCCGCCTATCCCTCTCCTCTCTCTGTTTGTCTCTCTACCTCTCTCTGTCATTTTCTCCATGTCTTATCTCTCTCCCCCCCCTCCACTCACTCCACCGCCCCTTACGCACACTCAAGTACATTTAGAATTCTGGACTTTTACTTGTAACAGTATTTCTATAGGCCTATTGTAGTATTGATACTTTTACTCGAGTAAAAAATGTGAGTACTCTCTCGCTCTCTCTCTCTCCGCCTATGATCATATCCCTCTCCTCTCTCTGTTTGTCTCTCTACCTCTCTCAGTCATTTTCTCCATGTCTTATCTCTCTCCCCCTCCTCCACTCACTCCACCGCCGCCCCGTACGCACGCTCACACACAGCCGGTGCACTTTCCTCCTCTTCTGTCAGACGGGAGAGAGATTCCCATCGTAGGCGTGTGTGTAGCTCCGTCAGCAGCAGAGTCTACCCTGTACTACATCGTGCGTACAGAGAGATGGCTTGCGGCTTGTAAAGAGAGAGATAGATAAATAAACGGAGGAGGCATCACAGCTCCGTTTTCGTTTTCGCGGGGATATCGCCATGAAGTCTCCGCGGCTCAGGGGAGTGATTCTCTGGATGACCGTGTTGTCGGCGCAGCTGGGGATGATGTCTGCCCGACACGGTGAGTACAAGGAAGGACATCATCAATGGAGACGCAGTTATAAAGTCCAGAATCCAGCTAATGAACTATACTATAGTGTCCCCACTCCCCCAACCCAAGCATTACGGCGCTGCGTAAAATCTCACCATTTGGCAAGGTTTCGTAGTTCGTTTGTTGAGTTTGTACTTTTTGTAGCGTAGGTCTATAAATGACTAAGTGTGATGCTAAGTGAGAAGTCTAACGGAAGACTTATTTCTGTTTCTCTTGACTTGCATTAATACTGGTTTGTTGCTTTGGGACGGGAAGTAAGTACATTGAATTAGTGGAGTGACAGTCTCTAAAATGTGGAGATTATAACTGTTTTTATGTTTACACAAAGTGGAAAAGAGCGTCACTCACTGGGACTAAAATATGGTTTCACCGACGAAATGTCGCTGAATTCTCGGTGCATGAATGAATCACAACACTTCAGCACCCATATCTCTAAAGACGGGATGTTGTCGTGATACTCCTATATACCTATATACTTGTATTATTATGGTTTATCGCAATTTAAGACTAACCCCATAGCCTACGCTGGTTTTCATAAGCTCTGTAGGCTATACATGCTTAAAAATACATGTTATATTCATGTTAGAGCTAGAGCATGTATAATAGGGTGATAGTCAGAGCATCGGCAGATTACAATCACATGCTGTGACTTTGTCGCAGCGGTGAGCAATCGTTGTTATTCCACTTTGCCACAGCGGGGGGGGGGGGGGGGGGGGGGGGGGGGGTGCATGTTCACTCACACCCAATTATCCTTTATCTTTGCCATTGGCGTATTCACTCTTCTTCACTACTTTGGGGGAATCGGGGCATACAGTATAAGTAGCCTATACCACAGCCAAGTGAGCCTAACCAAACCCAATGCACCCGCCCAGAGAGAGACTGCTTGTGCTGCTGTGCACATGACAGATTTGGTGAGTCATTAAGTGCTTTATTGTGGACTTGTATAGCCACAGAGCGCCCCCCCCCCCCCCCCCCCCCCACACACACACAGTCACACACACGGTTGCCAGTGCTGCCATGTCTGCTCAGTTCTTATTATAAGCGAATTTGGGGTTGTTTTCCTGTAAAGTTGCTTGTACATATTGGTATTATAGTTGCGGGTTGGATGTCTTTTGGTCTTGTTTCTGAAGTGCATTTGCTTATTTTGGGCTTGCTTCTTGCTTTCTAATGTTTAAACCAGTGGTTCTCAAACATGTTCATGTGAAAATAGCAGATCTACAAGCTACAAGGTCTATATATAGGTGTAAAGTGCTTATCATGGTCGCTTTTGGGGACTTTTCTTTCCGTTGCTTATTCCACTCGAAAAATCTGGCAACATTGATTCAAGGCAATTACCATTTTTCATAGACTTCATTATAGGCCTAATCTCGAATGCATGATGGTTAATTAAGCCTATTCATTGCGCTGCTGCAGTTCAGGACCATGGACAGCGCCATACAACCACCAGTTGAAAGAATAGTGCTTTTGCGTTGGCATAATTGAATTGCTTTGTGCACAGTTACACGTGTAGCTAGGCGACGCGACGCCCTATAGAACTGAAATGAGTTGAAAAGGAGATATACGAGGCTTATTGTTTTCATTATCCCAATGTATGAGTGCATGCAGTCAGTGATATGGCTATTTGTGTGCACGCTGTGACGCTGCACAGACAGCGACCGTCACCTACCACGTCAAATTCCTCGTAATTGAACAGTTTTCTGACGTTTCAGAGCGTGGGCTATAGCATACGGTAAGCTGAGTCTCTCTACACTGTTATGCAGTAGAGTAGAGTGTACACACACACTCCACTGCTGGCCTTGTTTCGTCACGTCTGACTCTGTGACTCACTCCCTCTTGACGAGCGTAATTCGCACGTCAAACGATGTTAAAAGTCAGAGAGGGTGTCATGGCATACCAGCGTCATTATGACATTGTAGAGAGTGGAGGGGGCAAAAGAAACAGACTGTGCGTGTGAGAGATAGATACACAGACACACACACACACACACACACACACACACACACACACACACACACACACACACACACACACACACACACACACACACACACACACACACACACACACAGAGTAGGTAAGGAGAGAGAGAGAGAATTTTAATCAATTACCAGTAATAACCTTTTTCACTCAGTGGGCCTGTCAGGAATATTATTCTGCCAGTTTTCAGTATATGCATTCACTCACTGCATTTTCTACAGCAATAGTCTGGCTCCGCTCAGGGGAGCTGCTTTATGAGTCTGGAGGCCATATGCAATGCCAATGAATGCATTGATTGATAGCACAGAATGATCAGACTAGGGCACTTTCTGTAGGATTGTTCTTACTAAAGTCTGTCCGTGATGGACGTTTTTAGAACTATCTAATGATGTAGTGGTTCTCAAGTTTTTCAGGCCACGCCCCCCCCCCAAAAAATATAATCATTTTTGAAGCATAGTAATAGTTCAAGCATTTATAGGAGTTGAGGCATTCTGTTTGACTCTCTCCACAGATGTACTGTAGAAATAGCTGATAGCCTTTGTTGTGAGGCGTCGTGATCTTGTAGATCGCCTATTTTCACAATGTTTGCCCGAGGCTAATGTTTGACCAGTTTTTATAGTATATTTGGTTGATTACTTTTGTTGCAGTAATGGTCTTTTCTTTAACTTTTAAAAAGGTCTTACAAGTCCTTAATTGCCACTTCACTGTTATCTTGGGACCCCCCTGAAGGTACCGACCCAGAGGTTGAGAAACACTGCAAAAATGACCACTAGCACAGTAAAACTGTGTCATAGACTCATAACTACATACAGTAAGCAAGGAATCTCATACAGTGTGCATCTCTGGTAATAGGCTACAAAACATAGGCTTGGGCTTAAACACACAAATAAAAACAGCACTTGTTCAGTGTTCCCCAGCCTCTCTCTGGGACCAGTCGAACCTGCAAACCAGGTCAGACAAACCAAATGGACCCTTAAGTTACAAGTACTGTAGATTTTATAGAGAGAGAGAGTTATATAGGCAGTGATGGAGGAAGACTGACAAAAGACAGGAAACCCTTTGCACTGTAGAATCAAATATTTGTGTGTGTGTGTGTGTGTGTGTGTGTGTGTGTGTGTGTGTGTGTGTGTGTGTGTGTGTGTGTGTGTGTGTGTGTGTGTGTGTGTGTGTGTGTGTGTGTGTGTGTGTGTGTGTGTGTGTGTGTGTGTGTGTGTCGCGCACGTCTCGTAACATACTTCCAGACGTAAAGCAAAGGTCACGTGATATTTCTGTTCCCATAACTATGAGATGAGTTAAGTGAGTTTTGTAGCTTGGATTGAATCTAAGTTCTATTTTGTCTGCTGCAGTCCAGACAATCAGGCCATGAAATTACTTTGGTTGTTCTGACAAAGAGGCAACATTGGCTGGGATCCTAATCTCCTTATACGAGATAAATTATTATTATTATATATACTTTACTTTTTTTAATATAGAGCACTGTTTCTCAACTGCTGGTCCAGGGTCTACCAGGGGTCCAAATTGACTCTTACAGGTCTGTAACTCTGAGAGTACAAATTAAAAACAAGGACCTGCAAGGGTCTATTTGGTTACGACTGTGGGGGCGACTGTGGCTCAGGAGGTAGAGCAGGTCGTCCAATGATCCATGGGTCGGTGGTTCGAATCCCGGCTCCTCCCGTCTAGTGTCGAAGTGTCCTTGGGCAAGACATTGAACCCCAAATTGCTCCCGATGTGCTGGTTGGTGCCTTGCATGGTTTCCGACGCAATCGGTGTGTGAATGTGTGTGTGAATGGGTGAATGTAATGCACAATCTATGTAAAAGCGCCTTGGATAAAGGTGCTATATAAATGCACCATTTACCATTTACCATTTGTTACGTTTTTTCACTCTCGAGATACAGACTTGTAAGATTCCATTTGGTTCCTAATGATTAAATGTCTAAATGTGGACCCCCCTGTTGAGAACCAGGGGGTTAAAGCGACGCCCAACAGAGATTCCTCTGTGAACTGTCTCTTGTCGGCTTAACCCATTTTGACCTGAGTACGATTATACAAATGCCTTCTAAATCCTGACAGTTTTTTGAAAAACCCATGTTTCTATGTCAGTGGTTCTCAAACATTTTCATGTCAAGGACCCCCAAAGATTATATGTAATCGACCCCCATCTGAAAATATGTTGTTCCAGGGACCCCCCCCCCATGCAGAAGCAAAGATTTGAGTTAAAAACGTTCTCTCTGAAAGAATATATATTCAAAGATTTGCACCACATTTTCACGATTTTTCAAAAATAGCAGACCTACAAGCTCGTAGCGCGCCACTCGGTGGCGCGCTATGAGCTTGTAGATCTGCTATTTTTCAATAGCATATAACATAATGCTAACACCAAAAGGGGTTCCCGCCCAAAATGGGTTAAATGAACTCGGCAGCGGTGCTGCATTGGCATTTCATTAATCGGCATCTGGTCTGTCTATCACGCACACAATTACACCCTGAAAACTCTGAAGACACACCATTACCTCCAATAATTTGTTCATAATTGCACAATGAAGCTCTGCGCTGGAGCAGGTGATTGAAGGAGGATGCTGATGGAGGAGACGGGCAACCCTTTCAGCCGTGGGAGAAAGAACTAAAACAGACTTTGACGAGACATGGGGATCAAATTCTGATTCCTTATTACAGTAGTGGTTTTCAACCCTTTTCGTATCGAGTTATTTATTCGCCGTTTTTGAGCCACGGACCACCATTTGACGAGATTTAGCCTCTCACTCACAAGATTCTGTCCACAATTCTATGCTGTAATGATGTGGTACCATACTGCAGGAGAAATAATAGGCAAACGTTCCACTCTTAAGATTTAAATATCTATGATTTGGTTACCAACTCTCCATAATTTAGCAGATCCACACGGTCACAAAAAAATAACCTACAACAGTCCTTTTTTCCAGCCTAATTTTGAAACAAAGGAATTGATTGATTGATTGAAATATTTATTAACAGTTTGCAGAATTACAGTACATTTCAAGCACAAACTCAATACAAAGGCTGTTAACCGTCTGCCTGCCGCCATTCATTAATCCCTCGATTGCGTATTGCCAAGGTTTTATCGCGCGTAACACTTACTTTGAAGATCCAAATATCCGTAATCGCATTGTTCCTGTGAAAAGCTGCTGTGTGTGGTATCATGACCGGTTGTTGTTGTCTCGCTCGGCGGTGGAAAAAGCTGACCGCGAGTATCACAGCGCCTGCTACAGGCCGTTGAAAACGCTTGTCTGGGACAAAGCGTCCTCTGCAATGTCGCTTCTGTGAGATAAAGCCGTCTGAAACCAGAGCCGGCAATGTAAGTGGATGCGCGCGCATTTTCAAAATGGCCGCGCCCATTGTGTCAGAAGCATAACAAAGCTAACTGACGGTAGATTTCGATACGATCGTATTAAAACATGCATTAATTAATACATCGCTGTTAAAACGGCTTTTCCGTTTGTGGCAGGCCACAAGATTCTACGTTTTAAAATTCCTATGTTCCCGGCAGGCCTCGTGTTAACTGTGAGTGGACGACCCAATTAAGCATTACACTTGTTTACAAGAGGGTCCGCCATGTTCAATTCATCAAAACATTTAGAGGCATACAAATAGACATAGAACAGAACAGGAATTCATCATGGAGGTAAAAAGGGAAAAGAAACATATACAGTGAGGGAAAAGGGGGGGGGGGGGGGAATTCAGATTTTACGGGGAATTGGTTCAGATCCCTAAAACAATACTTCTTCTTGCCCTGAAGTGGGGAACCAAAGTGGCCGTGTCACTATTCAGGCTGGAAGATGCAGAAGCAATATAAACCATCATCATAAAAGAAATAACCAGTTCTAGAACCACAGTTCTTTTCAAATCAAATCAAATCAAATTTAAAAACGACCAAAGTGCTGTACAAGTCAAGAAAAAAAACATATAGCAACAGCAATACAATCAAATAAAAACAATACATCAATGTCAAGTGGGTACATATGAATATAATAGACACTAAGGTAAGATGTGCTCAAAATGAAAGGTTGGAAATTAAACTGGGTTGTGATTAAAAGCTAGGTCGAAAAAATGGGTTTTAAGCAGAGACTTAAAAGTCTCAATGGACTGGGCGGATCTGATATGAAGAGGAAGGCTATTCCAGAGCCTAGGGGCGGATCTGATATGAAGAGGAAGGCTATTCCAGAGCCTAGGGGCGGATCTGCTATGAAGAGGAAGGCTATTCCAGAGCCTATAGGGGCAGCCACAGTAAAAGCACGGTCTCCCCTGGTTTTAAATAGGGCTGTTTTGGGGGTCAATAGTGAGAGGTGCGCTGACCTCAGGGCTCTGACCGGCTTATGGTGTTGGAAGTAGTTCTGCCAAGTAAGAGGGGGCCAGTCCATTGAGGGATTTAAAAGCAATTATCAAAATTTTAAAATCAATTCTAAATTTGACAGGTAGCCAGTGGAATGAGGCCAAGACAGGGGAGATATTTTGGTGGAAAAGGAGCCACAGTGTTGAGAGTCGTTTATCTTTCCAGCTGCAAGCCATATGTTTCATGTTTTACCCGTCCGTTACCTGGGATTGGAGCACACCGGTCGCCCGTGTGAGAGAGAGAGCAAAATGTTGTACCACTCATACAAGTGGTAATCCCTGCTTGGCCAGAGGAGATAGTTGTGCTTATGAGCTCCAGGCAGTATTGAGTCAATGAGTGGATGTCCTACAAGACTCGGGAGAACACCTCCAACCACTGCAGATGTGGTAGTAATAGTGTTTTTTTGTATTGTTGTAAATACTGTGATGGACAAAACTTGACTATTGACTATTGCAGGGTTCCCCAATAGGCGGCCCGCGGGCCATTTGCGGCCTGCGGAGCGCCCCCTTGTGGCCCCTGGAAGAATTATTAGTTTTTTGTTTTGTTTTGGGGGGGTGTCCCAGATATAAATGGCATTAAATGGGGGTCAGTAGCCTATGCATGTAAAACTGGGCACCCCCTCAAGGACCACTGGTGGTCCCCGGACCACTGGTTGAGAACATTTTTTAATTCATTAATGAAAAAATTAAAAAAACAATTTTTCGCGCGCGGACTCGGCCCCCAGCCTGGTTCCCTAGTCAAAATATGGCCCTTGAGGAAAATTAATTGGGGAACCCTGGACTATTGTAATGGTGCCAGAATGCTGGTCTTGGTCTTGGTCTTGAACCAGCCAAAATCTTCACTTGTCCCCCCTTCTCCACTCCCGCCATTGACTATTTCTATGCATTTGATGTATTACCATGTGTCGGCCTTGCTTACTGTAAATTTCTCTGGATTAAGAGCATCTGCTAAATGCCTAAATTGTAAATTGTGACTGAGACCATCTGTAGTGGCTTCTTGGGTGGTGGCAGGATCGTTCCTGTTTGTAGTGAGCTGGTGGGTGGTAGTGGTAATGATGGACAGTGAGAGAGACCATCTGTGGGTGGTGGCAGGAGTCATGGATTTCTCTATCAATTAGTAATCATATTAATTATTAACTGATCCAGAAAAGGTTGAGAACCACTCAGCCGCGTAACAGGACGTCAGTAGGCGGCGGCCCCCCACGCAGGCTGGTCAGTAGGCCCCCACGCAGGCTGGTCAGTAGGCCCCCACGCAGGCTGGTCAGTAGGCCCCCACGCAGGCTGGTCAGTGGATCAGTAGGCCCCCACGCAGGCTGGTCAGTGGCCAGTAGGCCCCCCCACGCAGGCTGGTCAGTAGGCCCCCACGCAGGCTGGTCAGTGGATCAGTAGGCCCCCACGCAGGCTGGTCAGTGGATCAGTAGGCCCCCACGCAGGCTGGTCAGTGGCCAGTAGGCCCCCCCACGCAGGCTGGTCAGTAGGCCCCCACGCAGGCTGGTCAGTGGCCAGTAGGCCCCCACGCAGGCTGGTCAGTGGCCAGTAGGCCCCCACGCAGGCTGTTCAGTGGCCAGTAGACCCCCACGCAGGCTGGTCAGTGGCCAGTAGGCCCCCACGCAGGCTGGTCAGTGGCCAGTAGGCCCCCACGCAGGCTGTTCAGTGGCCAGTAGGCCCCCACGCAGGCTGGTCAGTGGGTCAGCGGCCATTTGAAAATAGCCTATCTACAAGCTCACAATGCGTCCCAGTGATGCGACGCATTTAACCCATTTTGGGCGGGAACCCCTTTTGGTGTTAGCATTATGTTATGCTTTAGCTATTGAAAAATAGCAGACCTACAAGCTCATAGCGCGCCACTGAGTGGCGCGCTACGAGCTTGTAGGTCTGCTATTTTTGAAAAATCGAAGAACAACTGACATAGAAACAGCTTTTTCAGAAAACTGTGAGGATGTAGAAGACATTTTTAGAATCTGACCTCTGACCTCTGACCACTGATCTATACACAGAGTTCTGCAGGAGGGAGCGACGGCCGGGTGCGGTCATAACCGGTCTATGTCTCCTCTCTCTCTGTCATGGTGGGGTCATAACCGGTCTATGTCTCCTCTCTCTCTGTCATGGTGCGGTCATAACCGGTCTATGTTTCCTCTCTCTCTGTCATGGTGCGGTCATAACCGGTCTATGTTTCCTCTCTCTCTGTCATGGTGCGGTCATAACCGGTCTATCTCCTCTCTCTCTGTCATGGTGCGGTCATAACCGGTCTATGTCTCCTCTCTCTCTGTCATGGTGCGGTCATAACCGGTCTATCTCCTCTCTCTCTGTCATGGTGCGGTCATAACCGGTCTATGTCTCCTCTCTCTCTGTCATGGTGCGTGCGGTCATAACCGGTCTATGTCTCCTCTCTCTCTGTCATGGTGCGGTCATAACCGGTCTATGTCTCCTCTCTCTCTGTCATGGTGCGGTCATAACCGGTCTATGTCTCCTCTCTCTCTGTCATGGTGCGGTCATAACCGGTCTATGTCTCCTCTCTCTCTGTCATGGTGCGGTCATAACCGGTCTATGTTTCCTCTCTCTCTGTCATGGTGCGGTCATAACCGGTCTATGTTTCCTCTCTCTCTGTCATGGTGCGGTCATAACCGGTCTATCTCCTCTCTCTCTGTCATGGTGCGGTCATAACCGGTCTATCTCCTCTCTCTCTGTCATGGTGCGGTCATAACCGGTCTATGTCTCCTCTCTCTCTGTCATGGTGCGGTCATAACCGGTCTATGTCTCCTCTCTCTCTGTCATGGTGCGGTCATAACCGGTCTATGTCTCCTCTCTCTCTGTCATGGTGCGGTCATAACCGGTCTATGTTTCCTCTCTCTCTGTCATGGTGCGGTCATAACCGGTCTATCTCCTCTCTCTCTGTCATGGTGCGGTCATAACCGGTCTATGTCTCCTCTCTCTCTGTCATGGTGCGGTCATAACCGGTCTATGTCTCCTCTCTCTCTGTCATGGTGCGGTCATAACCGGTCTATCTCCTCTCTCTCTGTCATGGTGCGGTCATAACCGGTCTATGTCTCCTCTCTCTCTGTCATGGTGCGGTCATAACCGGTCTATGTTTCCTCTCTCTCTGTCATGGTGCGGTCATAACCGGTCTATCTCCTCTCTCTCTGTCATGGTGCGGTCATAACCGGTCTATGTTTCCTCTCTCTCTGTCATGGTGCGGTCATAACCGGTCTATGTCTCCTCTCTCTCTGTCATGGTGCGGTCATAACCGGTCTATGTCTCCTCTCTCTGTCATGGTGCGGTCATAACCGCTCTATGTCTCCTCTCTCTCTGTCATGGTGCGGTCATAACCGGTCTATGTCTCCTCTCTCTCTGTCATGGTACATCAGCGCTCTCAGTTTAATGGCCGTTTTCCACGGTACGTTAAGCGGCCGGTTGGCTGCTGCTACACTGTGACAGGTGTCAGGGTCAGTCAGGGCGCCTGCCTGCACACACAAACACACACACACACACACACACACACACACACACACACACACATCTAGTCCACATCTATTCAGTCTGCCTGCTTGGTATGAATTTTATGTAGTTTTCGTCAGTGAAAAAAGGTAGTCGACAGACATTTTTTTGTCATAGTTTTAGCCGAATCAATATCAACACTGCTTGGAACAGCGTCTGTTCCATTCCTTGTTTTTGTTCTTCCACCACACAGCTCACAGACAACCTGGATACATAAGAGATATGACATGGGAGTTCATAAGGCCTTAATGAAAAGTCAACGCAAACACACACTCGCAAACACAAAGGAGCGTACGTACGTGTGGCTCGTTTCCACATGACATCTGCTGTTGTTTACAACCCGCAGCCTTGCAAAAGGTCATCTGTATACTTAACGAACCTGCACGCATGCCCACCACCTCCTGACACATCTGACAGCATATTAGTAATGATGGCAGTGTTGATTCTGACAGCAAGTTTTGAATTAGTTTTAGTCATGAGCTTTTGAATATTTCATATTCTTGTCACCTGAAATGTTTTTGTTTTAGTCTAGTTTTAGTCGAGTAAATATCATGACTATTTTGTATTTTGGCAGGCCTTGATGGCGACTTAATAGCTGCGTAGTAATTACTCTTGGCTGCATTCTTAGACTAAAATGGTTGCTGCGATGCGTTGTGAGCAGATAATTGAAAATAAACTGGTATTTCTTATACCAGTAACAAGCAGGCTATAGTATATCTCAGCCAGGTCCCCTTGCAGTTGCATGTCATGTTAGTAAGAACTAGGTAGGAACTAACATTACATGGCAATGTTGTTACGGGGACATATTAGCATGCGACAGCCAGCTCAGCAGACGCTGTCATATTTACTTAGTCTGAGTTTGTCATCATAGGTTAGTTTTTATTTGGTTTTCACAAGTGAAAAAAAGGTAGTCGACAAACACTTTCATCACAGTTTTATTCGGCAACATTAACACTGCACGCAAAGCACATACCGGTACACATGCACACACACACACACACACACACACACACACACACACACACACACACACACACACACACACACACACACACACACACACACACACACACACACACACACACTACATTCTACAGATCCTGAGACATCTGACAGCTAGTCAGTTTAGGATAAACGCAGATTGGGTGCGTAGCGGCTAAGGTTTTAGCGTTGTCCCTGCGGTGTGATATGTCTTGTTGCACGTTGCACCACGTTGACCCGCATTGGCCCTAGTGATTCAACGCATGGAATTCAACGGCCCAAACCACACCAAAAGGTCGAGGCGGTTTTAGCGTTAACTCCTTGCAACCGTTTGGATCCAAGGAGTTGCATGGTGACCCTTTGGTGTGGTTAGGGCTTTAGTCCGACGTCCCAATAATCCGACATTACTAACCCTAACCATAACAGGACACGGAAGCCACGGGTGAATCTTAACCGCCCACATGTCGACTAATGCGTGCGTGACCCCCACGCAGATTCGCCCTAGACCTGCATGCATATTCTGCTAACCCAGTGTTTCCAAAACAATGGGGCACGGACCCATTTTTACGGGTCGCTAGAGATGTAGGTAATTTTCACAATTATTAAATAGTATTTTTGTACGTTTGCGTCCACCTCTGCTGTAAAAGTTTGAAACTAATAATGTGCTAGTGTTTTTCAGAGCCAAGCGAGAAGCGATCATGAATCACATACAAATCCACAGAGCTGTCCCCTGTGCGCAATAATGTTGCGGTTATTAGACCTCATTATAATTAGCGTTACGTTTCTTGTTTGTTATAATCTACGTAATGAAGTCATCACTCAATGTCGTCATCATCATAACCATGTCATTTCCCTATATAATGCATTGTCGAATGAACATTAGCGACAACTCCGATTGACTCTATAGCGACATCTGGAAAAGAACAGAGAACTTTACTGTGAAGAATTAACCAGGGAAATCATGACTATTACTGCCAAGTCAGCAAGCAAGAGGGGCTCAAGGATGACCATGAAAGCCGGAACTAAGACCAGGCACAGAAGGGCGTCAAGGAAGCAGAACTATAGCGTCTACGTGCACAAGGTCCTGGTGAATATGGAAGGTAACCCTTTCACCATCTCTTCCAAGGCCATGGCGATCGTGAACTCCTACCTCAACGACAACTTTGAGCTCTTGGCCGGCGAAGCCTCTCGATTGGCCAACCGCAACAAGCGCTCCACCATCTCGGCCAGGGAGATTCAGTCCGCTGCCCGCCTCATCCTCCCCAATGGTATGGCCAAGGACGCCCAGTCTCAAGGCAACAAGGCTGTCAGCCGGTACTCTACCTCAGAGTAAACTAAGCCCAGTCTCAAGGCAACAAGGCTGTCAGCCGCTACTCTACCTCAGAGTAAACTGTCAGCTAAACCCTTCGTAAAAGCTGAGCACTAATAAAATAACAAGAACACAAAAACCAATCGTCCACAGATCTGTCAGTGTAACAACAAAACATCTCCCCACGGGAACATTGGCGCACAAAACATCAATGCAGACGGTTCTGTTCTGTGATGGATAGAGATGATTATATACTAATAATGAAAATAGCAGATCTACAAGCTCACAATGTGTGCATTGCATGTGACCTGATATTTTTTAAGCTATTTTACAGTGGGGGGGGGGGGGGGGGGGGGTCCACAGCCAAAGACTAAAGCTATGTGGGGTCCTTGCCATGGAGATCTTTGGAAACGCCTGTTTCAACCGAAGAGATCAATCATGGCCAGTGGTCCAACAAAACCCAGGCCATGATGCTGCAAGACGGCAAAGATGCAAGAGTATGGTCTACACCATGTATTGCAAAGTGGTCAGCCAAGCAGAGCAATTGAGGGAGGCGGAGAATGGTCTGAATTATCATGCTGACATTGCGGGGACAGTCGCCCAGGGCAGGCAGGCAGGTTGATCCACCAGAACGAGCTGGAACAAGGCTATAATCCAAAGGAGAGAGGAGGAAATCTGGCATGTCAAGGCCTTGAACAAGCAGGGCTATAGTATGAGCTGGGATCATGCCAACGAAGGGCACTGATCTGGGAAAGACATCAAACCTTCACGCACGGAGGTACAGCCAACTTTGAACATGCCCTGACCTGGTAGTGGTGACAACCAGATTCGGTCTCATTTGGTAGATGTGGTGTGGAGCAGGAAAGAAAGGAGGGTCTCTTGATGTTTCATCCATTGTCAGGACAAGAGCAGAGTGACATCATGACAGAGATGAGCAGCAAAGGTGGTCCAGAAACTGGGAGATGCGGGCGGGCCTTAACCACTTTAACCTTGACATCCCTTATTTTGGGGATGTCATTATGCAGAAGAAATTAAACCAGAAAAGAATCGGAAATGTTCAAAATAATTTAGAAAAAGAGTGGATTTGTGTTTAGTGGTTAAGAACCAGCTCTAATTCCCAGACATAACCCACACAAGATCTTGTCCTCTGTAAGAACTCAGGTGGTTCTGATGGAGCTTACAGTATCCTGCGGCAGGAGATGATTGAGAAGGAAACATCAACTCTTTTCGCTTTTTTTTTAACCAGTAGTTAGTTTTTTCCCCCCGAATAGGCTGAAACCATTCCAATATTTTGGTCAGAGGTAACCTCACCATCTCTTCCAAGGCCATGGCCATCATTAACTCCTTTGCCAACAAAGCTTTGCCGGTGAAGCCTTTCAATTGGCTAATCGCAATCAGCCCTCCACCATCTCAGCGGAGGGAGATTCACTCCGCCACCTGCCTCGTCCTCCCCATGAGCTTGCCAGGCACGCCCAGTCTGAAAGCAACAAGGCTGTCACCAATCTTTTTTTTTTCCCACCCCCTCGTTCGGCCATCTTGCCCAAATATGGCGTAAAAAATCATAGAGGACTGATGTCATAGAGATCACAGAGATCACTTCATAGGATCACAGACAGTGTCAAGTAACTAAAGTAATATATTACTTTTTTTCCTGGTACTCAACTTCAGTGTAAACTGTCAGCTAAACCCTTAATAAAAGCTGAACACTAATAAAAATAAGAACAAGAAAACCAATCATCAACAAAACATTTCCCCACGGGAACATTGGCACACAAAACATCAATGCCAACTACCAGGAGGAAGAACAAACTGTTCTTTTTCTGTTTAGTGATGGATAGAGATGAAGATAATACAAAGAATCAAAAATTGTGAAAATCTACAAGCTCACAATGTGTGCAACACATATGACCTGTTAGACCAGCTATTCTTTTAAGCCTATTTTGCGATGCGGGGTCCACAGTCACAGACTGGCTATGTGGGGTCCTTCAAGGACCCCACATCATTTCAAAGATTTACATGGCAAGGACCGTCCTTGCAATGGAAAACTTTGGAACTTTGGAAACTTTGGAAATCTTTTGCCCGGGAGGCAGATGAGGCAGATTTTACTAGGCATAGCATAATCTTCCTATAATACCTCACACTACCTCGTCTTGTGTCTCTCTAGAAGCCTTAATATTCCAAACGAGGTGCTTGCTGAAGTCAAGAAATGACCACAGAAGATCGACGTTATGATCAAAACCATGTAGAGCGCCGTAGATTTCGAGTTATGAGCCGTAAACGACGTGCGCGAAACCGGTCTAGGATCGCTGAAGAAGGAACATTATATGGTTTAATATCAATAATAAAAAATCACACCCGTGTGAACTGAGTGGTGCAACTACACATTTATTGTTATAGTTCCTGTACATTAGAACCAGGAAAGCATCTGTGTCATAAGTACTCTCTGTGATGTCAGTGACGTCACATACTAACCATAGCAACCATGCTCGTTTTTTTGGTTGCTAACCATAGCAACCATGCTCGTTTTTTTGGTACGAACAAACACGGGTACAACGCCAGTTGTTGGAGTGGTTTGCACCACTCAAAAATGACCTAAAGACGCCTATACACTTCCAACACTTCCAAGGCACCCCGTGGTTTTGATTCTAAAGCTGTGTATAAACACATCATTAGCATAATTAGTGTTAATTAACTGAAGAGATGAATCATGGTGGGTGGTCAAACAAAAACCAGACCAAAACCACATGATGCTGAAAGACAGCAAGAGAAGGCTACACCATGTATTGCAAAGTGGTCAGCCAAGCAGAGCAATTGAGGGAGGCGGAGAATGGTCTGAATTATCATGCTGACATTGTGGGGACAGTCGCCCAGGGCAGGCAGGCTTGGGTCGGGGTTGGTCTACCAGAACGAGCTGGAACAAGGCTATATAAATCCAAAGGACAGGAGGAAATCTGGCATGTCAAGGCTGTAGCCATGAACAAGCAGGGCTGTATGAGCTGGGATCATGAAACAAAGGGCACTGACCTGGGAAAGACATCAAACCTTCACACACAGAGTTACAGCCAACATTGAGCATATTGCCTTGTCCTGGAAGTGATGACAACCAGATTCTGACCCATTTGGCAGGTGGTGTGGAGCAGGAAAGAAACGAGGAGCAAAGGGGATCAGCAACTGATGATTTACTTTCTTCCGCATAATGAAAACCACCCAGGTTAAGAAGCAACTCTAATTCCCAGAGGACACCAGCTTCACATATGATTTTGTTCTCTGTACAAAGCATGTGGTAATAGAGGATTGAGCAGGAAACATCAGCGCAAGCTTAATTAATATCAAGGCTTCATCATCTAAAAAATATAATAGTCAAAGTCAATCTGGCTGAAATAGCTGATCTACAACCTCATGACGCATCGCGATGCCACTTGTCGTGCATTTGTAGATCTAATATTTTCAGAATGCTTAAGACATATCAAGCTCTCATCTTTAACAAAAAAAGATGCAGTAGCCAATCTTTTTTTCCCTCCCCTCGTTCGGCCATCTTGCCCAAATATGGCGTCAAAAATCATAGAGGACGGATGTTATAGAGATCACAGGTATCACAGTCATGCAGGAGCCATGACTTTGTACCAAGTCATGGCCAACGTGTGAAATGAAATGATTACTATATTTACCCAGGGTATCTGGGCTAAGCTCAAGAACTTGTTTCCAGCCAGGCCCTGCTCATAGAACATTTCATCGTAGTGGTTCAATGCCTTGTTCAAGGGCACTTCAGCGGTGGTAATTTGAACGTGTCGGACCGCTGATTCGAACTGGCGACCTTCCGGTATCAAGACCGCTCCGCAATCCGTTCGGCCACCGCTGCCACGAATATCTATGAAAGTTAGAAAGATGCAATCCTGGGGAATATCCAATCAGATGAGGGGAAAAAAGTGTATCCTGTGGAATTCTAGGCAGGGGGTTGTAATTGCTGAGTCCAGACTCAGATGCACCACACTGCCTATCTATATTACATATTGTGATGTCACTGTATACTGTCCAATCATATGTGTATTCTGTGGACTTAGGCAGGGGGAGTGTAATCTTTGTCTAATCAGAGATGAGAGGAAAAAATCACACCCGTGTGAAGTGAGGGGCGCTAATATATTAAAGTCTAACTCATGTTGATTAGGTGAAGTAATGGTGAACATTAAACGCCATTAACAAAGGGACAATATGATGTAATGAGCCACATTATGACGTCAATCTTCCCTTCATTGTCGATGGCGTTGTCAAAAGAAACATTGAACTAAAGACAAACATTAAACCTGTATATTGGAGGGGCTATGCGCCTCAAAAAGACCAGGGCAATAGTCTGTTTGCCTATCGACAACCACATAGTAATTACACTTTTAAACGTGTTAAAATTGGCCAACCAAAAGTGGTGAGTGATATTGTCTTTTAGACGAATATTTAGGTTGAAAGTGGTGGCGGCGGTGGCTCAGGGGTAGAGTGCCTGGATGGAAACCGAAAGGTTGCCAGTTCGAACCCGGGCTCCCCCAGAGTTACTGTCGAAGTGTCCTTGAGCAAGACACTGAACCCCTAATTGCTCCCGATGTGCTAGTTGGTGCCTTGCTTGGTTTCTGTTGCCATCGGTGTATGAATGGGTGAATGTAATGCACAATCTCTGTAAAGCGCCTTGGATAAAGACGCTATATAAATGCACCATTTACCAAAGTGTTGAGGGAAAAAAAAAAGGTTTTATGTCTGTATCTCTGTATCTCTGTATAGATTCTTATATAGCTTCTCTTTGTGTTTGCAGGCTGCCTGTTTGAGAGGAAGCTCTGTGGCAGGGACCAGCTGTGCTCCGACGGTCAGTATACATTATCTCCATCCGACTTCACAATGTACACCAGCTACTGTTTATTTCAGATGATTTGTCACTGCCTCAACAGTGACTATTCCTCCTTGGGTCAAGCAGATGTATATAATACAATTCAAATAATTTACAATAAAAAAAGGAATAAAACTTCAGTCATTTCCAGAGTGCCTGCCAATTACAATTTACAATTTAAGCATTTAGTAGGCACCGACTTCTCAAAGTGGGGGCTGCTTATTGTGTGTGCTTATAGAGGGTCTATGTATAGGGGGAGATGGGGCCCCTAGGGGGCTTTCATGGTTTAACCCATTTTAGGCCTGTCGAAATAAAATAAAAAGTCTTCTGAAAGAATATATATTCAAAGATTTGTGCTGCATTTTCACGATTTAAAAAAAATAGCAGACCTACAAGCTCGTAGCGCGCCACTCGGTGGCGCGCTATGAGCTTGTAGATCTGCTATTTTTCAATAGCTAAAGTATAACATAATGCTTAGTTAAAACACCAAAAGGGGTTCCCGCCCAGAATGGGTTAATGAACATTTTGATCCAAACGGTTTCTGATGATCCAGCCTTCCATAGTTCTCTTCCTCTGTTTGCTATTTTCCATCTTTCTCAATTTCCTCCCTTACCGCTTCCGACTGCCCTTCCCTGACAATTGCTGGGCGGGCAGCCATAATCCTTTTTTCTTTTTTGCGGGCTGTTATTTTCTTCTGTTGCGGTGGTTTGGTCATGGCTGCCAGTTCCCACCTGATGTTGTGTGGGAGTCCCGACTGCTCCAGCTCGTACCGAATAACCGCTAGCTTGCATAATGTCTTCAGACTAGGGTGTAAATCTAAGACGTACAGGCCGTCGTGTGTGTTGTCCCCTCCGAAGAGGACGACGCGTTCTCCCACCATGCAACAGCACACCCTAGACATCCTGGAAAACGGGCCTTTCCCCTTGGGCTCAACCCTCTTCCAGGAGAGGTTCTGCGAATTGAATTTCCACAGATCGTTGAAGGGCGATTCCGGAAAGTTGTAGGCACCAAATATGTACAGTTCTCCATTGTAGGCAAACGCTGAATGTTGTTCTGGAAGACACTGTGCAGAAGGCGTGCTCAGCCAGGAGTTGGTCTCTGTATCAAACACACTGATGTTCTTGTAGTGGTCCCCCTGGTGCCCTTGGCCCCCGAATACAAACATCTTTGTCCCAATGATGGTGGCGGAGTGACGGGATGAAGCATGTGCCAGAGTTCCTCTGGTGGTGATTAAAGACCAGACCATCGTTGTGGTGTCCAGCTTGTAGATGTCATTGGTGTATCCCGTCAGTTGGGTGTATCCTCCATAGATATACATGACCTTCCCCAAGACACAGGCCGAGTGGCTGATCCTCTTCTCGGGAACGGTCCCGGACACCTCAGGCTTGGACCACCTCTCTGTGTCCACGTGAAACGCGTACAGTTCGTTGCAGGAGCCCCCCATGTACTTTAACCCTCCCCAGATGTAAATGATGTGTCCCATCAGCACAGCTGTGTGGCCGTGGCGCTTGGTGGGCACCTCAAGGGGACATTTTGGCTGAAGCCTCTTCCAGCGCAGAGACACTGTGTTGAGGACGTGGACGTCGATGTGACGCCTGCCATAGCAGTTCCCGCCGCAGGTGTACACCAGGTTCCCCAAGGCAACGGCAGCCTGATGGTGTCTCTCTTGTCCGTCCAGATGCAACGTCCAGCACAACATTTGTTGTTCAATTTGACAGATATAATGTTGCCCTGAAAGATAATGTAGTAATGTAGTGTGCGATTCAGTGGCGAAAAACAGTCTGCAAAGCCAATTGGTTGGCTATCAAGGAAGCTGATGCCTGTTGATGTCCCTGGTTTTGTCAAATCGATGACCAGCCCAGGAAGGCCGTGGGAATCCACACACTTTAACGTTGCGGGAAAAAATGCTAAATGCTTTCATATATCTGACTCTTCATTTTAAAGACATGATTGTGATGACGTCATTACTGACTGTATGTGGTATTTTACTTTAGTTTCTTATATTATGACATACTAGAGCGGTGCCCGTGGGGCCTCTACAGCCTACTTGGAAGTTGGAACGATGCAAGTTGGAAATGAATGCCCCACCCATGCAGATTTTATGGCTGTGTCCCTTTTATGCCCATATATGGAGTTCTTTGTCAGGCATGCCCAAATATAGCTGTCACTTCGTGCCGCACTATATGAGCTTGTAGATTTTTAAGCGTAACATTTGTAACTAAACTCTTTGCTTCTGGGGGTCCCTGGCTGGAACACAACTATTTTGAGATGGGTCTGTGGCCAAATACAAATACTGTTGGGTGTCGTTACCATGAGAACCACTGATTTAGAGACATACGTTTTTCAGTACCGTAAACATTGTAGAATCGCCTCAGGTCCTAATGGGTTAACAAAGTATAGATCGTGCTTCACCCATTTTGGCTTGACGTCGAAATTAAAAAAATGTCTTGAAAATCCCGACAGTTTTCTGAAACCCCTTATGTTTCTGTATCAGTGGTGCTCAATATTTCATGTCAAGAACCCCAAAAATTATATACTATGCCTGTGCCCCCCCCATCTGAAAATATGTTGTTCCAGGGACCAAAGATTTGAGTTAAAATGTTCACTCTGTAATAATATATATTCAAAGATTTGAGGCACATTTTCACGATTTTTCAAAAAGTTCATAGCGCGGCACTCGGTGCCGCGCTATGAGCTTGTAGATCTGCTATTTTTCAACAGCTAAAGCATAACATAATGCTAACACCAAAAGGGGTTCCCGCCCAAAATGGGTTAAGAGTGTGTATAGCATATTATGTATATGCCGATTAAACCATTAGTTTTGGGCCACTGGATCAAAACAACATCAAATACTGTGCTAACAGAGTGTCTAACAGAATTAGATATGATTTCTGATGTGCTCCACGTGGGTTTTGGGATGAGATATTTAGCCGTGCTGAAAACGCTGCCATATCTCAAACAATGCATCCCCATGAGTGCAAGATCACCTACGCATGAACTAACGTCTCTCAAAAAAACATGTTTTCTTGTGCATTATCACAGGCGTAGTACAGTATTAGTGAAATATTATGTGTGCCATCACATAAACCGAACTGTAATGTGTGTTACGTATTATGTAGTTTAATTGTGTGTGTGTGTGTGCGTGTATCACTGTGCCCTTGAGCAATGGGTGTCATCCGCAGCTTACACAGCGACATCATGGGGATGATAATTACGGGCACATTTTTACACAATTTAAAGTTAATCGCTTGAACTGCAGCATCCCTATTCATGGGGGAATTTGTAAACTAATTAGCTGATATTAGTTTACTAAGTACAGAGGGCTTACGTGGTTAAATAAAACACCCCAGATTTGTCGATGCAGTGTTCAAGTCTCTAGAGCAGTGGTTCTCAACCAGCGGTCTGGGGACCACCAGTGGTACTTGAGGGGTTTCCAGGTGGTCCCCAGCTAAATGATGGAGAGTTGGTAGGACCAAATTGACACATATGGATCCATATGGTTCCCATATGGGCCCATATTTGGTTTCATCGTACATTTTCAAGAGTTAAATTATTGTTAAAGATCTGCATATCAAATGATCTACTAATCAAATGATTCCTGAGCACGGCACGGCTGCAGCTCACTGCTCCAAGACATGGGTCAAATTTCACTTCGGTAACGTGTGTGACAAATCGTATGACTTTGACTTTGCATTACTTAATTTACAAGAAGTCCACAATTAGAGGATGTAAAATAATTGTTATTTTGATCAATATTTGCCTGTTATCTCTCCTGTGGTACCACATCAATACAGCATAGAATTGTGGACAAAATCTTATCCAACGACATACAAAATATTCTAAGTTTTGCGTCTGAAAGGCATCAAATGGTGGTCCGTGGCTCAAATGCAGAATTAATACTGGACCTTCATATGAAAAACAGTTGAAAACCACTGCTCTAGTATTTTTTGGCATGTTCTGCACTGTACAGTCCACATTATACTTAAGCCATTTTAGGCGGGAACCCCTTTTGGTGTTTTAAACATTGTTATAATTTAGCTATTGAAAAATAGCAGATCTACAAGCTCGTAGCGCGCCACCGAGTGGCGCGCTACGAGCTTGTAGGTCTGCTATTTTTGAAAAATCGTTAATGTGTGGCGCAAATCTTTATAATATATTCTTTCAGAGCGAACGTTTTTAACTCATATCTTTGCTTCTGGGGAGGGTCCCTGGAATTTTCAGATGGGAGTCCGCAGCCAAATTCAGACAATTCTGGGGGTCCTTGACATGAAAAAGGTTGAGCACCACTGACATAGAAACTTTAAGCTTTAAAGTTTAAACTTTAAGCTTTGAAGGCCAAATCTCACCGGAGGATATAAACACTACTGCTGCTGGCATTTTAATGTGCCAAACAATCCTGGCAGATATACAGTAACACTACAGCAATGTGTTCTCTGCAGAGTTTATGACTTTTATCAAAAGACGGTCGGTCCTGTGCCAGTCGAAGATGGCATTGCGGCGCATTCTTGTGAGCTCGTACCGTTCTCAAATGGCCGAATATATATGTATATCCCGTTATTATTCTATATAAAAAAATATTAATTTAATTCCTGAGATGGGAAAATATGTTTTTCTGTGAGTTAAATATGTGCACACTGCACAAATGTGCTGACCGGATCACATTTGGGCAAGAGGCTTTGGCTGTTTTTAGCCCAAGGAGTGTTTTTCGTGCAAAACTAATGCTTGGAATGGATTCAGAATCATGAAGACCCCCTAGTTTGACACATTACATGCTTCTTAAAGCATAATTAAAATTTGATTTGTTTTGCCATATATGTTTTTAATGGTGCCCTGAATTTACCATGATCCACAATTTATATAATACTCTATTTTTAATATGTTATTTGGATGAACCTAAGGATCATAAAGAAAACATGAACGATTACTTTTGCAATTTATTTTGGGTCAAAAAAAGAAATCCAAATCGTACCGGTTTCGTGGAACGACTCACAAAAAACAAACAAAAAGAAAATGTTACACTCTGTAGTGTAGTGTAGTGTAGTGTGTAGTTGCACCATGTGGGATCAGATCACTTCCGTCCACCGTGTGTCTCTCCCACACTGCCCTCCCTATTAACTCCAGTGTTTGTCTCCGTGAAGGTTTCATCAAGGGGCTGCTGTTGTCTCTTAATGTTCTCTCACCCCAGGACAGGAGGAAACAGTATTGCTATCGGGTAAAGTGGTAAACAACAACCCCAACATGCCTCAAACAGACAGTTCGCTGTGGGCTCCCTGTACAGCCTGTCGAGTCATTTCTCATCAACAAAAAAACTGCTGGGAGACAGAATGAAGCAGGGAAAAGAGAATGGAGACCGTAAGAGAGAGAAAGGAAAAGGGGGGGAGAGATCCTATACAAAACAGAATAAGAGAAAGACAGAGATGTGTTGAATAAACCATGCAAAAAAGAGTGAGTGAATATAACTCTTCATATCAAATCAAATGTATTCATATAGCACATTTAAAACACAACTCATTGTACCGAAGTGCAACACTAAATGCAAAGCAGAACAGAAGAGAACAGTCAATCATATAGACAACATTAAATTAAAATTAAAAGGTAAAAATAGCTTATTAACCTTATTAAGCATAATAATCAATTATCGGGGGAATCCGAAAAGATTCTTGCCCAGATGTGGGCATCACATTTGTGATGAAGGCTATGGCTATTTTTAGCCCAAGCCCAAGCAGAATGACGTTTTGAGAATTTTGCCTTATAGGCTGTTAACCCCTATAATGCCTATATTGCATGCATTGATACTTTTACTCAAGTACAAAATGTGAGTACCTTTTCCACTACTGGCGTGCGTACAGTACGTGCTTATGTCTGTTCATACATGTTCATACTGTACATGCTTGATGTGCTGCTGGTGTGTGTTTGTGTTTGAGTGATGGGGGTCAGGTGTACTGCCAAGGCAATCAGCCAACCCACTGAGAACACGTCCACTATGGTGTGTTTTCTTTCTGTCCTCTTGTGTGAGCTTGTAAATCGTCTACTTTCGGAAAACGTTTAAAACGTGACATTTTCTAAACGTTCTCTTATTGTCGTGGGAGTGATTACATCAAAGCTCAGGACACCACCGTTGCATGGAAACAGCGTTTACTGTTTGCAGACGTGGACAGGCCTTTCCTGTGGGATGTTATGGATATGCCAGGAGTTCAATCACGATGCGCATGTCGTGCGTGTGTGTGTGTGTGCACAGGCACGCACGCACCTTGAACGTCACGCTATATAAGCATGCATATTGCACACACGCGCACGTGTTCATTCTGCCTGTATAGAAAGCGTGGGAGGGTCAAATATGAAGTGGAAATTGCGTGCATTTGTGGTCAAGCGCATGATGATTATAGGTGACATGTTTGCCATTCGATTATGTATACGTACACATTATGGGGGCGTGTGCACGACGGCGCAGTCTGTTTGTACGAATGTAAAATGTAGGCATTGTACTCCTGAATCAAACTGAAAGAGAGAGAAACAGAAAGAGAGATTGAGATATCGTCAGAGATAGACACAGACAGTCTAATGGCTAATTTATTCTCACAAGTATGAATCGCGCTGAAGAGAGACAGAGAGACAGAGAGAGAGTAAGTAGACGAGATAATTTAGAGATTGAAGGAGAGCTAGAGAGGCAGAGACGACAAAATTGACGGGTGAAAAGGAGAGAGGACTTTGAGCAATAGAGGACGGTAGAAGAGATAAAAGAGCAACGCAAAGTGGCAACAACAGAGAGCATTAAAGAGACATATCGAGTGATTGGAGAGAGAGAGAGAGAGAGAGAGAGAGAGAGAGAGAAAGAGAGAGAGAAAAGGGGGGCGGGGGTGGGAGGGGGAGAGTGTCAGAGCAAACGTAAACAAGGCCTCTCTCCGTCAGCGGTGCTCGACCAATCCCAGCTCACCTTCTGTGTCTCTATGACAACAATGACATCAACTGCCTGACGACTGAGTGTCTCCCTCATGTGTAAGAAAGATTGGGGGGGAGGAGAGAGCAAGGTGATGACTCACCAAGAGCTACACACCAGGTGTGTGTGTGTGTGTGTGTGTGTGTGTGTGTGTGTGTGTGTGTGTGTGTGTGTGTGTGTGTGTGTGTGTGTGTGTGTGTGTGTGTGTGTGTGTGTGTGTGTGTGTGTGTGTGTGTGTGTGTGTGTGTGGGGCGACTACAGTGTGTGTGTGTGTGGGGGCTGTGCGACTACAGTGTGTGTGTGGGCTGTGCGACTACAGTGTGTGTGTGTGTGTGGGGGCTGTGCGACTACAGTGCGCGTGTGTGTGTGTGCACGTGTCTTCCTTTATTGATGGGCTTATGCCGTTGGTTTCCGCCGCCTCAGTGCACCTTGGCATCGATTGTACGAGTCTCTGTATTCCCTCATTTTCTTTTTATGACTGTGGCGGAGAACGCTGCGCTGTCTAATGGTCTGAGAAGTGTTGAGAGCTGGTGACTCCGAAGGCCATTTGCATGGATTAAAGTTCTCAGTCGCCACGACTGATTTCAGTCATTTGGCTCCCATAGAAGCCAGCGTGTCTTCTGTGAACGCATGCTGCCCACTAGGCAGCGTGTCTTCTGTGAACGCATGCTGCCCACTGGGCAGCGTGTCTTCTGTGAACGCATGCTGCCCACTGGGCAGCGTGTCTTCTGTGAACGCATGCTGCCCACTGGGCAGCGTGTCTTCTGTGAAAGCATGCTGCCCACTGGGCAGCGTGTCTTCTGTGACAGCATGCTGCCCACTGGGAAAATAGCAGATCTATACCGTACAAGCTCGTGTAGTCGAGCTTGTAGATTGGCTATTTTCGGCCACTAGTCATTTCGGGATGGAAGGGTATTTGAAGTGATCAAACTAGCAATAGAGTTTATAATACAAGTTTAGAAGCATCTTCCAGAAACATGAATGGCCTCAGAAATGTCATAAAAGCTTCACATCTGTGATTTCTTCACAGATTGGTCGGCCTAAACGGTATTGTCTGCCTGCAGGAAAACACCACAGCAGCATCATCATACAGGGGATGCTAGAGGGGAAAAAAGCAAAAACTATATATATTGGCTTAAAGGTTGTCTATATCAGGGGTTCTCAACGTTTTTGGCCGGGGACCCCCGGAAATGCTTTGGCAATGTCTCGGGACCCCCGCCCCGCCCCCTCCCGACCCCCAATATAAATTGACTGCTACAATAACCTTAAACCATTTTGGGCGGGAACCCCTTTTGGTGTTTTAAGCATTGTTATAATTTAGCTATTGAAAAATAGCAGATCTACAAGCTCATAGCGCGCCACCGAGTGGCGCGCTACGAGCTTGTAGGTCTGCTATTTTTGAAAATAAAATTTTAAAAAAATCTTTTTTTTTTTCTTTTTTTTTTGGAAAATAATTTGGGGACCCCCTAAAATAATTTGGCGACCCCCCGAGGGGTCGCGACCCACGGGTTGTGAACCCCTGGTCTATATGACCTTTAATTAAACGACAGTTTCGTTTGCCAAAAATAATTTGGTCTAAATGGTCTGTTACTCCTTTTTCTTCACCTTGTAGGTGGTTGTACTTTTAAGTAGCTTACAAATAACCATAAAAAAACGCATGAAAGAAAATCGTGATTTAACATCGTGTATCATGATACTGCTTGAAAACATATTGTGACATTATATTTTTCCATATCGCCCACCGCTATAGATCTACAAGCTCAACGTGTCGCATCGAGACGTCGTGTTCTGAGATATTAATAGTGTTCGTATGACTAATTAGAGCATTAATTGGTTTCTGCCCAATAAGTACCTCATTGTCATTCTCATCAAGCCATGCATTGACCCCTCGCGCCCTGTAGACGGGGTCATTAACCCATTCTGACCTGAGATCAGATTCTAAAAATGTCTTCTACATCCTGACAGTTTTCTGAAAAAGCTATGTTTCTATGTCAGTCGTTCTTCGATTTTTCAAAAATAGCAGACCTACAAGCTCATAGCGCGCCACTCGGTGGCGCGCTATGAGCTTGTAGATCTGCTATTTTTCAATAGCTAAAGCATAACATAATGCTAACACCAAAAGGGGTTCCCGCCCCAAAAGGGGTTAATTGTCATCCCAAGGGGTCATCACTATGTCCGTACACACGGACAAAATGTGTCCGTGCAGCAAGACTTGGTCTTGTCCGTTGCAATTTGCAATTGCACTTTCTTTTTTTACACAGCATTATAATGTTCTTATTTTGATAAAACCCAATTACTTAACGTCAAGTCTCCAGGTTTTCTTCTACGGCACTTATCTACTACGACACTATGGCACATTCGGAATCCAACTAGTACTTATGCTTCTCAAATGTTTCATTTGCAAGGACCCCCTTAACACTTTAATCGCTCAGGGTTATTTCATCCATTACATTATAGCGCCCATTCGATTTATAAACACGGGCCCCTTTTCCGGACGGACCGGAAGTTGTTGTTGATGTGTGTGTGTGTAGCAGCTAACAATAGCCACACCACTCTAGAGTCGATCGACAACAACGGGAGACAAGAATAAATCTATCGCGACTAGCGACTGGACCGCGGAGCGCCGTCTAACACAGGATCTTTTTTCATAATTAACGTTTTAAGATTTTCGTTTTCATCAGCTAAACAGGGGAGGGAGTTTTTCGATGACATCTCACTCTTGCGCGTCACTGAGGATTGCCCAACAGGTGCTCCCAGGCTGTGGAGCCATGCGATCCGTTCTCATATCAATAAACTTCGTCTTTTGGACAAGACTTCGTCCTGGGCGTCGGGCGTTACTAATAGAAAGGACAAAGAACTTTCCTGGGCGATGGGAGTGTTAACTATGAGAGTGTACAAATGGAACCAAATGTACCCGTAAGGTCCCATCGGGATAGAGGTGTTTCATCATAAGATAAAGTCGATCTCAGAATAACTGAGTTGAGTACTCCGATTTTTTTACCTAAGAAAAAGTGTCAATACCGCAATGTAAAGAATACTCTGTTACAAGTCTGGAATTTACTTGCGTAAAAGTGCAAAAGTATTGGTATCAAAATGTATATAAAGTGTAATGTACATAAAGTACCACAATTAATTATACCTCAAGATTCAAGATTGCTTTATTTGTCATTCTTTCCAACTGCAGCAGCAGAAAAAAAAACGAAATTATGTTTCTCCTAGTTAAAAGACAACACAGACTCATACAAGAATAAATATATCAAGTGCAAGACAATACTCTGAATATAAATAAGTCCTAAAAAACCACAGGAATCCATAAAGCACAGCCAGATAAATAAAATAAAACATTTAAAAACTGAACATAGAGTTCATGTCCTCAAAAGTCTGATCGCCTGGGGAAAGAAACTGTTCCGCATCCTTTCCGTCCTGGCACTGATGCTCCTGTACCGTTTGGTCCGTTTCCCAGATGGCATAAGGGAGATCAGGCTGTGAGAGGGGTGGGGGGATCCTCAATGATAGGATCCGACAGGAAGCACGCACATCTCAAGACATTCTGCAGGTGCTGGTCAAAAATATACGTACATTGAAAAAGGAAGGGATGTCCGCACACTGAGTTGTAGCTCCCAGGAAGATTGATTTATTTGTTAATAAATAAATACATCTTCCTGGGAGCTACAACTCAGTGTGCGTGTGCGGACATCCCTTCCTTTTTCATTGGATCCTCAATGATGCCAGTTGCTCTCCTCATGCATCTCTGCTGGTCTGCCAGGGAGGGCAGCGAGGTACCGATGATCTTGCTAACTGTTCTCACCGTCCTGTCCAGCTGTTTTCTCTCCTCAGCTGTGCTGTTTCCATACCAGGAGGTAAAGCAGTAGGTGAGAATGCTCTCAACAGTGCCTCTATAGAACATGGTCAGGGCTGGGACAGGCAGGTCGACTCTCTATAGAACATGGTCAGGGCTGGGACAGGCAGGTCGACTCTCTATAGAACATGGTCAGGGCTGGGACAGGCAGGTCGACTCTCTATAGAACATGGTCAGGGCTGGGACAGGCAGGTCGACTCTCTATAGAACATGGTCAGGGCTGGGACAGGCAGGTCGACTCTCTATAGAACATGGTCAGGGCTGGGACAGGCAGGTCGACTCTCTATAGAACATGGTCAGGGCTGGGACAGGCAGGTCGACTCTCTATAGAACATGGTCAGGGCTGGGACAGGCAGGTCGACTCTCTATAGAACATGGTCAGGGCTGGGACAGGCAGGTCGACTCTCTTCAGCTGACGGAGAGGATAGAGACGCTGCTGGGCCTTTTTAATGATGGCAGTGGTGTTGCTGCTCGGGGCCAGGTTGTCCGTCAGCAGCACTCCCAAGAATGTTGTGCTTGCTACCCTCTCTACGGCTGAGCCATCGATGGTCATAGGATGGTGTTGTGGCCTAGTTCTCGTCCTGAAGTCGACAATCATTTCCTTGGTCTTTTTAGTGTTGAGGGAAAGATTGTGCGCCTTACACCAAGCTGCCCAATGTTGGACCTCCTCTCCCCTTTGGTTATGAGGCCGACCACGGTGGTGTCATCAGCAAACTTTATTACGGTATGTCGTTGCTTTTGAACCTGGCCTTGCAGTCATGTGTGAGTAGAGTGAACAATAGGGGAGATCCTGTGTTCACTTCAATGGCTTTAGATGTTTTGTTGCCTGTTTTGTTGACTGTTTGCCTCCTCTGTGTCAGGAAATCCAGGATCCAATTGCAGGTACCAGTGTCCACCTTCAACACCCTCAGCTTCTCCACCAGCTGCTGTGGTATGATAGTGTTGAAGGTAGAGCTGAAGTCTTAAAAAAACGATCCTGGCATAGGTGTCTGCCTGATCCAGATGTGACAGAGTGAAGTGGAGCATGGTGGAAATAGCAATAAGTCTTACTTAACACATTATGTGCCCTTTTATTCTTTCAAAATGGCGACCCAGGGTGCCCACCTTTAGACCCACTTTTTGACATTTTGAAAGAAAAACAAAAAACAAGACGTCCTGGGCACTACATGCAGTAATTCCTAGGACGTCTGTGGACGTTTTGGGCACAAAATGTGTTAATTACAGTAGGCTCCTTGAGTAAATGTATCCGCCCCCCCCCCCCCCCACACACACACACACACACACACACACACACAATACTGTATATATATAAGGGAGCCAGCGGACCCCCTCACGGTCAAGGGTCAGACATTAGGCCTGTGTCGTTCTGGTGGTTTGTGGCACAGTGCACACGTCATGCGCTCGCCCACCCGTGCGAGAATAATTATGATTAGAGAAGAATGCTCTGGAATGGAGGAATGGGGAGGGATGACTCATCTCTCTGACTGTTTTCTCCACATCTCTGCAGACCTGTGTCATTTTTGAGCCACTGAACTCTCAAATGTGCATTATCTTTGTTAACGAGGCCTTAAATGCACTGTCTGCAAACCTAACCCATTACAACTCGGAAGGCATCTTTGTCATTATTACTTTAACCGTTATTTTATGCTTTGGCTATCCAAACAATAGCAGATATACAAGCTTGTGTATCTGTATATCTGCTATTTTTGTAGAGCTTGTAGATCCGCTGATCTGCTGTTTTAGAAAGAAATTGAAAATGTGTGCAAATCTTTGAATATATTGGTTAAAGCTAATTTTTGAGCCTCCTATATACAGCATTTGTCCCCACACATCTCAATATTTGCCATTGACGATGAAAGGAGAAATTAGGTCAAATGTCCGCCAAATATGACGTAAATATTGTCCCCATACATCTCAATATTTGCCATTGACGATGAAAGGAGAAATTAGGTCAGATGTCTGCCAAATATGATGTAAATTTTGTCCCCATACATCTCAATATTTGCTATTGACGATGAAAGGAGAAATTAGGTCAAATGTCCGCCAAATATGACGTAAATGTGTGGCAACACAAACATTAAATGCCTACGTCATATGTAGACGAGCAAATCGGCTAACCAATCTCATAAATTCAGTTGTTCTTGAGATGATGTATAATGATAAGATCACCCCTCACTTCACACGGGTGGAATCTTTTAATAATAATAATCAGATACATTTATTTTCAAGGTACTCAAAGTTTTAAAACTAGTTAAAAGGTTCAAAAGGTTAAAAACTAGAAACCAAAGGTAGACAAACAAAGTGTAGAAGGGGGGGGATTTATGTAGGGAAACCAAGTCTGAGAAGGTGGGTTTTGAGTGTGCAGATCTTGCTTCTGGTGGTCCCTAGAACAAAATATTTTGAGATGGGGATCTGCGGGCAAATCATTTTGGGGGTCCTTGACATCAATGAAAGGAATAGAATGCACCCACACACTGTATATTTGCTCAGTACAAGAGTATTTTTCTTTTTAATGCAATATTTGGGTCCCTCCGGACCTCCTTCAGGCAGGGTCCTTGACATGAAAAAGTTTGAGAACCACTGACATAGAAACATACGTTTTTCAGAAAACTGTTAGGATTTAGAATACTGTAGAATTGGCCTCATGCAGGTCTTAACCCATTGATGCCTGAGGCCGAATCTGGAAACGCATTCTAGGGCCTGACCTAAGGTTTCTAAAAACCTTCAAATTCTGATTAATTATTTTTTAAATAGTTATGTTGCTACATGTATAGCAATAGCTGATGAGACGCAGGGAGCGCGCCGGCATCAAGGGTAGAACAACGTATACGTTGCATCAGGCATCAATGGGTTAACCCTAGAACAATAAACATACATGTTGTCACACCATCACTAAGCACAGGTATATTTTACAGTACAGCAATACATAGCAACTTGAATATTTCATCATGACTTTTCACAAAATAACGAAAAAATCATAGGACGTAATTATTAACATATTCATTAAAAAAAAGAATGGAGCTGGGAGCTTCTCTTTTGGACGACCCATTCCATGGGACAATGGTCCAGTGAAAAAGAAAATAGTAATAAATACCGGTAAATAAATACATCTCTATCAGTAAACACTAAACACGGGTGAAATTCACCCGAACACCTGCCTGTAGAAAGAACCAGGGATGTGGGCAGGGAAACAAACCTACAGTTGGGTGCCACTGATATTGTCCCTTATCATTTGACCCATTTAGGCCTGACCTCAAAATCCTTCTAAATCCTCCAGTTTTCTGAAATAAATATTTTCACGATTTTTCAAAAATAGCAGACCTACAAGCTCGTAGCGCGCCACTCGGTGGCGCGCTATGAGCTTGTAGATCTGCTATTTTTCAATAGCTAAATTATAACATAATGTTTAAAACACCAAAAGGGGTTCCCGCCCAAAATGGGTTAACTGTCCTTTTGCGCAGATCACGCAAACCTCAGTAAAAAGAAAAGGACAATATCGATGGCCTCCAACTGTACCCATTATGTCACTGAGCATCATGAAGGTACTGTCTGAAAGACTCACCCACCTCATCTTTTCTCGTGGCATCTTGATCCAACATGGAGATGAATTGGGCCTGCTCAGCATGTGTGAGCTCATTTTCCCTGCATGCCTTCTGTGCTATAGTCCATGGAGTGACTCTTCTCCTCTTTGCAGACGGGTTGTTTGGACAGTGCCGTGGGCCCCAGGAGCAGCTGATTCAGTACCAGGTCTCTGTTCCTGTTCTCCACAAACTCCAGGAGGTCCTCAAAGAGCTGATGATACAAGGTGACTGCCAGTACATGGTTTGAATTATAGAAAATACCATAAAGCTGCACTATGACTTTACCATTGAGATATAGATCCTGCCTGTTAGCTCAGGGTATGAATAGAATCTTTTTTTATGTTAGAATTGAATCTTTGTTTTATCCCACAATTTTGTAACTCATTTTTGTGTGTGTTATGTAATCCTGGGCGCTACACTTCCACTGCCAACCTGGGGGGGCAACGGACTGACCTCATGCTTCCTTCTATGCATGAGGAGTCCAAGCTACTTTTCACCTGACAGGGAGAGTTTCCCCGGCCGGACGTAGCATGTGGAAGGAACACGTTATTCCGACCAGTTCCTTTCCCCTCCATCAGGCGCCCCGGCTGGCCAGGGGGAGGTAGTTTAGAGACCAGGATTACTGCATGTTTTTTGTGAGGGTACCTACCCTAGGGGACACGGGGAGAACATGCAAACTCCACACAGAAAGGCCTTTTCGCCAACCCCACCTCGGGTATGGGCACTGATGACGCGGAGGAGGGAACAACCCCCAGTGCCCACAGCGTCCCCAGCGGGAATCGAACCCAGGACCTTCTAGCTGTGAGGCGACAGAACAGTATGAATAGAATCTTGACCATCAGGTCAAAATTCGTGTCTAAGTGAGACATGACCTTTGACACGGTCTAAAGGTCTCAATAGAAGAGCAGGGAGATACAATAGAGGTATGTCACATCCATAAAGTGAGTGGCAAGTCGAGTGGCAAAGTGAGTTTAATGTTGTTTAATGCAATCAGATAGGACTTTTCTGTTTGGACTTTTCTGCCAGAAAGTAGTTTTTTTTGCCACTCAGTAGGTGTTCCCGCATAACTTCCGTGAATAATGATGATGATGAACCACCCCAATAAGTGTAAGTTATATTGTATTAACATATACTGTAGGCCTACTCTATCATACAGATTAACAAACATTTACATTTTATTAAAAAAAAGAAAGAAAGTTACATAGCTTCTGAACTCAAATTCAAACCTTAAAAAAAGCATCTTGTCTGAGTGTCCAGATCTCAAACAGTTACTCCACTCCTTTTTCTCTGGACTAAATTGAGTTCTCAGGTCACCATGGCAACAGACCCCTTACAAAGGTCAGCCACAGCAGTAATTACATCAAATATTATCTTTTTTCCCCCTCATCACATTCAGACAGAGTGACTCATTGGACAAGCTCAAAAGCTGAATATGGTTCATCTCCTCTACACCATTGACATTAAAGGACCACTTTTCAACCTATCTTCTCATAGGAGGGCTGTGGACAGTTCACCGTCCAACAGTGACATCATCGTTAGGCAGACTTTTTTGAGAGTGACAACCACTCCTATAGACAGCTATGTGGGTCCCCCTGGGTCCCTGGCTGGCTGGGTCTGAAAATAGCGTTTGGTTGGTTTTCACAACCAAGTGTCACTGTTGCGCAGCCTAACACACACACGCACACACACACACGCACACACGCACGCACGCACGCACGCACGCACGCACGCACGCACGCACGCACGCACGCACGCACGCACGCACGCACGCACGCACGCACGCACGCACGCACGCACGCACACACACACACACACACACACACACACACACACACACACACACACACACACACACACACACACACACACACACACACACACACACACACACACACACACACACATACAACTGTATATATGATGATGATTTGGGGTGTTACAGTACAGTGACAGTAAAGTAGAGGGACCCCCTGGAGACCCCCACACGATAACTCTGTCATTTCTCAACCGTTTCGGATGCGGGCGGCTTGCCGGCACCCTGGCCACGTTCATGTGGGTCTGGAACTTCCGGGGACCCCCCGGGGACCCCCACACAGAGTTGCACCACTCACTTCACACAAGTGTGATTTTTTCTTTTTTTCTTTTTTTAAAGATTTGTATTATCGTGAGAATGATGGCTTCCATTTTCGCATTGCAACTTTTCAGGAATAGAAAGCCTGCAGTTTCTATTAGCTTGGATTCCCCATCCATGATGTCACTGGTGGACGGGTTTCTGAACTGCCCACAGCCCTCCTATGAGACACAGACAGGTTTCTGAACTGCCCACAGCCCTCCTATGAGACACAGACAGGTTTCTGAACTGCCCACAGCCCTCCTATGAGACACAGACAGGTTTCTGAACTGCCCACAGCCCTCCTATGAGACACAGACTGGTTTCTGAACTGCCCACAGCCCTCCTATGAGACACAGACTGGTTTCTGAACTGCCCACAGCCCTCCTATGAGACACAGACGGGTTTCTGAACTGCCCACAGCCCTCCTATGAGACACAGACTGGTTTCTGAACTGCCCACAGCCCTCCTATGAGACACAGACTGGTTTCTGAACTGCCCACAGCCCTCCTATGAGACACAGACTGGTTTCTGAACTGCCCACAGCCCTCCTATGAGACACAGACTGGTTTCTGAACTGCCCACAGCCCTCCTATGAGACACAGACTGGTTTCTGAACTGCCCACAGCCCTCCTATGAGACACAGACTGGTTTCTGAACTGCCCACAGCCCTCCTATGAGACACAGACTGGTTTCTGAACTGCCCACAGCCCTCCTATGAGACACAGACTGGTTTCTGAACTGCCCACAGCCCTCCTATGAGACACAGACTGGTTTCTGAACTGCCCACAGCCCTCCTATGAGACACAGACTGGTTTCTGAACTGCCCACAGCCCTCCTATGAGACACAGACCGAGTAGGAAAAGAAAGTGCTATTCTAACATGATCATTAGTGAGGACCAATAGAGCGCTCTGAAACGTCTATGGGAAAAATGAATAGGAAATTCACTTCCGGGCCGCTCGTCGGGGGGCGGGACTACGACACTCTATAATATGAAGATAGGTTGAAAAGTGGTGAAGTGGCCATTCACCGCCATTGACGGAATATTCCGTAACGTAATGATTTTTATTGATCAAGTAAGAGTGTGCTCTTCACCACCATATGAATAGCTCTCGGTTGCTAGGCTAGGCTAGCTCGATAAACAGGAAATGAACCGGAAGTGAAAAGTTCTATTATGTCTAATTGACATCTCTGTCACCCTATGGATGAGCAGGCCTGACCTGGCAGGATGACATCACCCAGCTGATCATTGGACGAGAGCTGAGTCAGGTCCCGCAAGTCACTAGCTCCGCCTCCAAGCGACACGAGAGGACATTGAAACAGTAAGAGAACCCACAGCTTCACTCCAGAATGAGAAACAATCTATAATGGACTGATTTGCACACAATCAAAACATCATATTGGTGCCATTAGGAAAACGCCATAGACAATAAAGAGAAATGTAATGTTTGTTTTGAGGACTAACACAAACATTAGCACCCATTGCTTAAACAAACATTATGTTGTAAATGATGTTGTAAAATGATAAGAGCGCCGCTCACTCCACATGGGTGTGATTTTTTTATATATATACACACACACACACACACACACACACACACACACACACACACACACACACACACACACACACACACACACACACACACACACCTCGGAGGAAAGCCTCGATGCGGCGCAATGCAAGTCACGCTTTTATTGGGATGGTATTATTCTTCCGGTTCGAGGGAAAGGAAGTTCTGGTTTAGAGGGTTCCGGTCTGATGACTACAAAACAATGACTACAACATGACGTAACGATATCATCCTGATGACTACAAAACAATGACTACAACATGACGTAACGATATCATCCTGATGACTACAAAACAATGACTACAACATGACGTAACGATAGCATCCTGATGACTACAAAACAATGACTACAACATGACGTAACGATAGCATCCGCTCCCGACCGGATCATAAACCCAAACAGGAATGCTGCCCAGGCTAAACCCAAGTAAGCCTGTTATTGGCGTGTTTCCATTGGGGTGCTTCATATACTCAATTCATCTCATGTTCCTATTCTGTCAGAGCTCCAGGGTATCCGGCCACCAACCCGAGGGCCCAGGGGAGTGCCGAGCAGGCCGACCCAGAGCTGATGCAACAGTACCTGGACTACATGATGCTGGACGATCCACCCCGATCCTCTGTTCACATGCAGCAGCAGCGCCCTCTGCTGGAGCCGTACACCTACCGCCAGGTCAGGAGATGTCACACGTACCACACATCATCAGACCTACACCAGAGATGGTGTATTTCGCCTTTTGACTCCATTAAAGGACCACTTCACCACTTTTCAACCTATCTTCATATAATAGGTCCTCACTAATAATCATGATAAAATGGCACGATTTTTTTCTACTCAGTCTGTGTCTCATAGGAGGGCTGTGGGCAGTTTAGAAACCGTCTTCCATTGACATCATCATTAGGCAGATCTTTTTTAAACAAGATTTTTTTACAAAAATGTTTAGATTTTCATTATTGTAAGAACAATGGCTTCCATTTTCGCATTGCGAAAAGCGCAACTTTTCAGGATTAGAAAGCCTGCAGTTTCTATTAGCTTGTATTCTCCATCGATGATGTCACTGGAAGACGGTTTCTGAACTGCCCTCAGCCCTCCTATGTAGAAAAAAATTGCGCCATTTTTTCACGATTATTAGTGAGGACCTATTATATGAAGATAGGTTGAAAAGTGGTGAAGTGGTCCTTTAAGACATGGGTTCTTAACGTTTTTGGCCGGGGACCCCCGGAAATGCTTTGGCAATGTCTCGGGACCCCCGCCCCGCCCCCCCCCGACCCCCAATATAAATTGACTGCTACAATAACCTTAAACCATTTTGGGCGGGAACCCCTTTTGGTGTTTTAAGCATTGTTATAATTTAGCTATTGAAAAATAGCAGATCTACAAGCTCATAGCGCGCCACCGAGTGGCGCGCTACGAGCTTGTAGGTCTGCTATTTTTGAAAAATCGTGAAAATTAAATTTTTAAAGAAATCTTTTTTTTTAATTTTTTTTGGAAAATAATTTGGGGACCCCCTAAAATAATTTGGCGACCCCCCGAGGGGTCGCGACCCACGGGTTGAGAACCCCTGCTTTAAGACATGAGGCCGATTCTGCTTTCGTTCTCAAACGTTTTCGTGCCAAGGAACCCCACATTTATTTATTTATATATATATATATATATATATATATATATATTTGGCCGCGGATCCCATGTTTTGTGCCAGGGACCCCAAAAGAGAAGAGTTGTCTCGAAACATTTTCAAACACTTTCAAGATTTTGCAAAGAGCTTGTATATCTGCTATTTTCGAGAGGTGCTAGCAGCGCCAACATTTGACTGTGTGTGTTTGGGTGTCTTTTTCAGCACTGTTACTGTGGTCACTGTGTCTATTTGCAGTGACGTAACGATTAAATAATACAAGGCACTGCTCACTTCACACGGGGTGTGATTATTGCTTTGCCAACGGTGGAAATCTAAAATGACACTTTCCCGTTTTTAATGGGTTATTAAAGTCATGTGTGGAAATACATACATACAAAAATGAAAGAAAAATATATACTTCTGGTTCCAAAGCACTTTCTACTATTTAGAGAAGTGGTCATTATTTTAATTTGATTTATTTATTTGCACTGTCGCACAATAAAACAGGTACAAAGGTAAGATTATTAAGGTTCTCACCTAAAATAATAAACAAGTAGTGAACTAATTTATGTGGAATGGTTATTGTGGAAAAAATCAAATAGATATTGTATTGTAGTGCTGTGTAACATGAAGGTTTTAGGCTGATCTAGGATCAGCACAACGTAAATAGATATTGTATTGTAGTGCTGTGTAACATGAAGGTTTTAGGCTGATCTAGGATCAGCACAACGTAAGGCAGCACTGGCAAACAAAAAGACTAAACAAAAAAAATGCCATTCATATCATCGGTTCTGGTACCATTATCAGATAAAAAAACCAATTGATACCCAAACCTACATGTACAGCAGGGGTTCTCAACGTTTTTGGCCGGGGACCCCCGGAAATGCTTTGGCAATGTCTCGGGACCCCCGCCCCGCCCCCTCCCGACCCCCAATATAAATTGACTGCTACAATAACCTTAAACCATTTTGGGCGGGAACCCCTTTTGGTGTTTTAAGCATTGTTATAATTTAGCTATTGAAAAATAGCAGATCTACAAGCTCATAGCGCGCCACCGAGTGGCGCGCTACGAGCTTGTAGGTCTGCTATTTTTTAAAAATCGTGAAAATAAAATTTAAAAAAAAAACTTTTTTTTTTTCTTCTTTTTTTTTAAATAATTTGGGGACCCCCTAAAATAATTTGGCGACCCCCCGAGGGGTCGCGACCCACGGGTTGAGAACCCCTGATGTACAGCATAGCAGAGAGGCTCAGGGCCTGTGGCTGAAGACTCCAAAAGCCCAATGTCTAGGTATATATTCTGTATATATTTAGCTATTAGCTCTTAAAGGTGGCTAACCTCTTTCGGAACCACAGCGTAAAAAATCACACCCGTGTGAACTGAGTGGTGCAAGGTCTTATATAGCCTGATCAGCTGTGGTCTGACGTAATGTCAGTGACCATAGTAACCATGCTCATTATTTTGGGCCCCACGTACAGGTACACACACGGGTACAAACAAAGCCGGTTGTTGGAGTGGTTTGCACCACTCAAAAACAAGACGTAATGATGGGACAGTCTATGATATAATATATATATGACCACAGCCATTGTCAACCCGGAGCCCACCGGTGGGCCGTGGATATATTACTAGTGGGCCCCAAAATAATCGGCAAAACACTTAGGATTTTAATGGTAATGTAACATTTATATATTTGAAAGTATACATTAAAAAAAAAGTTGTGGTATTTCTTTCTGTATAACCTTGAAAGGTGAGTTGTCATTGTGATACAGATAACTAATAACTTAAAAGTATACTATTAGTTCCATTATTAGAACACAATCGATCAAAACATATATAATAATATTGTGTATAGAGCTCTATCAGGATCTCTGTCATGTAGCCCAGGGGTTCTCAACCCGTGGGTCGCGACGCCTCGGGGGGTCGCCAAATTATTTTAGGGGGTCCCCAAATTATTTTCAAAAAAAAAAGAAAAAAAAGATTTTTTTTTAAATTTTATTTTCACGATTTTTCAAAAATAGCAGACCTACAAGCTCATAGCGCGCCACTCGGTGGCGCGCTATGAGCTTGTAGATCTGCTATTTTTCAATAGCTAAATTATAACAATGCTTAAAACACCAAAAGGGGTTCCCGCCCAAAATGGTTTAAGGTTATTGTAGCAGTCAATTTATATTGGGGGTCGGGAGGGGGCGGGGCGGGGGTCCCGAGACATTGCCAAAGCATTTCCGTGGGTCCCCGGCCAAAAACGTTGAGAACCCCTGATGTAGCCAGCCTGTCACCTCAAGACCAGGCACGCGCGCACACACACACGCACACCATCTCCGTATTAGATCATTACTGATACTAATCCTTACCCGTTCTGAATATATGAACAGCAAATGATGTTCAGTGTGGGTAATGCAATGTAACAGATCACATTACTGATAGGGGGGGGAATTGTTTACAGATGGTCTAACAACAACAGGGTTTAAGTCCACCCGGACGGAGAATTGCCATGGCAACAGTTACAATCCTGTGCACTTTCATATCTGTTGGATGATCATAAGAGCTGGCACCTGAAAGTGCCTGTGCCACGCAACCCCCCGCGTTGGCCGCGATGCTTCCCCAAAGAAGAAGTTATGTCGACTTACGCAAGAGTAGCTAGTAGTATCAGGGTCCGAGTTGTTTTCCCCGTGTGGGTCTGTTACGCGGAAAAGTGTGTCCCAGTATTAATCTGTGTCCGTCCCAACACGCATTTCACTGGTGACCCGGAAGCTGTCCCAACATGCATTTCACTGGTGACCCGGAAGTGGACAGACAGACAGACAGCGATCGCTAAATTATTAGATAGATTGATTATGTAAATGCAAGGCTCATCGTTCGATGGGCCTGGTATTATAAATTAATACAATGTGAAAAGTGTTATTATCCATATGAAACCATATTCATGAATTTCTCATTGTAATGCAATGTGTCCCATATCCTGCCATGTCTCTCTGACATCAAGTGCTGGATGTCCTGGAATGTCCTCCAGCTTGATCGTCCTATTTGTATGTGCTGAAGTCGGGAGCGGCATCCCCTGCATATTGCTGGATCCTCCTCAGCTCAGCGTTACACAGCTTCTCCATCTCCTGACTGAGCGCCTTCTCCAGCTGAGCCACGGCCGTCCTCACGGTCCCCACGTACGACGACGGATGGACGCTGACCTTCATCCAGTCCTTGGTGGGCGGGAGGGTAATGACGGACGCGACCTTCTGTACGTGGTGGATGCGGTCTTCGACCTGCGAGAGCTGCTTCAGCTCGGAGATTCTCCTCTTCAGCTCAGCGATCTCCTGCTGCAGATCTTTGATGATGCCCTCGGCCTGCTTCTCCGTCGTCTTCTGCTTCTCCTCGATCGCGTGGATGAGCTCGGCCTGGCTCCTCTCGATGCAGCTCATCAGCGCGGTGAAGACCTGCACGCTGCTCGCGATCTCTCCGTCGGCGACGTTCTTGCAGCTCTCTACCGAGAGCGTGACCTCCTGGATCCTCACCTCCCTCTCCCGGATCATCTGCTGAACCTCGGCCTCTGTCTTGCCCTCGTATTGCTCCTTCAACTTGTGACTCCTGAACCGATCGACCATGTCGGAGATAAAAGTGTTAACCGTCACTTCCGGCCTCCTATAGAACACTCTGTTACACAGTGGACACCGACACGCGTTCGTATCCCAGTAACGCGTGATGCAGCTTTTGCAGAAGTTGTGTCCACACGGGGTGGTGATGGGATCGGTGAACACGTCCAGGCAGATGGAACACAGGAAGTTCTCTTCGGACAGGAGACCGCTGTGGGAGGCCATTACTACACCGATGAGGATAAACGTGTATAGTATGAAACACTTGAACTGTTCTGCTGCACAGGGTCTCCAGAAGGAACCTAACCAGTGACTTTTATGATCTTGGAATGTTTATGGTGCGATTAGAGGCGGAATAATAGGTTGTACTGGTTTGTAGCACTGCCTCTGCTCTAATGTTTTATTTCTTAGGTCGCTGGGTAAGCCTCTCTCCTATGCGCTGTAGTGGTCCCCACGCTGTGTGGAGGTCATCTTTTAAGCTGAGCCCCCTCGAATCTTGCGTCATCAAATACGACGTCGGTCTTGCACAAACATGGGTGGAGTCACAGCAGTGAGATTTATTTTTAACCACTAGAGCCCTACTTTAAAAATATCCACAAATAGCCAATGTACAAGCTCACAACTCTAACCCTAACCCAAAAAGTGTAGTATATATTGGTATATATTGGGGTCCCAGAAGTGAAAAGAATACATTAAAATCACACCCGTGTGAACTGAGTGGTGTAAGGTCTTATATGGCCTGTCTGACGTAATGAAATCATGTCTGACGTAATGAAATCACACCCGGGTGAACAGGGTGAACATAGCAACCATGCTCATTTTTTCTGCACAGACTAACAAAGCCAGTTGTAGGAGTGGTTTACACCACTCAAAAATTTAAATATATGCATATCCAACTGCAGGTCCTCGAAACTATCCCATTAACACTGGGTATATATTTTAGATTTTAGCGTTGGCTATTCAAAAATAACATACTGTATACATCTGCTATTTTCAAACATTTTTTGAGGGGCGCTAGCCCCTCCTATGCCCAGCTGTGTGTGTCTGTGTTGTGCGCGGCCAAATCAATTCAAAAGTTTGAAAACTACTCTTTTAGAAGGCATTCGTAGAATCGGCCTCAGGTTGTTAAGAAGAACCACAGACATAACGTGTCCCTCTGTCCCCTCAGCAGTATGGCTACCAGGACGAGGAGGAGCGCTCTCTCAACTCCCTGTACGACAGCAGAAGCCCTGCTCGACTCGCCGGCCTGCCTGCCTCCTCTCGCTCTGCGTCCAGGGTTACCGGCTCGGTGGACCAGGACCAGCAGCTACTGGCGGACCTGGTCTCCTTCCTCCTCTCCACCTCCTCCTCACCTTCTTCCTCCTCAGCAGTGGGTTTTTATTAAAACAGCTTGAATGCCACGGGCGTATAGCCAAGTTAAACCTACCTTTGTCCAGGGTGCCTCAGACGTATGGCAGAGTTTTGTTTAATCCACGTTAATCCACAAAATAATATATACACCCCGGGCATTATCCTCATAATCTGCTCAAAATGCGACATTCAGGGCTTGAATAAGACCCTGATTTGAGATTGCACGATCAAAAACAACTTTTAGACGGACACAACAGCTCGTCCGTCTTGATTTTTTCTTTGATTTTTCTGGCACCCAGCACCTACCGCCCCCTATGGTACCTGGCTATGAGGGAGTTAAGTAAAAGTATCCATTCTGCAATGTAGAAATAGACCTGTTACAAGTAAAAAGTCTGGTATTCAAAGTTTGCTTGAGTAAAAGTACAAAAGTGTTCTTGTAAAATGTACCAAAAGTGCTCATTTTGCTGAATGTCTCGTCTACAGTTTATAAAAATATACAAGCCCACGTGTCACATAATGACACGTTGTGAGCTTGTAGATCGACTATTTTCAAATCGCTGATTCAATTAAAAACCGACATAGTAACTAGTTAACTAAAGTTTTCAAATAAGCGCAGTGGAGTTACAAATACAATGTTTGCCTCTGATATATAGTGAAGTAGAAGTATTGAGACTTGGACATTCTCTCCCACCACTCCTCCACGCAGCCCCTCTCGCACCACAGGGCGGCCAGCGGTCTCCTCCCCACCCCCTCGGATTTGTTTCTGGAGCAGCAGCCAGACTTCCCCCTGGACTATGGCGAGGACTACGTCTCCCAGCAGGCCATGGGCAGCAGGCAGCGGCAGCAAGAGGAAGAACGTCCGGAGAAGAAGAAGACGAAGCCGCTGCCACAGGAGGACTTCGAGTCTCTGTCTGCACTGGATGGTGAGGGGAGAGGGAGGGGGGAAGGGGGGGCAGAGGGGAGAGGAAGAGAGAGGGGGGGGGGGAGATATGGGACACAGAGATAGAGAGAGAGAGAGAGAGAGAGAGAGAGAGAGAGAGGCAGGGGGAGAGGAAGAGAGATGGGGGAGATATAGGAAGAGAGTGGAGAGAGAGAGAGAGAGAGAGAGAGAGATGGTGGGCAGAGGGGAGAGGGGTGGAGATATTGGAAGAGAGATAGGAACAGAGTGGAGAGAAAATGGAGAGAGGGAGTGGGGGACATAGAGACAGAGAGGGAGGAGGGGCATGAACATAACACACATTTTATGAGACTGTAAACCCACAATATTCCATGATAAATATTGAGAAAATCAATTTTCAACTACTCACTGCACTTGACAGTTATATGATCCTACTCACGAGCATACATGATCACATTGAACAACAACAAAGCCCTTGTTGAATCAAAACAGATTAAATAAATAAAATGAATAAACCATTATAAACCTCATTATAAAATGAGGTTTATAATGACTCTAACCACCCTCTTCACTCATCAGTTGAGCTGTTGCCATAGTGCCATCAGGCAGGAGGCTTAGGGCCCTATCTTGTGCGCCCCCTTATGCCTAAACGTATTAGCCAGATTTTACACGACACATACACTGACACCACGGCGCATAATCAGCGCCTCAAACTGTGACTCCGCCCACCCCCTGCGGCATTTTCAAAACAATATTGAGCAGAGTAGCGATTATCAAACATATTTGCAATGACATACGTTGAAAGATCTGTTGCCCGTGGACAAGGCACGCTACCTCCGCAAGTTAGATAGCATCGGCATAGATGTTTGTCCGTATGTGATTAAGGATTGGACCAAGTTGCATTGGCAGCCATAGAAAATTCTTACCCCAGGCTAAAACCGGATGTGACGTTTTTGGGCGTAACTGTGCAATAGATGAATGTGCTCGTCCTCATATTTCGATGAGGGCTTAATTCGGTCTCCTTATTTGACCACATCACATGATAACGGGACATCTTTGCACTGCGTAAAATGAATATCCCTTCTCCGTCTCCAACTGTGTTTAGCTCCTTATCCGCCACATGATAGTTTGCTTAATTTCCTATATTTGGATTGCATTCCCACCTGCACCGAATCGAAATCAAGTGCGATTGGAAGCGAAGTGAAACCCCCGTTTTTGGGCGGAGTAGAATGCGGTTCTTTGCTGCGCATTAGGATTTGAATGAGCATTCACACCTGCCAAACGAAGCGAACTTTCGGACAATGCGCAGCAGGATTCGTTTTAATCGCAGTAAAGCTTTCTGGTGTGAATGTCACCTAACACAACTTCCCGTGTGGCTTTAGACGACTCCTTTCAGAAGCTGGCCTTGCTGCTGGATCACTTCGGCCTCGAAGGCAGTGACATCAAAGACTTCTCAGCCCAACACCTGGACAGCCTGCCTGCTGCACTGAAACATCTGGACAGCCTGCCTGCTGCACTGCAGCAGCTGGACAGGCTGCCTGCTGCACTGAAACAGCTGGACACTGTTAGCATGCCTTCTGGTCTCAAACAGCTGCAGATGGACACTTCCTACGTAGCCGACAAGAACGCCAAAGGTTTGAGCCGTTTTGTTGTGTTATTTAAGAGATAAATCTGATATGATGTTCAACAGGTATTGTTGTGAAAATATATTGACTTGATCATTATTATGATAGCCTCGGAAACCTTATGATAATGATGATGATGATGATGATGATAATCAGAATATCTTTATTGTCATTGTACAAGACAATGACAATAAAGATATTCTGATGATGATGATGACGACGGCGACGATTATTGTTTTTAATATTCAGAATATTTAGAATATTCAGATTTGTTCCTGAACCACACGGGCAGCATATAGCCTACACAAAGACATATATATAAAAATACATTCAAATACAATAAACATAAGTAAAACACCATATGTTATTATTATTTTGTCTTTTGCCATTTAGATAAATATCGGAACAATGCTGTTCCAGGAAAGAAGGTAAGGATAACATTTTCTGGTAGTTTGCTTACCCTTTGCTTTATGATTGAATGGCCAGTAGGTGGCAGTGCAGACCCTTTGCTTTATGATTGAATGGCCAGTAGGTGGCAGTGCAGACCCTTTGCTTTATGATTGAATGGCCAGTAGGTGGCAGTGCAGACCCTTTGCTTTATGATTGAATGGCCAGTAGGTGGCAGTGCAGACCCTTTGCTTTATGATTGAATGGCCAGTAGGTGACAGTGTTGCTTACCTGTTGCTTTATGATTGAATGGCCAGTAGGGGGCAGTGTTGCTTACCCGTTGCTTTATGATTGAATGGCCAGTAGGGGGCAGTGCAGACTGCTTTATGATTGAATGGCCAGTAGGGGGCAGTGCAGACTGCTTTATGATTGAATGGCCAGTAGGGGGCAGTGCAGACTGCTTTATGATTGAATGGCCAGTAGGGGGCAGTGCAGACTGCTTTATGATTGAATGGCCAGTAGGGGGAAGTGCAGAGTGCTTTATGATTGAATGGCCAGTAGGGGGCAGTGCAGACTGCTTTATGATTGAATGGCCAGTAGGGGGCAGTGCAGACTGCTTTATGATTGAATGGCCAGTAGGGGGCAGTGCAGACTGCTTTATGATTGAATGGCCAGTAGGGGGCAGTGCAGACTGCTTTATGATTGAATGGCCAGTAGGTGGCAGTGTTGCTTACCCGTTGCTTTATGATGAATGGCCAGTAGGGGGCAGTGTTGCTTACCCGTTGCTTTATGATGAATGGCCAGTAGGTGGCAGTGTTGCTTACCCGTTGCTTTATGATGAATGGCCAGTAGGGGGCAGTGTTGCTTACCCGTTGCTTTATGATTGAATGGCCAGTAGGTGGCAGTGTTGCTTACCCGTTGCTTTATGATTGAATGGCCAGTAGGGGGCAGTGTTGCTTACCCGTTGCTTTATGATTGAATGGCCAGTAGGGGGCAGTGTTGCTTACCCGTTGCTTTATGATTGAATGGCCAGTAGGTGGCAGTGTTGCTTACCCGTTGCTTTATGATTGAATGGCCAGTAGGTGGCAGTGTTGCTTACCCGTTGCTTTATGATTGAATGGCCAGTAGGGGGCAGTGTTGCTTACCCGTTGCTTTATGATTGAATGGCCAGTAGGTGGCAGTGTTGCTTACCCGTTGCTTTATGATTGAATGGCCAGTAGGGGGCAGTGTTGCTTACCCGTTGCTTTATGATTGAATGGCCAGTAGGGGGCAGTGCAGACTTGGGATATAATGGAGTAATGAGGTGTTATAGCCTCTTCATCAGAGGATTAACCCATTTAGGCCATGTTTCTATGTCAGTGGTGCTCAACCTTTTTCATGTCAAGGACCCCCAGAATTATCTCTATTGGGCCTCGGACCCCCATCTCAAAATATGTAGTTCCAGGGACCCCCCCCAGAAGCAAATATTTTAGTTAAAAATGTTCGCTCTGAAATATATATTCAATGATTTGCGCCACATTTTCACGACTTTACAAAAATAGCAGACCTACCAGCTCATAGCGCGCCACTCGGTGGCGCGCTATGAGCTTGTAGATCTGCTATTTTTCAATAGCTAAATTATAACATAATGTTTAAAACACCAAAAGGGGTTCCCGCCCCAAAATGGGTTAAAACATCCAGTCATCAGCATGACTTCAAAGAGGCCTCGGCTCCTCTTCTTTTGTAAAAGGAGAGCCATGTATCCTAATGTCCAATTTATTACAGATAACAGGCCAGCGGAGAGAACTTTCTGGTATCTATAGGTGTGAGGTCTCTTCTCTAGTATCAATGTAATGTAGTGACGTGGTGGTACAGTAAGTAACCCATGCTATGTTTTTTGAGGGGCGCTAGCACCTCCTATGCACAGCTTTGTGTGTGTGTTTGTACCACGGAATGTGATGGTCTGATTGGCTGATGTACGATGATAAGAGTGCCAGACACTTCACGTGTTAAATGGCGCTAAGCGATTATTTTAATAATCAAATTAATTAACTAACTAAAAAACTATATAAAAAAAGTATTCATATCTGATGTTGGTCTTTCATTTCACCTCCAGGTCACAGAGGGTTCTATGACCTATAGAAAAGATCCAGCGGTCCCCGCGGCGGCTCTGTCTTCTTCTCTGGTCAAGGCACCCACATCGGGAGACCCTCGGGTCCCCGTCCAGAAGGAGACGAGACCCACGGCCCTGGCCCAGGAGGTGAAACCGGGGCGGAAGGAGCTGCCGCCCGACACGGGGGCAAACGGCGAGGTAACCGAGCCGCACCAAGACCCAGTTGGCTACATCGTCACCAACCAGAGGTGAGCAGAGCTGTGTGGAGAACGTGTGTTCCGTCAGTGTCAGTAGCCTCATGATGAATGTGAGTTGATTTTTACTATAAAGCAGTGGTTCTCAAACTCTTTTCATATCAGGAACCCCCAGATTCTTATGTATTTGGCCACGGACGCCCCATCTCAAAATACTTTGCCAAGGAACCCCAGAAGAGGGGAACATTTTCAATATGTTTCCCCACAAAATTAAGAATAGCAAATGTGGCCCGGACGGCTGGAGTACTGTATACGTCGTGGGTTCGATTCCCGATCTCTCCCCATTTCCTGTCAGACTATTTCTATCAATAAAGAAACAAGCCCAAATAATTTTAAAAAACAGCTCACACAAGCTGTGCGAGTGTGCGTACAAGCTGTGAGCTTGTAGATCTGCTATTTTTGCCACCTTATGTTATTTTTCAACTGTCTGAAACGCATTGTGAGCTTGTAGTTTTATTTTCGAACAATTGAAAGTTTTAACACGTTGAATCCATGGCACAAAATCTTTTCAAATGGGCATACATTTTTACCATGAAGTTTTCTAAATTTCTCAACATTTTTCATTCATGAATGGAGGTACATGGAGGCATGCACCTCCATTCTTTTCTTTAAGATGTTTTTTATGGCTTTTGCCTTTATTTTATATTTTTTATGGAGGGATAGACAGTAGGCTGACAGGAAATGGGGAGAGAGATGGGGGGGTGACATGCAGTAAAGGCCGTCAGGATCAGGAGTCGAACCCACGGCACACTGCCAGACTGGATTGCCAGCCACGGGGCCTGGACCGCTGAGCCACGGCCCAGGCCCACGTCCATTTATTTGTATGTCGGCATGAATATGTGTATTTCTCCACCACCAGCCCCCTCGGTTGGAAGAATGGGGTGCGTCTACTGCACCTCCTGGCTGAGAGGATCGACCTCTCCACCTCTGCATTCCTCAACATCAGGTAGGACCATCATATTTTAACTGGGGGACCACCATTACATGTAGTTTGACTCGGTTCCACATATAGATTGTGTGTGTGTGTGTGTGTGTGTGTGTGTGTGTGTGTGTGTGTGTGTGTGTGTGTGTGTGTGCGTGTGCGTGTGCGTGTGCGCGTGTGCGCGCGTGCGTGCGTTCTCTCTGCAGTGTGGTCGGCCCGGCGGTCACCTTTAGCGTCGGCCCAAACCCACACAACCAGACAGCCGAGTCTGTCGCTGGGAAAGCACGTACGTGTTACTGTTGTGAATGAAGAATCTCCTTTTCGTAATTCTACAATGGATAATAATAACAAACATATAAAAAATATATATAGACAGTAGGCCATTTATTTACATTACATCATTTTAACAGTTTTATTTTTAAACCAATACGTAGTTAATAATTAAAAAATTGCGGCCACCTGTTTTAATGTTGTAATAGTATGCCTGTGTCTTATTTGTTCTCATTCACTTATTAACTATTTATTTATGTTTCACTCACTCACTCACTCACTCACTCACTCAATCACTCACTCACTCACTCACTCACTCACTCACTCACTCACTCACTCACTCACTCACTCACTCACTCACTCACTCACTCACTCACTCACTCACTCACTCACTCACTCACTCACTCACTCACTCACTCACTCACTCACTCACTCACCCAGTTACAGAGAAGAACTTCCTGGAATCTGAATCGGGCCTGAAGATTCTCCAGACAGGAGTTGGAGAGGTTCGTGCAACTACACAGTAATAGGCGTACTAATCTTACTAGGCTAGTAGCAGGTGGTACAGTAGCAGTACTAGCACTAGCCTAGTACTGCTACTGTACCACCTGCCACCCAGGATTCAAACCTGGCTCTGTTTCGTGGGAAAGCAAACATCTGTTTAGTGTTTCTTTGAAGCACTAAACTGAATTGTTTTCTTTTAGGGTTTTAGGGTCAATATCTATTCTGCAATCTAAAGAATGTCTATTCTTTAAACTTCTTTGATGACGAGAAAAGTATATTTAGAAAGTTCCTTCTCTCTTTTTTGTTGTCTCTCTCTTTGTCTCTCCTCTCTCTGACATGTGTTCCTCTCGTTCTTGCCCCACGCACCACAGAGGAACGATGCCAAGGTGCTGCCTCTGGTGTCACGGGCGCCCCAGGGGGGCTCCCGCTGGGTGTTCTCCACGCTGGTGGCCGCGGCCTGCGTGTGCGGAGTCCTGGTGGCGGCCACCACCGTCACGTGCCTGCGACACCACGCCCACCGCCTGGCGGCACAGAAGCTGGGCCTGGGCCCCGAGGGAGGCCCCGTCTCTCACCAGGAGTACCAGGTGTGTGTGTGTGTGTGTGTGTGTGTGTGTGTGTGTGTGTGTGTGTGTGTGTAATGATTGAAATATTTACCCAGGGTATCTGGGCTAAGCTCAAGAACTTGTTTCCAGCCAGGCCCTGCTCATAGAACATTTCATCGTAGTGGTTCAATGCCTTGTTCAAGGGCACTTCAGCGGTGGTAATTTTAACATGTCGGACCGCTGATTCGAACTGGCGACCTTCCGGTATCAAGACCGCTCCGCAATCCGTTCGGCCACCGCTGCCACAGTGTGTGTGTGTGTGTGTGTGTGTGTGTGTGTGTGTGTGTGTGTGTGTGTGTGTGTGTGTGTGTGTGTGTGTGTGTGTGTGTGTGTGTGTGTGTGTGTGTGTGTGTGTGTGGTATTGTGCCTTTTGCTTTGGCAATGTAAACGTATGTTTTCTCATGCCAATGTGTAGTGTGTACCCCCTTTATTACTACTTGGCAAAGTGGTAATAAAGGGGGGCTTAGCTGTTGCTACTGTTGCTTCTCCTTGATTTTACACCCTCTCCTCCATCTTTTTTTGAGTGCTCGGATCGCTCCTCTCTTTTCAAGTTTGATTCCTGTTGATCCTCGATAAGCCAGCCTTACCCTTTTAAACTCACGTTGTATCTCCTTTGAGCACCCAGTTGATCTCTCTTTTGCTTTAGTTCAGTTTAGTTTGCCATAGTGTTAGTGTTGCCGAAGAGTTAGTGTTGAAGTGTAATTGAGCAAGACACTGAACCCCTAATTGCTCCTGATGTGCAGGTTGGTGCCTTGCATGGTTCCCCCCGCCATCGGTGTGTGAATGGGTGAATGTAATGCACAATCTATGGAAAGTGCTTTGGATAAAAGCGCTATATAAATGCACCATTTACCATTTAACGTAGTTTACTTTCTGTTGTTGAATTCTGTTATACAGTCTTAAACTCCTGTCTATCTCATCTTCACAAGGACCTGTGCCGGCAGCACATGGCCTCCTCCAAGGGGCCCTTCGGACGCTTGGAAGCGGCTGCGATGGGGGCCGTCGGGGGAGGAGGAGCAGGCGGGGGTCCGGCCAGCGGAGGAGGAGGAGGAGGCGTCGCTACGTCAGGTGCAGTGTTGATTCCATCAACCTTTTTTCTTTAGGGAGGGCCTAAAAGACAAGTAATTTATGCTTGGTTGCGCTCAGGTGCGCTCTGAAAATATATAAATAGTAGATTGGCTATTTTCAGCATGCAAGATGCAACCGATTATAACATCAGATTACAACACGACAACTCGACTAAATCAATAATTTTGTCGACTAAAATCTTATGATATTTAGTCGACTAAATCATTTTATTCAAAAGACTATGACTAAAACTACAACGTTTTGTCAAAATCACTGTTCAGGTGGAGGGGGAGGAGCGACGGGCGTGGGCGGAGCTTCAGGAGGAGGAGGGGCTTCAGTAGGAGGGGGCGGAGCCTGCGCAGACACGTCCAGGGTGAGCAGCGTGTCGTCTCAGTTCAGCGACAGCGGCACCGCCCAGCCCAGTCCCAGCTCGCACAGCAGCACCCCCTCCTGGTGCGAGGAGCCGGCGCAGGCCAACATGGACATCTCCACCGGACACATGATCCTGGTACGTGGGCAGGGGTTCATTTCGCGAGAGAAATAAGCAACCGGCACTTTATATACATCAGCTAGTTGAAAATAGACAATCTACAAGCTCACGAAATACACTGTGAAATATTTGGACACACAGGGGCTCCCTGGCACAAAATACCTTCAGATGGGGGACGGTTAGGGACAAGTATATATTGGAAGCAAGGCCAAATACGCAGCTACACTTTAGAAACAAGCCCAAAAAAACCTACCAATTTACAAGCAACTTTACAGAAAAACACAAGCCAAAAACCGCTTATAATAAGCAGAGCGTGCCTTCTCCTAACGGTTTTTTGATCCGGTGGGAGATTTTGTCCGTCCTTGGTATAGCTCATTTGAGAACCAAATGAGCCATATATATATTATAGCTAAAACCAAAAATAACACGGATGCTTTTAGCGGATTGAATGGGTTCGGTTAAGTTGTCCCCCTCCTGTTTCTGGTCCAGGCCTACATGGAGGACCACCTGAGGAACAAGGACCGCCTGCAGAAGGAGTGGGAGGCTCTGTGCTCCTACCAGGCCGAGCCCAGCGTCGTGTCCACGGCCCAGAGCGAGGCCAACGCCAAGAAGAACCGCTGCCCGGACGCCGTGCCCTGTGAGTCACTGGAATACCAAATATCAAAACAACCGGTCGGCAGTCGCCTTGGGCGTACAGCCGGCGTAACTGCTCAGCCGGTGTAAATGCCGTTTAGGTTTGACCTAAACGGTTAAACCTAACCTTATTCCGAACATTAACCTCAGTAAGACGGTGACAAGACCTAACCCTATTCCTAAACTTATGTCTAACCCTAATTTCTAAACTTATTTCTAACCTTATTCTCAGTAAAACGAATACTGTTTTACCGAGCCGTCGGCGTGAGGTCGGCGGAAAAATAAATGAGGGCGAGCACGTTTTAAGGCGAGCATTCCGGTTACCAGTCACAGTACAGCCCAGCATTTTACAACTGACGATGAGAGCCACAGACCCAATCTACTGGAATGAAACTCCTCTGTTGGGTGGAACTAGAAACCTCACATCTCTGCCAGCTAACTCCAAAATGTTCAAAATGATCACTCCAGAGCGTGTATTGCATTCAGACTAGTAGTGAGGATGTCTTCTTGTTCTTTTAGATGATCACTCCAGAGTGAAGCTGAAAGCGGAGGTCAACCCGTCCCGTGTGGATTACATCAACGCCAGCACCATAGTAAGTGTGGGGTGCATACTTAGTTTAGACTAGTCATTGGTTAGACATGGGTTAAGGTTGGGGTGCATACTTAGTTTAGACTAGTCATTGGTTAGACATGGGTTAAGGTTGGGGTGCATACTTAGTTTAGACTAGTCATTGGTTAGACATGGGTTAAGGTTGGGGTGCATACTTAGTTTAGACTAGTCATTGGTTAGACATGGGTTAAGGTTGGGGTGCATACTTAGTTTAGACTAGTCATTGGTTAGACATGGGTTAAGGTTGGGGTGCATACTTAGTTTAGACTAGTCATTGGTTAGACATGGGTTAAGGTTGGGGTGCATACTTAGTTTAGACTAGTCATTGGTTAGACATGGGTTAAGGTTGGGGTGCATACTTAGTTTAGACTAGTCATTGGTTAGACATGGGTTAAGGTTGGGGTGCATACTTAGTTTAGACTAGTCATTGGTTAGACATGGGTTAAGGTTGGGGTGCATACTTAGTTTAGACTAGTCATTGGTTAGACATGGGTTAAGGTTGGGGTGCATACTTAGTTTAGACTAGTCATTGGTTAGACATGGGTTAAGGTTGGGGTGCATACTTAGTTTAGACTAGTCATTGGTTAGACATGGGTTAAGGTTGGGGTGCATACTTAGTTTAGACTAGTCATTGGTTAGACATGGGTTAAGGTTGGGGTGCATACTTAGTTTAGACTAGTCATTGGTTAGACATGGGTTAAGGTTAGGTTTAGGTGTGCTGCCCCGTGGGAGGTTAGGTTTAGGGTGAGGGTTTGAGATAGGTTGTAGTTGTAGGACTAATGACTGGTCTAACCAATGACTAGTCTAAACCAAAAACTGTCTAAACAATGCACGCACAAAACTAATCTGTCGGTTTCCTTCCCTGACTCTGTAAGCAAACATAGGCAGATCTGTCGTCATGGCACCATGCAGTGCCTCGCTATTGACTGACTGACAGGTCACTCGTCCTATGCCGCAGACGACCCCTGACCTTTAAGCCTCAATCTGACCTTTCCCTTCCTGCTTTAGATTGAGCACGACCCCAGGATGCCCGCCTACATCGCTACGCAGGGACCCCTGTCACACACCATCTCTGACTTCTGGCAGGTCTGTACCCAAACTCTGTTCTGGAATTACATCTGTTCAATAGAGTACCGAAGTCCTGACGTCACTGGTTCATCCCCTGTGTCACGGAAGCTTTTCTCTCTGGAGAATAACATTGGATCAGAATCGTCTCATATAAGAATCGTGGTCCAAAAATGTACAAATTGTCCTGGGCTATAATAGTCAGGGAGGTGGCTCTGTATCATTTACGATAGTCAGTCACTCATATTTGACAGTCTGTTTCTGACGAAGATTTAATTAATTCGGCCGTGGTAACGTTAGCGTTTTCTCGCCGTCTGTTGACGCTTCATATCCATATGAGTCAAACAGCCGTGCTCACTTGTTTATTTTTGGAACACAGTTCTTATATGACGTGATATTAAACACGTCTATGGGAGTTCTGTGTCCGAAGTAGAATGCGTAAATCAAGTCAGCCTTCAGTGCTCTATTGTTGATATTGATGACATCAACAACAGTGTTTAATGTGTGATGCCAACTGGTGTTAATGGTGATGATTGACAGCAGTAGTTTGTTGTGTGATGTCAGATGGTGTGGGAGAGTGGCTGTTCAGTGATAGTGATGCTGACCGCTCTGGTGGAAGAAGGAGAGAAGCAGTGTGACCGCTACTGGCCGGACGAGGGATCCTCCCTGTACCACATCTATGAGGTCAGAAGTACCACATCTATGAGGTCAGAAGTTCTGACTGTGTGTCTGTGCGTGCGTGCGTGCAAGAACGAGTATATATATTTGTTCTCATTCTACTACTTTGCCACCAAAGTGTTGAATGCCCTCACAGCGCCATCCATTAAAAGACGTGTTATTTCAAACTTGGCCAGAAAAAAGTCAAAAAAAATAGAAAAATAAATAAAATATATATATATATTTTCAATTGTTTTCCCCATATCATATTTTGTGTGTGCGTGTGTACAGAATTCAAACTGTAGGATTGATTATTGTCACCTTTGCATACCGCACCGGAGCGCACTCGCCTATTAGTTTGCATTGCATTCAGAACACGCCCTTAATTAAGAACCTAACTGCAGCTGTGCGTGGCTCTCAGCGGTGTCCCACTATTGACTGGCTGAATTTGAACTGCGTGTCAGAGAAGTAACAGATAGAAGCGCGCAAACTTTATCCCCAAACTATACCCCCCCCCCCCCCCCCCCCCCGTCATAAAACGATGCATCGACTCAACTTCGACTTTACTGTCTGACAAGTCAACTTGGAAAAATCTGAACTCGTTAATGCCCTAGTACATAGTGTCAAGTACATTTTGAATTTCAAACTTTTACTTGTAACGGATTAGTTCTACATTACAGTATTGATACTTTTACTGAATAAGTAACATACCCCCTCCCCCCCCCCACCACTTGTCTCCAGGTGAACCTTGTGTCGGAACACATCTGGTGCAACGACTTCCTGGTGCGTAGCTTCTACCTGAAGAACGTGCAGACCCAGGAGACCAGAACCCTGACCCAGTTCCACTTCCTCAGCTGGCCCGCCCAGGGCATCCCCACCTCCACGCGACCCCTGCTGGACTTCCGCAGGTACTGCAGCCTTGCCTGGGTGCATAGTTATTATGGCCAGTGGTGTGACTTAAGTTCTTTTTTACTTCAAGTACAATTTCGAGGTATTTGTGCTTTACTTGAGCAATTCCAATTTCCAATACTTTTACTTCTACCCCACTACATCTCAGAGACAAATATTGTACTGTATGTTTGGAGAGGCCGTTATTTGGGAGATGTTGGCACTTAATTAGAATGCCTCTCAGTAAATAACGATGCCTCTGAAATTGTCTGAATGCTTTTCTATCTCTCCTGTGGGTGTCTACTTTTCTGGAACCCACAGATTCTGTGCTCGTCATAGACTGAAGCAAGCAGATAATAAATACTGAGCTACCGAGACCCATAGCCTTTGAAATTGTCTTTGAGTTTCTCAATCCCTCCTCTGGATGTTGTCTTTTTACACTAGCTAAAGCTGAACAAAAAAAATAAATGGCAAGGTAATCTTCTGTTCTGGCAAGAACGTTTAAGCCTTTATTGAGTGGCTCTTTCATATTGGAAATATCAAAAACTATATTACATTCATAAAATAAAATAAAATAAAATGCAATCAACAGCTTTATTCAGGGTGTCACACCCTGAAGAAAGCTGTTGATTGCATCCCAAGGGGTGAGACTTGGGTGTGACTGGTGGGTACTTGCTGGCTTAAGAGGACTTTGCTTAAGAGGACTTTGAGTTACCGGTAGGTTAGAGAGACTGTATGTGTCTATACGTGCTACTAACCTTACTGTAGCCTGGGCGCCATTATGATCCGGTCGGGAGCGTATGGTAACTTTCGTCACTTTCGTCATGTTGTAGTCAATGATTTGTAGTCATCTGGCAGGAAACCACAAGACGGAATCAGTACTATGAATGGTGGAATTCTTATTCCACCTTGTGGTTTCCTGCCTGATGACTACAAAACAAGACTACAACATGACGTAACTTACCATCCGCTCCAGACCGGTTCACACAGCGACTTTGGAACACAGACCAGGCTTTCCTCCGAGGTGGAAAGCCTGGTGACGCGAGGTTAACCTTACTGTAGGTCTCTCAAAGTTAGCTTTGATGGGATAATCTTTAGAACAGGTCAAGTGAACACCATTACACCAAGACCTTATTGGAGTCACAAACCATTCTGCACAGTGCACACAGATGTTGGATGTCATCTTCTTCCTCTCTTGTCTACACCCTCACAGGAAGGTAAAAGGTTGTTATCTTAATTGTTCCCCTCTTGTTCACAGGAAGGTGAACAAGTGCTACCGAGGCCGATCCTGCCCCATTATTGTGCACTGCAGGTAACTTTTTCAGATGCAGTACACTCTAAAGACCACTTGGTGGCATGCATGCACTATATTGTAGTTGGATTTGTAGATTTGGGATTTGAGACCCAAAAAGTGCATATATAACTGCATATATATAAATATAATATATTGTATATAAATGGCTATGGTATAATGTAGGTTAATAAGTGCTCAGATGGGTTTGTCAGAGCATGTTCATTTTAATGAATAAATCAATCTGTTGTGTTCAGTGGAACTGTTTAATTAAGTTCATATTTATCTGAATTGAATTGAATTGAATTGAATTGAATTGAATTGAATTGAATTGAATTGAATTGAATTGAATTGAATATTTTATTAGACAGAAATGCAAACAGCAGTAGTACAGTCCGCGTACTTGGTCTAAACCCCAAAAAGCCATGTGGACTTGTTAACATTGAGGCCCTATCATATTATGTATTCAATTCATCAACATATATCCTAAAAAATAACACCAATATACAATAATATCACAGATGTACAAAAAGTGGGGGAGGGGGGGTTGGGGGTGAATGCCATCACCTTTCTATTGGAGAAGTGATATTCCCCTCCTCCTCTGGTATAGAGGGTATGCACATGCTTAAAGTGAATGGCACATCGAGTGGCAAAGCAACATGCAAAGTGAGTTTAACATTGTTTAACGTTGTTTAATGCAATCAGATAGGACTTTTCTGTTTGGATGTATGGGCTGTCGAGGCAAGAAAGTAGTTTTTTGCCACTCAGTAGGCGTTCCTGCATAACTTCCTGGTTTGATGATGATATCACGCGCATACCCTCTATAGTGTTTGGTAGCAACTACATGTAATAATCTAGACATGTTGTGTCTTTCCAACAGTGATGGCACTGGACGGACCGGGACCTACATCCTTATTGACATGGTTCTGAACCGCATGGCTAAAGGTGAGCCCTTTATGTCTGTAGCCTATACAGAATGTATACAGAATGCTTTTTGTTATTGCTTAATGTAAGTCGATCTGGAACCCATTTTGGGTGGGAACCCCTTTTGGTGTTAGCATTATGTTATGCTTTAGCTATTGAAAAATAGCAGATCTACAAGCTCATAGCGCGCCACCGAGTGGCGCGCTATGAGAAAAATCGAAGAACGACTGACATAGAAACATAGCTTTTTCAGAAAACTGTCAGGATGTAGAAGACATTTTTAGAATCTGATCTCAGGTCAAAATGGGTTAAGAGCGTCTGCTAAATGCCTAAATTGTAAATTGTATTGTGTTGGTGTGTATATGCCTACTATACTCATCCAGAGGGATAATGGTTTTAATGAATACAATATTGTATGAGTTTGATAATACAATACAACTTCAGTTGATTTAGATTATGTCGATTGTCAATGTATTTTGGCAGGCCTTGGTGGCGTCGTAATGCCTGATTTGACACTTGTTTGCATGCTGAACATAGCAGCAAATCTATAACCTCACAACGTGTTGCACTGCGACGCATTGTGGGCTTGTAGATCTGCTATTTTCAGAGCACAACACCCGAGCGTAACCAAACAAAAAGCGTTCGAATGACCTGGATTCAAACGCTGGTCTCACACATGGGGAACCAAACATGTAGCCTACACTACAGTACTACTCATCCATGATAGGACGAATTAGAAAAAAATCCATCGTGGAGGACATAATTCATTTTCAGTGGTTTGTCATTAAATACTAGTCTACACAGATGCAGAGGTCATTAATACCTCCACACATATGCAGAGAATAAAATATAGGGGATCCGAAAATGTACATAAATTAGCGGCAGCCTACATTTGCATCCTCACTGTCCTCAGTGTCCTGACGCATAATAATTGTCTGCTGCAGGTGTGAAGGAGATTGACATCGCCGCAACACTCGAGCATGTTCGTGACCAGAGACCTGGGATGGTGTGCACGAAGGTAGGCTTAGCGTGGGGTCCGGGGTACCTGGGATGGTGTACACGAAGGTAGGCTTAGCATGGGGTCCGGGGTACCTGGGATGGTGTACACGAAGGTAGGCTTAGCATGGGGTCCGGGGTACCTGGGATGGTGTACACGAAGGTAGGCTTAGCGTGGGGTCCGGGGTACCCGCAGGGGTCCTTGAGCTTGACCCAGCCAGGACGTCCCCCTGCTACATGGTTGACATTTGTGAACCAAATGGACCCTTTATAGTATGTTGTTTTTCATGGATTTTGACGATTATTATGCATTGTTTTCGACAATATATTTTTTTAATGAAAATCATGCTTTTCGACAACATAATGTCATCTTTGGATATACTAAACTACAGTATGTCTGTCTATTACTTACTATCTACTTGCTTACTCCCTCCAAACCTACCTACATACATGCATGCCTTCCTTCCTATCTTCCTACCTACACCTATCTGACTGACTTAATGATTGATTTAATTAGTTTAGTTTAGTTTTTACACTAGAGGCCCCTATTCCATTGGTTCTAGAACTGGTTCCGTTCTTTATTTTTTATGATGGTATTTATCACATCTGCATCTTCCAGCTTGAATAGTGACACGGCCACTTTGGTTCCCACTTCAGGACAAGAAGAAGTTTTTTTTTGGTTCCAGTTCCGAAAACAACTTTTTGGGATATGAACCAATTCATTTGGTTCAAAATTAGGCAGGGAAAAAAAAAGAACGGAACCGGTTCAACCCACGGTGCAAAAGGGCTCTCTTGAGAGTTAAATTAAAACTCAGTAATTTACAGTGTGTGTCCACAAATCACAGAGACGATGACGAAAGCATGAAACTTACAAACGACATCTTTCTCCCTCTTTCCAGGACCAGTTTGAGTTTGCGCTGACGGCCGTGGCAGAGGAGGTCAATGCCATCCTCAAAGCCCTGCCCCAGTGAACCAACCGACCGACCGACCGCCTGCCTGACCCCTACCGCCCGCCCCGACGACCCCTTGCACTTGGAATTGTATCTTAAAAGAAGAGGGGGAAAAAACATCACCTGTGTCTTAGAGTACCTTGCCTTTTCTGTCTAATCGGACAATGATGAATGACCTTGTGATTTACCCTGTGCTACTTCATTTCTGCCTCCCCCCACCTCATCATCCTCCCCCATTGGGCGATGATGCCTTGAAACTGTAATAGTGAATTTTGACTGGATTGGCACAGGCACAGAAGGTGATACACGTGGTGGGGCTGTTATTATTGTGTTGAGTTTGGGCAAATTTCAAGGACATATCATGTGCACACTGTCAGGAAAAAGACACACATATTTTGTGCAAATCATAGTCATAGAACACTACAATAACAGTCCACTTTTGGGTGGCATCAAGGGAGGCCTGTCGTCAATGAGCCGATGTTTTCCTCTATTAAGCTTTTAAGGCATCAGAACATAATCAAATCATGTCGAAGACCTTGAAAATGTTCAAATTCTCAGAGGATCAAGGTGTCTGTCTGGCTCACATGGGAATCTGTACAGTGGACGTCAATGAATTTTGGTCTGTTTCCATGACAGAAAAGCATGGGTGGTGCGTCCAAACGTCGCCGCACAGAAAACATTCAACCCAGATATGCTGTCGAAGCTGCCCGTTGAATTGAACCGGGAGGATCAGAACATTTACAAAGATATCCAGCCGTAGCTGGCACAGGATGCTATCGCTAGGAAGAGGTTAAAGTGCTAGGTTGCGTCCAAATCCACATACTGTACACTACAGTACTAAATACTACACAACTTGCTATTTTCAGCCTAATTAGTATCTTCAAGCTATGTTGTGTGGATTGCGGACCCATTTTTATGGGTCGCAAGTAAATGTCCCTTTTGTTTCCTACATTTTGTTTTTAATTATTGTCATTTCAAAAGAATTTCATAAATAAACGAATAATTAAAAACACAGAAATTCCATAAATTAGCGGGGGGAAAAAAGACAATAGCCGATCTAGAAGCTCACAGCGCATTGTGAGACACTTATAGATCGGCTATTTTCACTCATTTGGGTCCCGTCCCAGGAAGACATCTTTTGGGTCTTGAGAAAATGTTTGAGAAGGAAGGTGTATTAATGGTTATTAATACTGTGTAGTCTGTAGTACGTTAGCAGGTGGTTTCGGACACAACCCTAGCCTTTACACGATGCTAGGTGGAAGTGGTGCTGGAAGGGAATATCCTGCTCGGTAAAATCCTCCTTTGTTCATTTTTACTAACATCTACTTCTCTTTGTGTGCCATTTAATTGTTAGTCACTGGAGATTATTGTTGTATACCTCAAGCAAGTCAGAAAAAAACTAATAAAAAATTATATTCTATTGATGAAGAAGCTATTTTGTAACCGTGGAGACATTAAATAAATCTTTTCGTGTGTAAGTGCTGCAATCACTCGGCGTGTCATATTATGTTTCTATGGATTTCATCTTTGTTTATATGAAGGTCATGTAATTCATTTGAAATAATGTGAATTGTTTCCACCCACTTTTAGCAACTACATTGAATTTACATGTCACCAGACATGTAATGTGGAGATCTCTGATCATCTCTGGCAGTGGTGGAAATAACTAAATTTACTCTTAAAGGACGACTTCAGCCATTTTCAACCTATGGTTCTCACTAATGGTCATGATAAATAGAGGGCTGTGGTAACCTGACTCCGCCAGATGGGGCAGCAGAGAGTACACTGGGTTCCCCATCTGGCGGAGTCAGGTTAGGGCTGTGGTGCTCCCCTGTAATTTAGCTCAACCTTTTCAGGCTGTGATCCCCCAACAATCATATTTGAACTGGGAACCCCCGACACTGACAAGCACTTGGACTTTTAGGAGTCGAGTAACAACTCAATTGGTTCAATTTGGCCAACGTTTGACCATGTTTTATAGTCAATCAATCAGATTTTATTGTCACTTCCACAATAGAGCGTCGCAGTCCCGCCCCCTACCATGGACCAGGAAATGATTCTCCGTTCATTTTCCTCATAGACATTTCAGAAAGTATTTATTTAAAGACGTTTACGCCGCGGACAAAGCCAACTCGAGTCGTGACAAATCATGACAACAAACACAATTTTTTGGGCCGAACAAATAATTAGAAGAAAAAAACGGCAGGTTACAACACTTTTTTTGTTGTTTTTCTTCTTTGTAATTATTTGTTTGGTCCAAAATATTGTTTGTGTTGTCATGAGTTGTCACGACTCGAGTTGGCTTTGTCCGCGGCGTAACCGTCTTTAAATAAATAAATAACGTTCTCCGGCTCATGATGCCTCACATTTAAAAACAATAGACACATTAAAAAGAGGCAAAGCCTTTTAAAAAACATTAAAAGGTAAAAGGAGCAGACAACATTGGCAGGAGAAAGTGCTGATGCATTCAAAGTGCATATGTTTAAAGTGCTGTTCATCTCAGGATGTTGGCCTTGGGGGCAATATGTGGCGAGCATTCAGTGTCCTGATGGTTTGGGGGAAGAAACTGTTGGACAGCCTGCTGGTGCTTCCTCCTAGGCTCTTGAACCTCCTACCAGATGGCAGGAGTTCAAGGAGGGGGTGGGAGGGGACGGTCATTATACTCATGGCCTTCCTGACACATCGGTCTGTGTATATGTCAGCTATGGGGGGGAGGGGGACACCTGTGATCTTCTCCGCTGCTCACTATCCTCTGTAGGGACTTGCGGTCGGCATCTGTGCAGTTCCCATACCAGGCAGTGATGCAGTACGTCAGGACGCTCTCGATGGTTCCTCTGTAGAATTATGTCATAATAGACATATTTTTTCAGTCTCCGCAGGAAGTACAGGTGTTTCTGGGCTTTCTTGGTGATAGCGGAGGTGTTAGTGGACCACTTTAGGTCGTCAGCAATATGCACCCCCAGGAACTTAGTACTTTGTACCCTTTCCACAGCAGCACCGTTGATGGTAAGTGGGGGGTGCACACTAGGGCCTCTGATGACCATCTCCTTGGTCGTTGATGGTAAGTGGGGTGTGCACACTAGGGCCTCTGATGACCATCTCCTTGGTCTTGTCCACATTTAAGGACAAGTTGTTGTCATTGCACCACATGGCCAGTTTCTCCTCCACCTCTCTGTACTGTGTCTCATATCGCCGTTCGTGACTAGACCCACCACTGTCGTGTCGTCAGCGAATTTGATGATGTGGTTGGAGCTGGACCTGGCAGAACAGTCATGGGTCAATAAGGTGAACAGGAGTGGACTGAGCACACAGCCCTGGGGGGAGCCAGTACTCAGTGTGATGGTGCTAGAGCTATGTCCTCCTATTCTGACTGACTGCGGCCTGCAGGTGAGGAAGTCCAGAATCCAGTTACAGAGAGGCGTGTTGAGACCCAGTGTGCTCAGCTTCCCTATCAGCTGCTGGGGGATGATGGTGTTAAAAGCGGAGCTAGGGTGACCAGATGTCCCTCTTTGCGTGGGACAGTCCCTCATTTCCAAGACTTTTCAGGCGTCCCACATATTGAGACACTGTCCCACATTGTGACTGGCAGGCAATTGCATCAGTGTTCAAATACCCTAATAGTTTAGTCCCCTAATAGTTGGCCTTCTGTTGTAAAGCTCTCTCATTGTCTCTTCCTGCAAGATGTGTTTTTAAGCCTGTTAAAATAGCATAAAATTAAAATTAAGCATGATTTTAAAACAAAATGTGAGACACCAGAGGAGTTTATTGATGATAGCCAATAGGCCTATAGGCCCACTTGTCCCACACAAGCGATACTTCTGTCCCTCAAATGAACAGTTTGGATCTGGTCACCCTGCTGCGGAGCTGATGTCAATGAACAGCATTCTGAAGTATGTGTTTCTCTTGTACAGGTGTGTAAGGCCTAGCTCACACGTACCAAACACCAATCAAGCAATGTTTGGTGTTTGTTTGGGCCACCACAATGCTTTTCCAATGGGAGTCACATGGTTTGATCAAACATTTGTGTTTGATTGCTGATTGCTCCCCCCTCATCAAACAAAAATGTTTGGTCAAACCATGTGACTCCCATTGAAAATGAATTGGAGCAGCAATCAAACAGCCATCGCACACGGACCAAACATTTGTTGTGTAGGTGTGTACGAAGCCTCAGGCTGATGATTCGCTGTGGCAACCTCTGAAGGGAAAAGCTGCACCTGTTTTTTATTTCTTTATCGGCTCCACAGACTTGTTTGACAGTTGTGTTGGATTCATGTTAATGTGTATTTTCTAAATGTCTAAAGGTCATCAACATGTCCGTACACAGACTAATGTGTCTGTGGCCCATGGACAATGTTAGATTTTCTGTTTTACACACCATTATAATGTTCTTATTAACTTAAGACGCAATTACTGAATGTCAGTCTCCAGGATTTATTCAGGATATGTTTGATTTACTATGACACTAGGACAGTACGATTCGCAAACGTTTTATTTTCAAGGACCCCATGACTCTGAATGTGTACCAATGGAACAAAATGGTAAATTTGGTTCCATTTGTGCACTCTCAAGAGTTACAGATCTGTTTAAGGTAATTTAAGGCTACAGCTCTTTGTGTTTCCGCTGGTAATATTATTGTTCGCTCATTTGTATGTCTGTGGCAAAATTTAAATTTTGACATAAATGTCCACCACACCCCTGAATGTTACAACATTTGTAATGAAGTGTCCATATGGGCTGGGACTCCTTGGAACCATGACACTTAAATAAAGACAATCAATCAATCAATCAGTTACCACTTAAACCTTTAATACTTAGAAAACCTTATTATGACCTTTGGCACTTGGTTCTGCTCTTTTTCTCTCTAATCTACACCAGTAGTTAATGTAAAAAACACATCACATAAAGATGTTCCACCCTGTAGAAACTTTGGGTCCCGTCTTTTTGGCAAATCTAGAACTTCCTGTTTGAGAGCTAGCAAATTTAAGACATCCGGTTGCTTTCAGAATAAAAGCGTCATTAATTAAATAATTATTACATTACATTATTAGTATTATTATTACATTACAGTTATTGTGAAGACACACATTATGTTTCTGTGTAAAAATAAGTAATGAAATAACGTAAAAAAGTTATCTAAATGGATAAATGCCCAAGTCTATGCACTGGAGTGCCCAAGTCCATTCACTGGAGTGCATGGACTTTATCAAAGGGGATGCTGGACAAAAACCCTTCTATGTATCGACTAGTGTGACATATGCACATGTCCGGGGAGACCTCCTCTACAACACCACACTGTCCGCTAAGCAGCAGAGGTGTAAAAATTAAATTGGCACACCATACACCGAGGTGAAAGGTAAAAAAACATCCCATTTCCAGACTAAAGTGAACTAAAGTGGACACTGGACAAAAATCCCTGCTATGTATCGACTAGTGTGACATATGCACATGTCCGGGGAGACCTCCTCTACAACACCACACTGTCCGCTAAGCCGCAGAGGTGTAAAACAAAAATTGGCACGCCATACAGCGAGGTGAAAGATACAAAAATATCCCATTTCCAGACTAAAGTCAACTAAAGTGGACACTGGGCAAAAATCCCTGCTATGTATCGACTAGTGTGACATACGCACATGTCCGGGGAGACCTCCTCTACAACACTACACTGTCCGCTAAGCAGCAGAGGTGTAAAATTTTAATTGGCACACCATACAGCGAGGTGAAAGATCAAAAAACATCCCATTTCCAGACTAAAGTGAACTAAAGTGGACACTGGACAAAAATCCCTGCTATGTATCGACTAGTGTGACATATGCACATGTCCGGGGAGACCTCCTCTACAACACCACACTGTCCGCTAAGCAGCAGAGGTGTAAAAATTTAATTGGCACACCATACGGCGCCAGAAAAACAGTGCCCTTAGATTTGCCAGAAAAACAGTGCCATGAGAACAGACAGGTACGCTTAGACGTCAGAGATTTACATTCCTTCTTACCATTATGCTGTACTGTTTAATCCTAAACTAATGTGCATAATTATCTGTTCATTTAGGTGTATGATGAGATCGGCACGTCCGCACCTTCCAAGAAATACAGCCAACTCTGCGTCCCCCCTGCATAACTCTGAGCTGCCGGCTGCACCCCCCCCTGCATAACTCTGAGCTGCCGGCTGCACCCCCCCCTGCATAACTCTGAGCTGCCGGCTGCACCCCCTTAGTTTCAATAAATGCATTTGTTACATTCTGTCTTTATTTACTCTATACCGGTCCATACCTACCTATGCTATGCAGAGCTGTTTAAATATTAATTTGGTAGCCGCCGTTACAGTCACACAAACTGTGAGTGTGCACATAAGGCCCATAAGACAATGAGAATGAGATGTGATCCAAAGTCCAGAAAATAATTTCCTAATTTCACAGTTTATAATTTCCCTGAAATTGCTTTAATGTGGAGTTGTTTGTAGTAGCAAACTCTAAAATTGATGACCTTGTGGCAAGTTTGAATTAATTGCTAAATGTAATACATGGTTTCAAGCGCCAGAGGGTAGCATTGGCTACCAAACGTCATGTGTGGCATTTAGGTGCTATTACATTATATCTATCGGCAATTCGGCATTTTACTGGTAGGTTAGGGCAGGGGTTCTCAACGTTTTTGGTCGGGGACCCCCGAAAATGCTTTGGCAACGTCTCGGGACCCCCGACCCCCAATATAAATTGACTGCTACAATAACCTTAATAATAGAGACAATACACCATAAATAAATACTGAAACCAGATATAATCATTAGGGAAGGTGTATGCATGTACTATGTGTACTATATGTAAACTCTTCATTTCCATTTTCCAGCCATTCAGTTGGATGGCTGGACCCCGAGGGGTCGCGACCCACGGGTTGAGAACCCCTGGGTTAGGGTACAATATTGGTACTTGGTCCCTTCCATATATTCGCTGAAAATGGCAGATCAGATGTAGGCTCAGAAATGATTGTTTCTCCTGTTTAGACATGTAAGTAAGACAAGCACATATTATTTTGTTAAACACTGTAATGATTTAGTGATTATGGGTTATTTTAACTTATTTATGCTGTAAATTGAATTGTATTTCTGTGGTTTAGGTTCAAATAAAGTCCAAAACCCCAACCCTGTTGCTGTGGGCTGGTCACATGACAACTCCAGAAAGCAGGATGTAATTAGTTTGATTGAAAACATGCAGGCTCAGAAATGTTTGTTTGTTGCAGGCTCAGATCTGTATGATATATTTAGTAACCTGCTGGTGCTGGAAGGGAAACAACTTAAAACAAAGTATGTTATAAATACAGTACACTTGTTTGCCTTCTACCCTTGTAAAAGAAAACAGTCATCGTAATTATTATCATTAGCCACTAATAATTTCATGATGTACTGTATGCTTGTTTTTCTAATTCAATTGAACCTTTTCAATGAAATCCTGCCAACATCACATGGAGAAAGGTGTTAAATTCCTACATTGACATCGGAATAGTATATGAAGTTATGATATATGTCATAATAATTAAGTTGTAAACAACTATAGTTAAAACATTTAGTACAGTGCTCTAGTTAAGTCATACAATGTCACAATGCGTTATTCTTGTTAGCCTAAATTGTTCACAGCACAGATGTTTTGATTGGTGTAAATACATGAAATGTAAGTGGTTGGATTCAATTTTCATCCCGGGTCCTACCTATACTTGATTATTAATTTGATATTTGTCATGACAAATATAAATCTGAAAAGTAATGTATCAAACAAGTACATTTATATTTCTGGTTGATTAAAAATGCTATAGTTTTTTATTAAACAAGAGCATTTATATTTCTGGTTGATTAAAAGTGCTATAGTTGTTGTCATCTAAAACTAAGAAAAGAGATGACAATAACTGGTATGCAATGAATGACATTACTAAGGCAAACTAAACATCTTGTTTGCTCAATGAAAGATATGTTGGATATATTGGCGAATGTCTTACTTAACCCACCTTTCAGACATTAGATGGACAGTGAAAATGTGAGGTTTGAACACTGCACCTCTGGTTTCTAAGTTCCAGATTTATCACTTGAGCCATACTGGGATGTTGGATATATCGGCAGACGTCTCACTTGACCCACCTTTCAGACATCAGATGGACAGTGAAAATGTGAGGTTTGAACACTGCACCTCCAGTTTCTAAGTTCCAGATTTATCTCTTGAGCCACACTGGCATGTCAGTAGTATTGGAGAACGTCTTACTTAACCCACCTTCCGCAATATAGATGGACAGTAATGGACAGTAAGAATGTTCTTCAGGAGAATTGAACTCTAATCTTCAGTTTATAAACCTGATTGATCTATAAGCTAACAACATGGAATTATCCTTAATTTGTGTTTCCCTTTTTGAACTTCCATCAGTTTGATTGTAGTTTTAATTTTGTAGATCTATTTTCAAAAGATTTCCATGCATTTGAAAAGTTGAAATGGGGCATTTTGCATAATGAGTACTTTTACCCTTGATTTGTACTTTATTAATTTTCTTTTGTATATGAAACATTGACAGACAGACAAAACACAACCAAAGAAATGCATAACAAAACAAACACATAACAAAACAAAACAAAACAATATAACAGATGTTAATTTTGATGTCAATACTTTTGTACTTTTACTCGAGTAAAGTTGCAATGCAAAAATGGAAAACATAGTTCTCAAGATAATTAAAATCTGAATATATATATATATATATATATATTAACGAAGATGTCACTGGTGGACGGGTTTCTGAACTACCCACAGCCCTCCAATGAGACACAGACTGAGTAGGAACAAATTGTGCTATTTTATCTTGATCATTAGTGAGGACCAATTATATGAAGATAGGTTGAAAAGTGGTGAAGTGGTCCTTTAAGTAGAAAAAAACTAATTGACATGATTGACATGAACACACTGGGCTCACTGCTAAAATCTAAAATATCTAAAAACCACACATTACACACACAGACCACCAGGAAAGTGTTCTAAATCTTCTAAATGTCATTAAACATATATTTTTTTGCAAAAAGGGTGAAGTTTCCCTTTAACCAGTAAGGCGCCCTGAGGGCTTCTGAGGTTGCGTGCACGCATCCGCCTGGGTGACAGCAGACTGCTGGGCGAGCGCTGGCGCTTTGGCATGGGGCTAGCCGCAATTTGCAACTCTAGATTTTTTTATAATGGGATGAATCTAGAGTTGCAATACCCTCCATTGACTCCCCACTCATCATTTTGCGTTTGCGATCTGCTCGTCTTAAACGACGTTAAACTCACCAACATTGCAGCTGTAGTCCAAGCTTGAATTATTCTCTTTCAATCTGCAAAGCTTGTTTTTCATAAAAATCCCCCGTAGACATGGTATGAGCTACTTTCTGTCAAGAAATTCTGTGCAAGTGATTCTTTTTCTAAGTGCTGGAGTTTGGAAGAGCTCGTCGTAAGTCACTGAACGTCCCTGCATGCATCTGTTTCGCATTTGCACATAATGCAGGAGGCAGCAGCGCGACCCCTTAATAAAAACGAGCGCTTCCAAACTCCAACATTTCTTCTTCTTGACAGAAAGTAGCTCATAACATGTCTACGGGGGATTTTTATGAAAAACAAGCTTTGCAGATTGAAAGAGAATAATTCAAGCTTGGACTACAGCTGCAATGTTGGTGAGTTTAACGTCGTTTAAGACGAGCAGATCGCAAACGCAAAATGATGAGTGGGGAGTCAATGGAGGGTATTGCAACTCTAGATTCATCCCATTATAAAAAAATCTAGAGTTGCAAATTGCGGCTAGCATGGGGCGTCAGATCAACATATGGAATGAATTCTGTACTGGCCATATATGGAGTGTGTCTTGAGCGTACAGGGTTTGATGAGGTCAGATCAACATATGGAATGTCGGAACAGGTCAGCTCCATATATGGAGATCTAAGGGTGGCAGCGGGGGCAGTGTCTTGAGTGTACAGGGACTGACGGCACGACAGACAGGTTTTACAGGTTTTCATAGTCATCTGTGAACCAGGGTCGCAATATTTTTACTTTATGTGAATTTGGATGGCATATTTATTTATTTATTTATTGGCATATACTTAATTTAATTTCTTTATTTGCTGTGTGCAATTAGTTAGCCTTCACCGTTCATCACCAATTTGCCACTTGTGGGCTTATAGTCCCCTTTTTGAGTGGTGCAAACCACTCCAACAACCAGCTTTGTCTGTATCTGTGTATGTGTGTACCTGTATGTGGGGCCACGTACAGATGAGCACGGTTGCTTTGGTTAGTGTGTGACGTCACTGCACAACTCAGTTCACATGGGTGTGATTTTTTATGATCATAATAACCCCTCCTTCCCTTCGTATTTTAACACAACTTCCTTTTTAAGATTCAATAAACTTGATGTTGAATAAACCTTTTTGGTACATCAGCCTCTGGTTCTGTTCATTCTGAACACTTAACCAATTTGGGTTACCTTACCTTTGTTCACTTACCTTGTCCAATATAAATACAATATATGGTTAATGTGTTTGTAGGATCCCTCACTCCTATCTGTGAGGGTGGTGTAGTCATTATCTCCCATAATATATTATCCCTGCTACATAAACATTAGGCTATGTTTTCGAACATTGAGATTCTGTCACGGTCCGCTCCTCGCACCGTGGACTTTGACTGTCCTTATTTTGCTTTTGGACTTTGATTTGTCATTTCAGTACGCTCTGTTTTGGTCTTTGGTCATGTGTTCCTGACTGTTCTGTTTGTTTGTTTTGGGCTGTCCGCACCGAGACATGGCCATCACCATTGATAATGCTGTGGTGACCTCAACTCGGACTGCGAAGAATCTGGGTGTGACCCTGGACGATCAACTGACGTTCTCGGCAAACATCGCATCAGTGACAAGGTCCTGCAGATTCCTCCTCTACAACATCAGGAGGATTCGCCCCTTCCTCACGGAGAAGGCAGCCCAGGTGCTCATCCAGGCTCTCGTCATCTCCCGCCTGGACTACTGCAACTCCCTCCTTGCTGGTGCTCCGGCATCTGCCATCAGACCTCTGGAGCTTGTTCAGAAAGCTGCGGCTCGTCTGGTGTTCAACCGCCCCAAGTTCTCCCACACAACCATCCTTCTCCGTTCTCTACACTGGCTCCCCGTAGCGGCTCGCATCCAGTTCAAAACCCTGGTGTTAGCCTATAGGGCAGTGAAAGGAACAGCTCCTTCCTACCTCCGGGCTATGGTCGATGCCTACACCCCTGCCCGACCACTTCGGTCTGCCACCTCGGGGCGACTGATTGCCTCGTCACTCAAGGGTCCTTCTGGCCGATCCACACGGTCACGACTCTTTTCTGTTCTGGCCCCACAGTGGTGGAATGAACTTCCCACTGATGTTAGGACAGCAGAGTCACTGCCCATATTTCGCCGCAGGTTGAAAACCCACCTCTTCAGGAAACACTACCCTTCCTCTCTGCCTGACCTACTTGTTGTTAACTAGTTGTACGAACGCTTGTTTTCTATTGTTGTAGTGTTTATTGGATCTTGTTTAGTCGATACACTTAATTGTTTTAGCTCATGCTCATTTGATTTAGCTATTTTGTCTCATCTGTTTAAGGAAATAGGTAGCTGATATATTGCACTTTTACCTTAGCGCTAGGTATACTCTTGGTTGCTTGTTTTTGCAGAAAATGCACTAAAGACTTCTGGTGATTAGTAGTTTTTGTTCCCTACCTATGTTGAATACACTTATTGTAAGTCGCTTTGGATAAAAGCGTCTGCTAAATGACTGTAATGTAATGTAATGTTACACTGTTTGTTACCTTGGTTTTGTTCGTCTTATTTTGTAGTATTGTTTTTAGTGTTTCCTGTCTTCCTAGTTAGCCTACTGTTTTCCTGCCTTGTCTAACCTTGTAATTGGTCAGTGTTTCCACCTGTGTCCTGTTAGTCCCCCAGCCTATCCCAGTGTTGATTGTCAGTTGAGTTCACCTGTGCCCTGTTCTCCTGTGTCTATTTAAGTCCTGTGTTTGCATTGTTCTTGTTGGTTCGTTAGTTCCCTGTTGGGTGAGTTCCTGTTATGCATTTTGAGTTTTATCTGCCTTTTGCCCAGTTGTGGAAGATCCTGAGTTTTATTAATGAATCCTTCTAAGTTTAATTGTTCTGCCTCAGTGGTGTCTCCTGCATTTGAGTCCTCATCCCTACTCACCGTAACAGGTTCCTTACATACATAATTAATTAAAACCTCTGCATGAATGCAGTCTTTTACTTTGTCTATTGTAGTACACCTAGCCCTCATCGACAGGAACTCTTCCATGTATCATTTATTTTAGAACACATGCCAGCGTTTCACCTCATCAATTCTAACTTGACAATCAAAAAGCTTATTATTATTATTCAACAGAAGAGTTCAAGGTGAATCCGTTATTAGTATCTTTTAACATTTTTGTATATATTTTGTACGTGTTTATGGACAACAAGGTTGTCTTCGCTACTCCTGCGCAGACAAACATAGCAAAGACCCACTGCACAGACAGACAGAGCAACGACCCACTGCGCAGACAGACAGAGCAACGGCCCACTGCGCAGACAGACAGAGCAACGACCCACTGCGCAGACAGACAGAGCAATGGCCCACTGCGCAGACAGACAGAGCAATGGCCCACTGCACAGACAGACAGAGCAATGGCCCCCTGCGCAGACAGGATGGACGAACCAGGATGGATGGATAAACATCACAGTGAGTACAACTCTGCACCCCCTGCTCTCTCTCTAAGGTCCGACTCACACCTTTCGATCTAGCATACAACATTGATGCATGCTAGATGTATACAAAGGGTGTGATACATCTTGCCCCAATGGAAGTCACATGGTTTGACACAACATTTGTGTTGTATGGCTTTCGGCTGTGTTTCGACTGCCCCCCTCCCCCTCATACAACACAAATGTTGTGTCAAACCATGTGACTCCCATTGGAAATGCATTGGGGGAAGATGTATCACACCCTTTGTATACATCTAGCATACATCAATCTGTTGCGACCGTGTGAGTCGCCCCTAACCGTGCACAAACACCCATCAAGCTCAAGCTTGTTTTATACATTTGAAAACTTCTTAAACGTGACCTCATGCCTAATCAGTACTTTTACTTTTTACTTTAACTGTATATTTTGGTGCCAATACTTTTGTCTGCATACCGTGGTCTGCATATGGAGAATTGGCACCACTTTGTGTTGCCAATCTGTGTGGTCTTTTACACATGCCATGCATAACATCTGTTTGCATTGTATTATTATTATTATTATTATTATTATTATTATTATTATTATTATTATTATTATTATTATTATTGTAACTCAATGGAGAATGGAAGTGAGTAAACAGAGGAATAAGCTGTGAACTAATGGAGAGGTCATACCCACCTCCTGACAGTAGGGGGCACCCCAGCCACGCTGTAGATAACTGCACTAATGGCTAACCAGGGAAGTGATGTCCTTCAGAATAAAGGTGTATTGGTATTTAGTGGGTTAATTTCAGCAAGAGAGAAACGTGTATACTAGAAAATAATGCAGCCTGTTAGTCGGTGGTATACAACGTTGTCCAGTGTCCAGTGTCCGTTGGCCAGTGGGCCTAATGAGGCCAACTCCTCTCACCTGGTCAGGCTCTGCCAGTGGGCCTAATGAGGCCAACTCCTCTCACCTGGTCAGGCTCTGCCAGTGGGCCTAATGAGGCCAACTCCTCTCACCTGGTCAGGCTCTGCCAGTGGGCCTAATGAGGCCAACTCCTCTCACCTGGTCAGGCTCTGCCAGTGGGCCTATGAGGCCAACTCCGCCATTTTGTTATAGTGTCCGAATATGTAGTGAGCATTTTTGCACCCTAATGTAGTGGACTGAAGTATCCCACAATGCACCGGGAATTGTAGGGACCATCCGATGGTCACTACAAAAACACAGCGAAGCAAATCTGCCCCATAATGCATTGCGCAAGCTCGCTCTTGAGCGCACATGCACGCGTTTGCGCACGTGCGCTGCTTCTGCATCTTCTGAGTTGGAGCGCAATGAGCGCATGCAGTTGAACCAGCGAAAGAAATCACACAAATGTACTTTTTAAACGTTCGTTTTCCCCTCTTTTCTTCCCTGGCGGATTTTGAAGACAAATGATCTGTGCATTTATTTGCAATTGTTTTATTTTATTTATAATAAAACAATTCATTTGCAATAGTATTACTAATCTGATTCATTGTATCACCCAGGCCCAGTGCATGACGTTAGGAGTGGAATCAGTTGCTTGCTGTAGAATATATTTGCGAGATTCTTTATCACAAACGTAGGCTAAATACATGCATGTGAGACACATTAATTGTGTCCGAACATATGTTTTATTAATATTCATTCATTCCTGCCATGAAAAAAATATATGTTATCTATATTATTTCATTGAATTGCGATAAATACATTAAAACTTAATTATGTAGGCCTATAGATAGTAATTTATTGGACTGCTGTTTCTGTTAACACCAAACGTCCGTATTGTGAGCAGAGCTTGTAGATCGGCTACTTTCGGTAATTCTTTACCAAAAGTACCCGATCTACAAGCTCACAATAAGCTTAATAATAGAGACAATACACCATCAATAAATAGGGAAGGTGTATGCATGTACTATGTGTACTATATGGTAAACTCTTCATTTCCACTTTCCAGCCATTCAGTTGCAAAAGAAGAAGAGAAAAAGAAGAAAAAAAGTTGTTTTTTAATAATTTGGGGACCCCCCAAAATGATTTGGCGACCCCCCCCGAGGGGTCGCGACCCACGGGTTGAGAACCCCTGCACTATATAGTACTATAATGTCTACATAAAATGCTATCTAAGTTACATAAGCTGAGCCTGTAAGGCTAGGGCAAGTGCTACAGTTTTGGAACTGTTACTGTACCCACACTGAACAGTTTTGGAAGGATTATGTGTCCCTGTACAATGCATTAATATAATAATTATACTGTATAATATTGACTCTGACTTCTGTCCTTATTGGCAACATGTGCTGTTTGAATTTGATCATTATTCCAATCTAGCTTCATTAGGGGTTCAGAGTCTTTCTCAAGGACGCTGTGTGTGGCTGGCTGGCTGGCTGGCTGGCTGGCTGGCTGGCTGGCTGGCTGGCTGGCTGGCTGGCTGGCTGGCTGGCTGGCTGGCTGGCTGCAAAGAGAGATAGAGGAAGTGTTTGTGGGGGGGGGGGGGGATAATTACCACAGAGCAGCAGAAGTAGGAAGTGACATCATTATTGTCTGTCAGGCAGAAACGATGTGTACACACACACACACCACACATGTTAGCTACATTATATGTTTAAATTATCTACATTACACTCTTACCATTGTGGTCGACACAATAAACCCAAGTCACAATATTTAATTTGATTTGATTTGATTTAGCACAATATAAAACAATTCAATAAAACATTCAAAAAACTATAAAAAGTGCTAGGAGGAGGCTTGTATCCCTCAACTTCTTTACCTTTTTTCTTAAATGTTTAAATAGTTCAAATTGCCAATCTATGCTCACAACGTGAGTAATGCTCACAACGTGTCGATGTAGATCAGCTAGTTGATTGAAGTATTTATTAACAGTTTCCAGAATTACAGTACGTTTCAAGCACAACTCAATACAAAAAACTGTTAGCTGTGGACGATACCATAAAAGCATTAGGCCTACACTTGTTTACAACAGGGCCCACCATGTTCAATTCATCATAACATTTAGAGACCTACAAATACACAATTCTTTATATATGGAGGTTTAGGCCTGAGAGCGACTGCCTGTGGAGCCACAGGGAGGGCGTTTCGACATCTGTAGGTGAGAGGAGGAGGAAGAGTTTGTGTTTTGCAATAGATGGGGGGCGGGGGGGGGGGGGGGGATGTGCTGACGAGGCCTGAGCAACACGCTGACCAATCAGACCTGCATCCTCCAATGACACTGTTTCCTGTCCTTTCATGGGCAGGTAGAGTGGAGTCCTTCTTAAAGCAGTGGACTAGACCTGTCCTGTCACACTGAGGACGTCTGTCCTGCCATAGCACTGAGGACGTCTGTCCTGCCATAGCACTGAGGATGTCTGTCCTGTCATAGAACTGAGGTCGTCTTCTTAGACTGCAGCACAACAACGCCAGGTAAGAAACATCATGGAATCAATCCAGACCCCATGTAGCAGTTTATTATTATTATTATTATTTATTTATTTTATTAATAAGGGACCAAGCCCGAAGGTATTTGCTGTTTTTTTTTCTAATTCCTCCAAAAATAGCAGTTCTGTCTGAAACGTGCAGTCGTTTTTTGCGAAACTTTGCAAAAGAGGGTATGCGTGTGAGTGACATCATCTTCATATCTGGAAGTAATGCAGGAACGCCTGAGTGCCAAAAAACGACTTTCTGGCCTCGACGTACAGCCCATACATCCAATCAGAAAAGTCCTATCTGATTGCATTAAACAACGTTAAACAATGTTAAACTCACTTTGCCACTCGATTTGCCATTCGCTTTATGCATGTGCATACTCTTTATGCATGTGCATCCTCTTTATGCATGTGCATCCTCTTTATGCATGTGCATCCTCTTTATGCATGTGCATACTCTTTATGCATGTGCATCCTCTTTATGCATGTGCATCCTCTTTATGCATGTGCATACTCTTTATGCATACTCTTTATGCCAGCGTTGTTGCCGCTGATGCCACTCTGTGTGGCTGTCGAGGCCGATGCGCGAGCCGCACGCTTTGCATCATGCAGTTGGCCGTAGAGGACTTGGCGGGGCAGGCGGTGGTCAGGCATGCGGATAGTGTGTCCTATCCACCGCAGGTGTTTTTTGGCCACAGCTGCTTCCATGCAGGTGGATTCTGTGTTGTTTAGAATCTCAGTGTGGGGGACTCTGTCCTCCCAGGATATTCCAAGGAGCCTCTGAAGGCAGCGGATGTGGAAGGCCTCCAGGTTTTTGAGGTGGCGTCGATATGGAGTCCATGTCTCTGCCCCATAGAGTAGGGTAGATATGGAGTCCATGTCTCTGCCCCATAGAGTAGGGTAGATATGGAGTCCATGTCTCTGCCCCATAGAGTAGGGTAGATATGGAGTCCATGTCTCTGCCCCATAGAGTAGGGTAGACACACAAACTGCATTGTAGACAGCAACTTTGGTGCTGACCTTCAGGTTGCGGTTTTCACACACACACACGCACACGCACATGCACGCGCACACACACACGCACACGCACATGCACGCGCACACACACACACACACACACACACAAACACACACACACACACACACACACACACACACACACACACACACACACACACTCTGTTATGACCTGGCTCTTGGGCCATAACAAAGGAGGAAGACACACGGCTGTTTAAAAGTGCACAAACCAATATTTATTTACCATATAAACAAACATATGAATCAAACAATACTAACATACAAAGTGGGGTGTGTTAATCAGTAGATCAGCAGTGTAAGTGAGTGGATGTGTGGTGAGTGTAGTGGGGGGTGTTGAATGGTGCGAACACATGCTGCTGCTCTCATGGAAGGAGAGAGAGCATTGTTTTTGTCAGATTTTGTTGATTAATTGTGAATTAATTGTAATTGTTGCGTGTGGCCCTAAACCTAACCCTAACCCTAACTCAGAATCCCATCCTTAAAAATAATAATAATGAATTGACTATATAGCACTTTTGTGTTGCTGATTGTTAAAATGTGTGATGTCTCTGTTTGCCTTGTGGGAGACTGGTCACTGGTGTGTCAAAGCTGCTGGCAGCTTTAGGGTGAAACATCATGCCACAGTGTGGTAGTTTCATACGCTGGGGGGGACGATAGTCTCGGCTGGCCTCCCGCCTCTGAGAGGTGGAGCTCCAAACGAGCTGGTGCGGTTGTGCATTAGGGCTATAGAGCTGACCGGGTTACCTGCCCCTCAGCCAAACCGCCACTGTTAACTATTTTAACATCAGCAAGCATAGGTTGTGCTCTATTTTGTATTTGTATTGGTTTTCCTGTTTGCATCTAAATTGGGGGGGGGGGGGGGGGGTAAGTCTGCGCAAACAGTTCGGTTTGGTGTGGGAAAAACGAAAAACATCTGCCAAACAGACTTTGGTTACATTTTCGATTATTGATTGCTAAATGTCACAAATATTTAGTACATGAAATTTGGATTATTAGCTGATAGTGTCTCGGTCCCTTAAGGGTCCTGGTTTTGTAGGGGGAGGGTGTCACAGCCCCTTGTAGTTTGGCCTACTAGGGCCTGTGTGGTTTGTTAGGTAGGCCTATTTCTTTGCTTCCCACAGGTTCTGAATTGCCAATCAGTGCATTGGGAGCACCTGGCCAGTGTTCCCAGGGGAGGGGGAGGGGAGGAGGATTAATCTGTGAGTACACAGATTAATCCTCCTAACGTCAGTGTCCACATAACGTCAGTGTCCACTCCGAACGTATGAGGTTGACGAAAGCTATACCTGCATAGCAACAGTTGCTAAACTATTTGGATTGGCATTGATTGGACAATCGCTTTTTGGGGTGGGGTTTATCGAAGGGGCAATTGTGTTCGTCAATGAAGAGTACTGCATGGGAGGGGTCATGTGACCACACACACACACACACACACACACACACCTGTCCCACGTGCACCATACGCTATCGTGCTTGCATGTGTGGTAAACAGCCCATTGTACAGGAAATGCTTTCCAACTTCTGCTTTCCTCCTTCCCATTCTATGACTAACCATTTAGCATTTAAGCATTGCCACACACACACACACACGCCCACGCCCACGCACACACACACACACACACACACGCCCACGCCCACGCACACACACACCACCCCCACAGAGGAATATATTCAAAGATTTGTGCCACATTATAAGATTTTTCAAAAAATAGCAGATCTACAAGCTCGTAGATCTGCTATTTTTCAATAGATGAAGTTTAAAATAATGGTTAAAACACCAGAAGGGGTTCCCGTCATGAATGGGTTAAAGGGACACTTCACCCTTTTTGATTTAGAGCACTTTCCTGGGGGTCTGTAATATGTGGTTTTAGATATTTCCTTCCTGGACTTCAATTCCCATAATGCTTTGGTGCACTGCTCCTCCTTGTGGATAGGGGGAGGGATTTCTTACTGACACAACATGTAGTCCAGGAAGGAAGAGTTCTAAATCTTGTCATTAACATATATTATTTTGCAAAAAGGGTGAAGTTTCCCTTTAAGCACTGTAACACACACATGCTATTGACATTTAGCATTTAATCATTTTAACTTGTATGAACAGTTCCTGATCAATCATTTTAACTTGTATGAACAGTTCCTGATCAATCATTTTAACTTGTATGAACAGTTCCTGATCAATCATTTTAACTTGTATGAACAGTTCCTGATCAATCATTTTAACTTGTATGAACATACCAGCTAGGGCCTTAATGTTACGGGCCATGCCGACCACACACACACACACACACACACACACACACACACACACACACACACACACACACACACACACACACACACACACACACACACTCTGTTATGACCTGGCTCTTGGGCCATAACAAAGGAGGAAGACACACGGCTGTTTAAAAGTGCACAAACCAATATTTATTTACCATATAAACAAACATATGAATCAAACAATACTAACATACAAAGTGGGGTGTGTTAATCAGTAGATCAGCAGTGTAAGTGAGTGGATGTGTGGTGAGTGTAGTGGGGGGTGTTGAATGGTGCGAACACATGCTGCTGCTCTCATGGAAGGAGAGAGAGCATTGTTTTGTCAGATTTTGTTGATGAATTGTGAATTAATTGTTAATTGTAATTGTGAATTGTAATTCACTTGTCCTCATAGTTTTCTGTCTGAATTGGTAGGTCCAGCATTTTGTTGTCAGTACATATCTTGTGAGAGCTCCATATGTGGGAGCTGTTGTTTAAAATTGGTAATGGCAGGAGTAGTCTTCACCAGGCTGGTGCAGCTGGGAGACAGTGTTGTATCTGTCAGGCTGTAGATTTTTTGATTTGTATTGATTTTTATTAAGGATCCCCATTTTGAGCTTGTAAAATGGGGATGTAACTAATTCAGTAGCAGTAACAATAGTGTTTTCTCTCAGTCAGTTGATTCTTCATATCCATATGAGTGAAACGGCCGGGGTGACATGTTTATTTTGGAAACACAGTTCTTATGAGGCGATCTAAAATCCCCCCTATGGGGATTACAATGCAAATAAAAAGTACACAAACCTGTGGATTTATCTACCGATATTGACGTCAGACTTCGGTTATATATATATATTCATTCAGAGTGAACGTTTTTAACTCAAATCTTTGCTTCTTTTAAAGTTTTTAACTCAAATCTTTTCAGATAAGGGTCGGCGGCCGATTACATATCATTGTTGGGGTCCTTGACATGAAATGTTGAGCACCACTGAGATATAAACTAATCAGAAAACTGTCATGATTTAGAAGAACTTTTTTTAAATGTCGTCGTCAGGCCTGAATGGGTTGAAGTGTAACATAAAGGGGTTCCCGTCCTGAATGGGTTAAAAGGACGTCTGCAGTTCAAAGAAACAGACGCTGAAGAGGAAGTAACAACTAATCTGACCTGCTCTCCAAACCAGCTTGTGTGTGTGTGTGTGTGTGTGTGTGTGTGTGTGTGTGTGTGTGTGTGTGTGTGTGTGTGTGTGTGTGTGTGTGTGTGTGTGTGTGTGTGTGTGTGTGTGTGTGTGTGTGTGTGTGTGTGTGTGTGTGTGTGTGTGTGTGTGTGTGTGTGTGTGTGTGTGTGGTGGAAATAGCAGATCTACACGCTCACAATGCGTCGCTTGTAGTTCTTCACTACATCCACCAACTCTCATCGTGCAGTATGAATGTCAAGGACCCCCAAATTGGCCATAATTAGCCTGCGGACCCCCATTGAAGAGGTATTCCAGGGACCCCCATTGAAGAGGTATTCCAGGGACCCCCATTGAAGAGATATGCAAAGGACACACACACACACACACACACACACACACACACACACACACACACACACACACACACACAAAAAATGTCATGTCAGACTATAAGAATGTTCAGAATGTCACGCACAGAAAATACCTTTGAGTGCTCGGCTGTTTCTGGTGAGAATGCTTGGTACGCAACCACGATGAGAAGGTGTGCGTGCGTGCGTGCGTGCGTGCGTGCGTGCGTGCGTGCGTGCGTGCGTGCGTGCGTGCGTGCGTGCGTGCGTGCGTGCGTGCGTGCGTGCGTGCTTCCAAATACTTTTACTGTTTTATTGCTTTTAAATTCTTATCTTTTACTTCTTTATCTTTTCCTTATGAAGTTGTAATTTTCTTTTTGTTCTCTCCACATGTAAAGTGGCTTTGAGTACTTAGAAAAGCACTATGTTTTATATCCCAGATATAATTATTATTATTATGCTAATTATTTGTATTACTATTACGTGCTCTCTTTTTATTTTGATTATGAGTCGGTGTCGTCCTAATTCTGACCTGCGTTATTTGGTGTTTTTTGCAGAATTCTGTGTGTAGAGCAGTGGTTACCAAAGTGGGGTCCGGGGACCCCCAGGGGTCCTTGAGGGAGTTCCAGGGGTCCCCAGCTAAATGATAGTTTGGAACCAAATGGACCCTTATGGGTCTGTAACTCTGAGATTGTACAAATGGAACCATTTGCACGTCAGAGTTAAACTAACAGTGATTTTTACAATATAAATTGGGGGTCCCAGAGATAGAAATGCCATTAAATGGGGGTCCGTAGACTAATGCATGTCAAACTGGGGGTCCTTGACATGAAAAAGTTTGGGAACCACTGCTCTACACCAGTGGCTCCCAAACTTTTCCATGTCAAGGACCCCCAAAATGACACTAATCAGCCCCACGGACCCCCATTAGAAAAGATATACCAGGGACCCCCATAAGAGAAGATTTTTACGGCTCTATTGACCATTTGCAGACCGCGGCCATGTTTCCATCAGAGTTTGGAAGCACTCGTTTTCGGTAAAGCGACGTCCTGCTGCCTCCTGCATTATGTGCTAATTCAAAACAGGTGGTACACATTTGAGTTTGGCTGTTGAGTGATGTCTAACGAGCACTTCCAAACTCCAGCACTTAGAAAAAGAATCACCTGCACAAGGCCACAAAGTAGCTCATAACAACATGTCTACGGTGGATTTTTATGAAACAAACACTGAGGATAGAAAGAATAATTCACGCTTTCCGTACAGCTGCAATGTTGGTGAGTTTGACGTTGTTTAATACAATCGGATAGGACTGTTCTGTTTGGATGAATGGGCTGTCTATGGAAGTTGCACCTTGGTAGCACCTTGCCATTAACTTATATGGTAAGATGGCCGTGGTCTGAATATGGAGAATAGCAGTTATGTTCAACATTTTCATTTCAAGGACCCCCAGTTTCATATGCAACAGGCTACGGACCCCCCATTTAATGGCATGTCTATCTCTGAGCCCCAATTTATATTGTAAAATCAAAGTTAATGTAACTCTGAGAGTGTACAAATGGTTCCATTTGTACACTCTCAGAGTTACAGACCCACATAAGGGTCCATTTGGTTCCAAACTATTAGCTGGGGACCCCCTGGAACTCCCTCGGGGACCCCTGGTGGTCCCCGGACCCCCCTTTGGGAGCCACTGGTGTAAAGCAGATTCTCGGTTTGGTGTTTATCCCGTTTTTCCCACATCTCACAAACATAGGTGACTCATTTTGGTACAGAGACAGTCATTGGGGCAAGACTAACCGTTCAGGAGAGGAGAAAAACGGATTTATTTATGTATTCATTTTAATCCAAAATGAGTTAATAGCACAGGCAGACTCTTCACCTACTAGAGCATGTCTGAAATAAGTGTCAGAGCTGACATGTAAATATGAAATAAATGCTTAAACATGTAGCTAGGTGTAATGTTAGACCACAGAAAACATGTAAATATGAAATAAATGCTTAAACATGTAGCTAGGTGTAATGTTAGAGACCACAGAAGACATGTAAATATGAAATAAATGCTTAAACATGTAGCTAGGTGTAATGTTAGAGACCACAGAAGACATGTAAATATGAAATAAATGCTTAAACATGTAGCTAGGTGTAATGTTAGAGACCACAGAAGACATGTAAATATGAAATAAATGCTTAATGTTAGGCCCTCATTTATCAACTCGGCGTACGCCAAAATATGGGTGCATGCCGGAATTACTGAAATTTTCTGACTTTATAATTTCCGCAAAACCTTGAACTTGAACGTGCGCTAGGACAAAAATCGCATCAGGTCGGGAGCTGTCGTAGGCTTAAGTACTCAGCTGTTTTTCTGTGGTAGAAAAGCGGAGCAGCATTGACTGACCAGCTGACAGGCTGTCACAGGCATCTAAACATAATGTATTCACTCCTAAAATGTTAATATAAAACTGTATAAAGAAAAGAAAAAGAGAGATTTCCAACTTTACAAGCAATTCAAATCGCGCAATTAAAAACAATATACCGGTAACATGTTTACAATGTACTAGTTTATGCTTAATCAAACCTTGTTAAACATATTTATGCGAGCACACTTGTGAGATGATTTGGGAGCGCATGAGCGTGACATCAGAGGCCTATATATAATCCCTGTGATATTATAAAAAATGATTTGGGCATAAATGGACTGCACGCCTTTATTTCCAAGTGACAATGACAAGCATATAGCTTGCCTATGGGGCTTAATCATTCACCATTTAGTGATCATCAAGTGCTTTGACAGTCATTCAGATAAAAGCGAGATCATTTTCGGGAGTCGGGAGGACGGGATATTAACGGGAAACGGGATATTAATATAGTAGCCTACAAACGTATTCCAACATGCTCGTAATGCAACTGTGATGTGTCATGTAGCCTTGGTGCGTGCGTGCGTGCGTGCGTGCGTGCGTGCGTGCGTGCGTGCGTGCGTGCGTGCTTGCGTGGACATGACAGCCAGACAAGCGAGGCGAGAGGGAAACAAACATGTGTAGGGTATAGGCCTACAGCTATTATTTAATTCATGCAGGTGTTCGTTCTTTATTTATTTAGATAACACACCAGTTGGGCTTGCAAGTTGTGTGTGTGTGTGTGTTTGTGTGTGTGTGTTGTGTGTGTGGGGGGGGGGGCAGCAAGGCAAGCGGGGTAAACTTTTTTCATTGGCTTTTTCCATCATGTAACCATGGTTTCCATATATGTTGTTTGGTCGTATTGCAGTTGCTCATATCGCAAAAACGAGGGCGAGGCTTGATTTCATAGGGCGTGCCAGATTGATTTCAGCCGCCACATTTATCACTGCTAGGAATGAAATGAAGGAAGGATCAGCTGTTTGGGATCACTTCATAAATGTCATGCCGACGTGAATGTACTCCAAAACCGACGCTCGAATTTGGGGCAGATTTTACACTGCATTGATAAATGAGGGCCTTAGAGTCCACAGAAGACATGTACATATGAAATAAATGCTTAAACATGTAGCTAGGTGTAATGTCAAGAGTCCACAGAAGTGAACCTTTCAAGCCTGTTTTCTCAACTCGCTGTTTCTCTGCAAGACATTACTCTATAAGCCATATCTCCAAAACTGGTGGGTCAAACTGAACAACCAATATGTCAATTTGAAGCTATGATTCCCTGCTTTCATATGACATGAAAAATAAAATAAACTAAAATCTAAAAAAGTTCAATGACGTAGCCTCGGTCAGAAGCGGTCACAGGGAATTGGTTCTATGGTTCTTATATGGTTCTATGGTTCTATGACTCTAAGGTTCTATGATTCTATGGTTCTATGATCATCTATGAGTATTTTAAGTATTTTAAGACATTTTGATGGCATAGAATGCCCTGCATGCCTTCAGTTTGGTTGACGTTACCTGGTCTCTCTCTCTCTCTCTCTCTCTCTCTCTCTCTCTCACACACACACACACACACACACACACACACACACACACACACACACACACACACACACACACACACACGTATATTCTGTGCATGACATTCTGAACATTCTTATAGTCTGACGTGTGTGTGGGGGGAGGGGGCGACGACTAGGAGAGTTGCGTCATTAAGGTTGCAGAAAACTGAGCTCTCGAGCGCTGTTCATGCAGCCTGGATGGAGAGGGACAAGCTGGAGTTGGAAATACATTGTTTTCAACGAGGGCGGCACAAATAAGAGCCATTTTTGGTCATGTGTGCAACATGACAACTGTTTTAAAGTATTGTACAGTAACAACTAAAGTCTCTAAAAATAATCTAAAATAAAGGGATTTAAGATCATTAAAGCTGGGCGGTTTCCAGTGCATTCTGCCAACTTCCAGTCCAGGACTTATCGCCAATAGAAGTCTATGTAGAAGAGCTGCCATTGGACTGAAGCCAATAGAAGTCTATGTAGAAGAGCTGCCATTGGATAGCGCTGAACACAACCAACCCGGTCTCATTCCTACATTAACCCAATTTGCATAAACATCACTGTTGTTTGTCACCAGAACTGTTAGAAGAAGCAACAAGGAAGACATCAACATGGGGAACATCCCAGGCAGACGCAGACGAAATAAGGTACATTTATTTACAAAGCAGACTAACTGAAGACCAGAGCTGAGTTGTTTAAATGTATTGCAAACATTCACTGTTAGTATAAAGACTGTAGGCAGTAGCATCTGTACATTAACATCACTGTTAGTATACAGACTGTAGGCAGTAGCATCTGTACATTAACATCACTGTTAGTATACAGACTGTAGGCAGTAGCATCTGTACATTAACATCACTGTTAGTCTACAGACTGTAGGCAGTAGCATCTGTACATTAACATCACTATTAGTATACAGACTGTAGGCAGTAGCATCTGTACATTAACATCACTATTAGTATACAGACTGTAGGCAGTAGCATCTGTACATTAACATCACTGTTAGTATACAGACTGTAGGCAGTAGCATCTGTACATTAACATCACTGTTAGTATACAGACTGTAGGCAGTAGCATCTGTACATTAACATCACTGTTAGTATACAGACTGTAGGCAGTAGCATCTGTACATTAACATCACTATTAGTATACAGACTGTAGGCAGTAGCATCTGTACATTAACATAACTGTTAGTATACAGACTGTAGGCAGTAGCATCTGTACATTAACATCACTGTTAGTATACAGACTGTAGGCAGTAGCATCTGTACATTAACATCACTGTTAGTATACAGACTAGGCAGTAGCATCTGTACATTAACATCACTGTTAGTATACAGACTGTAGGCAGTAGCATCTGTACATTAACATCAAACGGGTCAATTAGCCCTTCTTCGCTAAGTCCCTCCCCAACCCGTCCTTGTCCAATAGGCACGTTAGCAACGCTAAGTCCCTCGTGGGATAAAAATGAATAAAATCACACCTGTGTGAAGTGAGGGGTGCTCTTATCATCATACATTATCTCATTCCAGCCAATCAAAACATGCGTCCTCACCTTCGTCTTCAGTGTTAGTGTTTTTACACAAACACATCTGGGCATTCAATGTCAATTCAATGTCAATTCAATGTCAATTGAATGTATGGCAGGTCTGATCGAACTCTACAAACCCTCCCGCGCGTTCAGATGAGCCGCCGCAGGGAAGCTGGAAGTACCTTCATTAAAAACAGCCGGGACAAAGCTCCACACGTCCCCCAAACTCTTCTCCCTTCTGGCTCCAAAACTATGGAATAAACTTCCCATTGCAGTCAGAACTACAGACTCACTCCCAATCTAAACTATGGAATGAACTTCCCATTGCAGTCAGAACTGCAGACTCACTCCCAATCTAAACTATGGAATGAACTTCCCATTGCAGTCAGAACTACAGACTCACTCCCAATCTAAACTATGGAATGAACTTCCCATTGTAGTCAGAACTGCAGACTCACTCCCAATCTAAACTATGGAATGAACTTCCCATTGCAGTCAGAACTGCAGACTCACTCCCAATCTAAACTATGGAATGAACTTCCCATTGCAGTCAGAACTACAGACTCACTCCCAATCTAAACTATGTAATGAACTTCCCATTGCAGTCAGAACTACAGACTCACTCACAATGGAATGAACTTCCCATTGCAGTCAGAACTAGACTCACTCCCAATCTAAACTATGGAATGAACTTCCCATTGCAGTCAGAACTACAGACTCACTCACAATCTAAACTATGGAATGAACTTCCCATTGCAGTCAGAACTACAGACTCACTCCCAATCTTCCGCCGTAGTCTGAAAACCCACCTCTTCAGACTCCATCTTAGCCCGTAGAACTTGCCCTAGCCCCGATGACCTTACAGGCATACGCAAAGGCTAAACCATACATGGGCAACTGGCGGCCCGGGGGCCACATGCGGCCCCCACCTTCACTTAATGCGGCCCACAGGTTAATTCCAGAATACTGATATATTATTGATTTCAGCTGTTGCAATTCCAATCATGCAAACATGAGCCACTTTAATTACTTCAGTCTGTTATTGTCTTTTTTTGTGTCCAATATATTTGGATTTAGTTTGCAAAGTTAACATAACTATAACTAAATGCATTTGAAATTAAATAAAAGGGTTATTTTCAGGATTGAAATGCAAAAATGTCAAATAATTCAGGATTTCAATTCAAATAATAGCAAATATGCTGATCTACAAGCTCAAAACGCGCCGCGGTGCGACACATTTTGAGCTTGTAGATCGGCTATTTTTGCTAGACAGTATGCAATGTGGCCCCTCTAGTGAGTGTGGAAATATAGTGGCCCTCTCCATCGTCAAAGTTGCCCACCCCTAGTTGCCCACTCCCAGTCTTCCGCCGTAGTCTGAAAACCTACCTCTTCAGACTCCATCTGAGCCCGTAGCCCCTCCCCTAGCCTCGATGACCTTACAGGCGTACACAAAGGCTAAACTTATGTAACTTAGATAGCATTTTATGTAGACTTTTTTTTAGGCCTAATAAAAGTTACAGGTATGGTATGTGTGATATTGAAGTGTGAGATTACCATAATGAAAATAATCCTTAATCATATTCAAGGGCTTTAGGCACCCAGAGAGTGTATTAAGGAGAGTGAATAAATGGAACCAAATGAACCATAGCAGGTGCATTTGGTTCCATTTGTACTCTCAGAGTTAAGTTGACATTGAGTTTACGCTATAAAAATAATACTGAGGCATTACATGGGGGTCAGTAGCCTATGCATGTCAAACTGCCATGTCTTTTCAAAGGGGTCTTGCCCTGAAAATGAATAAATTTTAAACTCTCAAGAGTTAAAGATCTATAAGGGTCCATTTGGTTACCAACTCTCCATCAATTGCATGGGGACCACCTGGAACCTCCTCAAGGACCACTGGTGGTCCCCGGACCACTGGTTGAGAACCACTGTTCTACATTCTATTCCAAGCTTAATTAATTAATGGACAAAAAAATGACGCAGACGGACTCGGACTCGGCCCCCAGCCTGGTGCCCTAGTCAGACGGACTCGGCCCCCAGCCTGGTGCCCTAGTCAGACGGACTCGGCCCCCAGCCTGGTGCCCTAGTCAGACGGACTCGCCCCCCAGCCTGGTGCCCTAGTCAACCTGGACTCGGCCCCGCCCCCAGCCTGGTGCCCTAGTCAACCTGGACTCGGCCCCCAGCCTGGTGCCCTAGTCAACCTGGACTCGGCCCCGCCCCCAGCCTGGTGCCCTAGTCAAAATATGGCCCTTGAGGAAAATGAATTGGGGAAGACTATATAGTAGATATGCATAGTTTCATTATATAGATATTCCACTGTTATCTTCCTAACTTATGTATATGATTCATGATGACTATTTATTGTATGTATGTGATGTATTACCATGCCTTTGTTCTTGCTTACTGTACATCGCTCTGGATTAAGAGCGTCTGATAAATGGCTACATTGTAAATTGTAATGGCATTCAATGTTTGTATAAACACAATGTTTGTGTTAACATAATTTTTGTGTTTACCCAAACCTGGACAAAGCTGGACACATAGGAGGGGCCAGCGCCCCTCAAAACAAATAGAAAGGCCTCCTCAGTTGTTTGTGTGTCTCATCTAATCTGTTCTCTTCTATTTTCATCTCCAGCATAAAGCTCCAGGCAGAGCTGAAGGTGAGCTGATAATGTCTTATGAACTGATTAATGACTCTATGAATAGATGTCTTATAAACTGATTAATGACTCTATGAATAGATGTCTTATAAACTGATTAATGACTATGAATAGATGTCTTATAAACTGATTAATGACTCTATGAATAGATGTCTTATAAACTGATTATTGACTCTATGAATAGATGTCTTATAAACTGATTAATGACTATGAATAGATGTCTTATGAACTGATTAATGACTCTATGAATAGATGTCTTATGAACTGATTAATGACTCTATGAATAGATGTCTTATGAACTGATTAATGACTCTATGAATAGATGTCTTATAAACTGATTATTGACTCTATGAATAGATGTCTTATGAACTGATTAATGACTCTATGAATAGATGTCTTATGAACTGATTATTGACTATGCATAGATGTCTTATAAACTGATTAATGACTCTATGAATAGATGTCTTATAAACTGATTATTGACTCTATGAATAGATATCTTATAAACTGATTATTGACTCTATGAATAGATGTCTTATGAACTGATTATTGACTCTATGAATAGATGTCTTATAAACTGATTAATGACTATGAATAGATGTCTTATAAACTGATTAATGACTCTATGAATAGATGTCTTATAAACTGATTATTGACTCTATGAATAGATATCTTATAAACTGATTATTGACTCTATGAATAGATGTCTTATAAACTGATTATTGACTCTATGAATAGATGTCTTATAAACTGATTATTGACTATGAATAGATGTCTTATAAACTGATTATTGACTCTATGAATAGATAGAAACTCAACAGAAATATTTTAAACAAAAACGTACAATATGTGGAAAAGTATCGTTTACGTTACTTCTGTGGCCTACTGGCAGTGCCCATACACGTGCGCGCGCGAACGCACGCACGCACACACAGTACTGTGTTTCTTATACAAGTCTTTTGTCTTTTCAGACCAGCATGGAGCTACAGCCGCTGACCCACCAATGTCAAGTTCAACGTCTACAAGACCAGGAGCAGCTGAAGGTGAGCTGACTGTGTGTGTGTGTGTGTGGGCACTGCCAGTAGGCCACAGAAGTAACGTAAACGATACTGTGTGTGTGTGTGTGTGTGTGTGTGTGTGTGTGTGTGTGTGTGTGTGTGTGTGTGTGTGTGTGTGTGTGTGTGTGTGTGTGTGTGTGTGTGTGTGTGTGTGTGTGTGTGTGTGTGTGTGTGTGTGTGTGTGTGTGTGTGTGTAAATGAACAATGGGCTGTAACAGAGTCTTGTGAGTCGTGGGCGTGTGCACGAAACGAGCATGCGCACAACAAATTAACAGGACTGCGCCCCACGTCAATACTAGATGACGTTCACACAGAGCCCAGCGGTAGAGTTCTCAACTAGATGCCATTCACACAGAGGCCAGCGGTAGAGTTCTCAACTAGATGACGTTCACACAGAGCCCAGCGGTAGAGTTCTCAACTAGATGACGTTCACACAGAGCCCAGTGGTAGAGTTCTCAACTAGATGACGTTCACACAGAGCCCAGCGGTAGAGTTCTCAACTAGATGACGTTCACACAGAGCCCAGCGGTAGAGTTCTCAACTAGATGACTTTCACAGAGAGCCCAGCGGTAGAGTTCTCAACTAGATGCCGTTCACACAGAGCCCAGTGGTAGAGTTCTCAACTAGATGACGTTCACACAGAGCCCAGCGGTAGAGTTCTCAACTAGATGACTTTCACAGAGAGCCCAGCGGTAGAGTTCTCAACTAGATGACGTTCACAGTACAGAGCCCAGCGGTAGAGTTCTCAACTAGATGCCATTCACACAGAGCCCAGCGGTAGAGTTCTCAACTAGATGACGTTCACACAGAGCCCAGCGGTAGAGTTCTCAACTAGATGACGTTCACACAGAGCCCAGTGGTAGAGTTCTCAACTAGATGCCGTTCACACAGAGCCCAGTGGTAGAGTTCTCAACTAGATGCCGTTCACACAGAGCCCAGTGGTAGAGTTCTCAACTAGATGCCGTTCACACAGAGCCCAGTGGTAGAGTTCTCAACTAGATGCCGTTCACACAGAGCCCAGTGGTAGAGTTCTCAACTAGATGCCGTTCACACAGAGCCCAGTGGTAGAGTTCTCAACTAGATGACGTTCACACAGAGCCCAGCGGTAGAGTTCTCAACTAGATCCCGTTCACACAGAGCCCAGCGGTAGAGTTCTCAACTAGATGCCGTTCACACAGAGCCCAGCGGTAGAGTTCTCAACTAGATGACGTTCACACAGGGCCCAGCGGTAGAGTTCTCAACGGGCCTGAAATATTTTAAAAAGTACGAGGTGTGTGTGTGTGTGTGTGTGTGTGTGTGTGTGTGTGTGTGTGTGTGTGTGTGTGTGTGTGTGTGTGTGTGTGTGTGTGTGTGTGTGTGTGTGTGTGTGTGTGTGTGTGTGTGTGTGTGTGTGTGTGTGTGTGTGTGTGTGTGTGTGTGTGTGTGTGTGTGTGTGGCAAGGATCAGCCTATAATCCTGTCCCAACATACATGTTGGCCTTGAATCTCCTCCAACGCAAGCGTAAAAAAAAGCTAAACAGAATCCAGGTCTGGTGAGTCGTGGGCGTGTGCACGAAACGAGCATGCGCACAACAAATTAACAGGACTGCGCCCCACGTCAATACGCTTGCGTTGTCGCACCGCGACTGCTCCCCAGTGCTCCGTGCAAAATTGCAGGTCTCATTGAAAATGAACTATAGGCGGCGCGTTATATCACTAAATTAACTATAGGCGCGGTATATCACTAAATTAACTATAGGCGCGTTATATCACTATATATATATATATATCACGTTATATCGCTTCACGTTTGAAAGGCCCTTAAGATGCAGTTATGGAGCTAGTTGTCTTCCTTCTAATGCGTGCATTTTAGTTTTCAAATTGTCTATTATATTAATAGTGTCCTGGTACTCACACATGCACCGTTTGTCATCCTCAAACTGCCATTCACACAGAGCCCAGCGGTAGAGTTCTCAACTAGATGCTGTTCACACAGAGCCCAGCGGTAGAGTTCTCAACTAGATGCCGTTCACACAGAGCCCAGCGGTAGAGTTCTCAACTAGATGCCGTTCACACAGAGCCCAGCGGTAGAGTTCTCAACTAGATGACGTTCACACAGAGCCCAGCGGTAGAGTTCTCAACTAGATGACGTTCACACAGAGCCCAGCGGTAGAGTTCTCAACTAGATGACGTTCACACAGAGCTCAGCGGTAGAGTTCTCAACTAGATGCCGTTCACACAGAGCTCAGCGGTAGAGTTCTCAACTAGATGCCGTTCACACAGAGCCCAGCGGTAGAGTTCTCAACTAGATGACGTTCACACAGAGCCTAGCGGTAGAGTTCTCAACTAGATGACGTTCACACAGAGCCCAGCGGTAGAGTTCTCAACTAGATGACGTTCACAGTACAGAGCCCAGCGGTAGAGTTCTCAACTAGATGCCGTTCACACCGCACGCACGCACGCACGCACGCACACGCACACGCACACACACAGTACTGTGTTTCTTATACAAGTCTTTTGTCGTTTCTGACCCAACAGACCAGCATGGAGCCACAGCCGCTGACCCACCAATGTCAGGTTCAAGTTCAACGTCTACAAGAGCAAGAATAGCTGAAGGTGAGCTGACTGACTGCGTGCGTGCGTGCGTGCGTGCGTGCGTGCGTGCGTGCGTGCGTGCGTGTGTGCGTGCGTGCGTGTCGATACAGAAACGGGGGCAGACATATCTGAATGGTAGAGAGGCCTTCTGGGAATCTAGAAGGTCTCCAGTTAATTCAGCCAGATTTAGAGTTTAACAACATTGTTAACAAACAGATTGAAATGTTAAATGTTTTAATGTGTTGCTGGTAGGGCTCAGCTCTGGTAGATCTCTTTCTCCTTAAGCTGTTTAAGAATTGCTTTGTTCATTACAGATGTGTCAGCCTAGAATCCTGTCCCAACATCGAGAGAGGCCAGACTTAATTTGCCTGGGGTGATATGCATTGAGAGGGGCGAGACCTAATCTGCCCCCTGGGGCGATATGCATTGAGAGGGGCCAGACTTAATCTGCCTGGGGCGATATGCATTGAGAGGGGCCAGACTTAATCTTCCCCCTGGGGCAATATGCATTGAGAGGGGCCAGACTTAATCTGCCTGGGGCGATATGCATTGAGAGGGGCCAGACTTAATCTGCCCCTGGGGCAATATGCATTGAGAGGGGCCAGATTGAATCTGTCTGGGGCAATATGCATTGAGAGGGGCCAGACTTAATCTGCCCCCTAATATGCATTGAGAGAGGCCAGGCTTAATCTTCCCCCTGGGGCAATATGCATTGAGAGGGGCCAGACTTAATCTGCCCCCTGGGGCAATATGCATTGGGTGGGGCCAGACTTAATCTGCGCTGTTTGTGCACCCGCTTGCATGTGGAGGAAAATACTAGCAGTTCCACAACAACAACAACCAACAAATGTTCATTCCACTTATCTTCAGCGGGTCACTTTGTTGACCAACACCGGGCAGAGCTCATTCAGAGAGTGACAATGGTCGACCCCATCCTGGATCTGCTCCTTGGGAAGAAGGTCATCACCAAAGAGGGCTACAATAATGTGAGGTCCAAGTCCACCAATGAGGAGAAGATGAGGGAACTCTATGACACCCTGAACAACAGAAAGTCTAAATACATTTTCTACCAAGGTCTTGAGACACAGGAGACGTGTCTTCTAGAAGATCTGTAAGTAATTGTGATTTAAATTAATTTTCTATTACGTTCTGTAAGATATAATACAAGATAATGCATTAAGATAATGACATCAGTAGGCTACAAGATAATGTACACTCACTATGCTCCACAGTCACACGTTGACAGCTGTTCATGAGGTGGACAGCTGAGAGCTGTTCATGAGGTGGACAGCTGAGAGCTGTTCATGAGGTGGACAGCTGAGAGCTGTTCATGAGGTGGACAGCTGAGAGCTGTTCATGAGGTGGACAGCTGAGAGCTGTTCATGAGGTGGACAGCTGAGAGCTGTTCATGAGGTGGACAGCCACCGGTGGGGGCAATGGGGCTCAAGAGGTTTAAGGCGTATAAGTCTTATTAGCCAGAGATCCTTTTAAAATAGCAGTGTTATGTTTAGCCAGTATGTTCATAATCATGACAGGGTTGTAGTTTTTCATTGTGATGCTAACGTTACATGTAGCATGCGCTCTGATGCTAACGTTACATGCAGCATGCATTGTGATGCCAACGTTACATGTAACATGCGCTCTGGTGCTAATGTTACATGTAGCATGCGCTCTGATGCTAACGTTACATGTAGCATGCTTTATGATGCTAACGTTACATGCAGCATGCATTGTGATGCTAATGATACATGTAGCATGCTTTATGATGCTAACGTTACATGTAATACCAGCAGCGTATAGACGGCTTTAGGCACGAAGGCTGGTCAGCGCGGGCTGACGACATTGGTAGATTATTACATAGTCAGTATAACATGTAGTATTTCTATAGGATTGATAGATTAATACATGGTCAGTATAACATGTAGTATTTCTATAGGATTGGTAGATGAATTCATAACACAGGGCTGCCAAGTCTCACGCTTTGAGAGTGAGAGTCACGCAATTTGACCTTTTACCACGCACCACGCCACACCTCTCATTTCTCACGCACGCACAATACGCACCCCGAGGGGTGCATAAAATGTGCCAAAAAAGCCAAGCCGGCTATCATACAATTTTCTCCGCGGCTCCGCCGCGTAATAACGCGCGCCCATGTGTGCGTCCTCACAAACGGCAAAATAGCCGATCTGCAGGAGATCATGCAGCGCTGTTATATGCAGTAGAAGGGTAACCAGGCAGTGGACCACCAAATCGTCAGCAGGGTCCCTGACTGTGACGCATGGAAATGAGCCATGCAGAGTTTAACATCGCTTCGAAATATTTTTCATGGAAGACAATATAGCCTCCACAAGTTACAACATTAAGTGAGTAAGTCACAAGTGACTATCTCTCTTCTATACTGGTGTGTGGCGTCTCTTGCGTGATATGAGGAACGGTGCCAGTAGCCTACACACATTATAGGGACAAAGTCGTGTGTGTGTGTGTGTGTGTGTGTGTGTGAAGGGGGAGGGGCTGCATCGCAACTTGTCGTTATAGTTCTGTTCAGAGAGGGGAGAGAGAGAGAGAGAGAGAGAGAGAGAGAGAGACCACAGATGTGTGGGCATTTTCCCAAATTCCAGTTTTCTGACTTTTTATTTCACAACATATTCCCCAATTTCCACTGAGATTATGGGGTGAATGAATGTGGCCAGACCCATCTTCTCTTTCTGTCATAGTGACATTGTCCTGTATCAGATCATGTCCAAATCAGGTTCTCCAATCTCCAGTAGCCTCTTCAGTTTTTTGAAGATTTTTTTGAGTGGTGCAACCACTCCCTTACGGAGCTATGTGTGTGGCTGGCTGGGTCTGAGCACTATGTGTGTGGATTGCTGGCTGGCTGGGTCTGAGCACTATGTGTGTGGCTTGCTGGCTGGCTGGCTGGGTCTGAGCACTATGTGTGTGGCTTGCTGGCTGGCTGGCTGGGTCTGAGCACTATGTGTGTGCCTTGCTGGCTGGCTGGCTGGCTGGGTCTGAGCACTATGTGTGTGGCTTGCTGGCTGGCTGGCTGGGTCTAAGCACTATGTGTGTGGCTTGCTGGCTGGCTGGCTGGGTCTGAGCACTATGTGTGTGGCTTGCTGGCTGGCTGGCTGGCTGGGTCTGAGCACGAAAACAGCGTGGTTGTTTATCACCACCTGTGCGCAACCAAACGCAAACACAAACCCACATGCACATATTAACTGTATATATGATGATTTTGGGTGTTACAGTACAGTACAGTACAGTACAGTACAGTACAGTAGTGGGCCCCCCACATGGTCTGTCATTTCTCTACCGTTTCGGACGCGGGGCGGCTCGCAGGAACCGGCCCGGCACCCTGGGCTCTATCCTGTGGGTCTGAAACTCCCCCCCCCCCCCCGGGGACCCCCACACGGAGTTGATTTAGAGTCTAAATCAATGTAAAAAAAGGCCAAATCGACATTAAAAAAGGCCCAATTTTTTTCCGCCGCCGCCCGGTGGCCGGCGTCGAACGCATTAAGACACTAAGGTCTCACTCTTGGTATTTTCTGAAACTTGGCAGCCCTGCATAACATGTAGTATTTCTATAGGATTGGTAGATGAATTCATAACATGTAGTATTTCTATAGGATTGGTAGATTAATTCATAGTCAGTATAACATGTTTTTCATTCCACAGCAGGTCCACTCAGTCTTCTCCTCCATCACAACCCGAAGCAGAAGCTGCATCTGCCTCTGCTGAAGGTGAGCTGACAATACGTGTCTTATCACAGCAGAAAGGTCTAAGAAACATGGTCATGGAAATAGGGGCAGACATATCTGAATGGGTAGAGAGGCATTCTGGGAATCAGAAGGTCCATAGTTAATTTTGCCAGACTTAGAGTTTAACAACATTGTTAACAAACATGTTAGTGAAAAGAAAGATTGAAATGGTAAATGTTATATTGTGTTGTAGGGCTTGATCTGGCAGATCTCTTTCTCCTGAAGCTGTTTAAGAATTGCTTTGTTCATTACAGATGTGTTGGTGAAAATATCAGGCGGTTCCATTACTGGCTACGAACGCATGTTTCAGAACAAGATGAAAAACGCATATCTATGTGTAAAATTGGACAATGAGTCCATGATGAAGTTTGACGACGTCTGTGTCCCGATCTACAACACAAACACCAGCTTCACAGGCATGCACAGGTATCATGAGGTCAGACAGATGGAGATGAACAGGGCAGGACTGGACGAACCAATCCAACTTGTAGAATTGTATAATTCTGGAATAAATGAAAGAGTAGTGCTCACTGTTGGTGTCGCAGGAATTGGAAAATCCTTCCTCTTACACAAATTTATTCACGACTGGACCATGGGCCGTTTCCCCCGAGACCCCCATCTCGTGTTCCCATTGACGTTCCGCCAGTTAAATCTTCTCGAGGGAAAAAGCTTTTCTCTGGCGAAGCTACTTCACGTATGTGTCAAGGAAACCAGATGCATTAAGGAAGAAGCTCTGAATGACATATTCAGCATAGTGCATGAGTCAAACGACTACAACACATGTCCCTGCAAAGTCATGTTCATGTTTGATGGGCTCGATGAAAAGAGGATTCTGTTGGATTTCGAGACAGATTCCATCATCACGAATGTTGAGGAATCCCTGCCGGTCGAGGAGCTGATTGTAAACCTGATCAAGGGTGAACTGCTTCCCTCCGCTCGCATCTGGCTCACCTCACGGCCTGCAGCAGTCGATCAGATCCCTGAGGACCTTGTTCACAGGATGACAGAAATAAGAGGGTTCATCACAGATGACCAGAAGAAGGAGTACTTCAAGAAGAGGTTCATGAAGATCTTCAATGATGAGAACAAGGCCAACTCGATGACCAGCTTGATCATGTCACACATCAAGAAATCAAAGATCCTCTCCACCATGTGTGAAATCCCAGTCTTCTGTTGGATCCTTGCTTTTGTTGTGCAGCACAGAGACATGACAGACAAGCTCCCTGAGACCCTGGTTCAGATGTACTGTGAATTCCTGACGACTCTGACGAAGCAGATGGAGAAGAAGTATGGTAAATCAGATAAGATGACGAAAAAGAGAAAAGAGAAGCTCATGAAGGCAGAAGGACCGTTCATTCTGAAGCTGGGCGAGTTGGCATTTAACCAACTGATCAACGAACAGATCCTGTTCTACCAGAAAGACCTGGAAGCCTGTGGTCTTGATGTGAACAAGGCCGTGCTAAAGTCAGGCATGTGCACAGCATTCTTCAGAGAAGACGGTGCTTCTTTCGACAAAACAGTCTACTGCTTTGTTCACCTGAGCATCCAGGAGTTCCTGGCTGCAGTCTACCTGTTCCACTGTTTCACAAAGAGGAACAAGAGGCAAATGTTCACAAAGACCAACAAGAAGTTGGAGGTCCTGAAGACATTCCTGAACGATAACAGTGACATTTCAGACAGTTTCAGGTCCCTCTCTGACTTCCTGAAAGCTGCTATGAAAAAATCCCTGAAGAGTGAAAGTGGCCACCTGGACCTCTTCGTCCGCTTCCTTCATGGTCTCTCACTGGAGTCCAACCAGAGTCTGTTAGGAGGCCTGCTGGGTCAGACAAAGAACAGTCCAGAGGAGATCCAGAGAGCCCTCAACAACCTGAAGAAGATGAATGATCGTGACTTCTCTCCTGACAGATGCATCAACATCTTCCAATGTCTGATGGAGATGAACGACCCGTCATTAAGTCAGGGGATCCAACAGTACCTGGAGTCAGAGAGCAGCTCAGGGAATAGACTCTCTGATACCCAGTGTTCAGCTCTGGCCTCCATGCTGCTGATGTCAGAGGAGGTTCTGGAAGAGTTGGACCTGCACACATACAACACAACACCAGAGGCACGACTGAGACTCATCCCAGCTCTGAGGATCTTCAAAAAAGCAAGGTTAGTAACACACGCAGGCACACACACACAGGCATGCAGGCACGCACGGAAGCACACACGCAGGCAGGCAGGCAGGCAGGCAGGCAGGCGGTACCGTAACTACAATATGTGAACTAATAAGGTACAGTGATTACAGTATGTAGAGTCATGTTGAGATGCACGCACGCACGCACGCACGCACGCACGCACGCACGCACGCACAAATGCGCGATTCTTGGAGGAATTACGGTAACACCTGGTTTGTACTTTGTCCGTACGGCGGTGTCGCGGGGTGAACTTAGCCGATCTACAAGCCCACAACGCGACGCATCCTCAGGTCTTTGAGGGCTTTTACAGTGATGAATGTTCATTGTAAATCCTCATGGCTACAGGCACAACGGACACATCACGTCTCACACAGATTCACCGGGAAAAGATGAATGTATCATTTCCCCTCCTGCTCTGTAACCCCCTCTAGTGGAGATAACAGGAAAACATATAATAGATTATTATTATTGTATTATATAAAATCACACCCGTGTGAAGTGAGGGGTGCTCTTATCATCATACATCACCTCATTCCGGCCAATCACAATTCGTCTTCAATGTTTGTGTTTACACAAACCGTCAAAGCTGGACATAGAAGGGGCTAGCACCCCTCAAAAATAACAGAATTTAAAACATAAAGTTACAAAGTGTCTCTTGGTCAAATGGATATTCCTTAAAGACAGAGTGCCCCCCCAAAAAACATACTAAAATGGTGTTATTTGTATTGGGCCTTTTGACTCAAAGGTTTTCAGGTTTTCAAAAAAATGTCTGGTCAATATCTGACCAACTAGACATTTTACATTTACATTACACTTTATAGTTAATTTCCTTGAACATGAACTTGATCTAATCTGTGTTGATAATCACTGATTTTACATCATCATCATTTACAGACTTGTTGGCCCAAACCTCCAAGAGGCAGAATATGAGATTGTGTCTTCAGCTCTCAGCTCTAATCCTTCACATCTAAGAGAATTGGACATCAGTTATAATGACATAACGGATCCATTCATGGACCTGCTCTCTGCTGGATTGAATAGTCCAAACTGTCAACTGGAGATACTGAGGTCAGATTATTATTTTGATTAGTTCTGTTTTTTTATTTATTGTTTGATATTAAGAAGAGTGTGAATGAAGTTGACATCATGGTATCCCACATTGATTAGAATAATTATATGGTAACTACAATATGTAATCCATCATGGCTGCTAGGGAATTATCATTATCAACGCTACGGTACAGTAACTACAATATGTGAACTAATGAGGTACAGTGATTACAGTATGTAGAGTCATGTTGTCATGTTGACATGCACACACACACACACACACACACACACACACACACACACACACACACACACACACACACACACACACTACCTG
>NC_136803.1:4141131-4243631 GCF_951216825.1 Electrona antarctica | reverse complement strand
AACATTTAGTTCTACTGGATCTCTCCTCCACTAGTCCCTCCCTAACATTTAGTTATACTGGATCTCTTCTCCACTAGTCCTTCCTTGGCATACATTTGTCGACGAAATTATCAATATATTTATTTAGTCATAGTTTTAGTCATCATATTAGTTTTTATTTAGTAATCTAGTTTTCGTCAGTCGTAAACTACGTCATGTCAAAAAACCTAGTCGACCAACATTCTACGCCATAGTTTTCATCGCGTGTGTCTGTCTGTCTGTCTGTCTGTCTGTCTGTCTGTCTGTCTGTCTGTCTGTCTGTCTGTGTGTGTGTGTGTGTGTGTGTGTGTGGTCCGGGGACCCCCAGGGGTCCTTGAGGGGGCTCCAGAGGGATTCACTGCTAGATTTATTTTGCCCCTTATTTTGTCCTTTCAGTCTTTTATTTTGAAGGCGTTGATCTTATTTTAATTCACCCGAAACTCATGTTTTAGTAACAATCATTAAACATCATGTCATGAACAACTGAATGTATGTGATTGGTTAGCCTACATATCACATAAACTTTCCCTTCATTGTCAATGGCATTTAATGTTTGTGTTGCCACAAATTTACGTCAAATTTGGCGGATATTCGTCCTAATAATTTCTCCTTTGATTGTCAATGGCAAATATGAGACGTGTGAGGACAAAAGCTGTATATAGGAGGGGCTAAATAAAGAGAAAAAGGTGTTAAAAGTTGTCCTTGGCAGACGGCAGTGAATGAGTTAAATTAATATAGCAACAACTTCGGTTCAACCACTTTAACCTCTACATCAGATATTTGAATATATCAGATCTACAAGCTCTGCATGTGAGTTTGTAAAACAGGCTGAAAGAAGATGAAATCTGGTGTCGACTCAGACTCTGTTTATTGCCACGAAGTCGAATAGTCAGTTATGATGTGTCAGTTGTACATAATGAGATGAATAGTCAGTTATGTTGTGTCAGTTGTACATACTGTATGAGATGAATAGTCAGTTATGATGTGTCAGTTGTACATAATGAGATGAATAGTCAGTTATGTTGTGTCAGTTGTACATACTGTATGAGATGAATAGTCAGTTATGTTGTGTCAGTTGTAGGCTACATATGAGATGAATATCTTTTTGGGGGGCAGTCCAGACCCCTTTGGGTTTCTGCCAACGTGACCTCCTGAACAACTAGTTGAACAGCCCTGAAGTAGTGGTTTCTGTTTGACTATGACATGACTTTGATTGAAAGGTTTTTAATACAAGCCGTTCCAGTGGCATCTAAATGTAAGGTTGTAAGATGCTCATCGGTGGATGGCGAGGATGAAGGGGTACTTGTAAATATTTCTCCCCTCCAAGTGGTCCCTGCGTGGGCCAAAACATGTTTTAGAACCTTTTATTGTATATAAACCTTTATACTGAACCACTGAAACCCTGTTGACTTTGCTGACTGGGGTCCCACAGGGTTCCGTGCTCGGCACCCCTCCTTTTTTTTCTGCTGGGAGCGTGTTGATTGGTCGACTAGACTTCATGTCGTTTACTCTCATGGTGGACTTTGTAAATCACTCTGGATTCAAACATCTGCTAAATGTCTGCATTCATTCTTTAATGACATTCAGATCATTCATTGTTCATCTGTTGAATCATTGGCAGTCATTCCATTGTTTTGTTTTGTTTTCATTTGAATATTAATTCCATATTATTCTCATTATTCAGACTAGAAGCTCGACGGCCTGCGGCCGGTCTCGCTCTAGCGCCACGGAGGGAAACAAGTGTAACACAGAAACCTGTGACCTGTAGAAAGATGTTACCATAGGTGTAACACAGAAACATGTGGCCTGTAGAAAGATGTTACCATAGGTGTAACACATAAACCTGTGGCCGGTAGAATGATGTTACCATAGGTGTAACACAGAAACCTGTGACCTGTAGAACGATGTTACCATAGGTGTAACACAGAAACATGTGACCTGTAGAACGATGTTACCATAGGTGTAACACAGAAACATGTGGCCTGTATAATGATGTTACCGTACTTGCGCGCCGCTGTTTGATGACGTTGCGTAGACTAGTGGTCCTAATGGGCAAAATGAGGTGGCTGAAATGTGCCAGAATTATGTTGTTTTATATTAACTGTACAATATGTGAAGACATTGAGGGATAATTAGCCTAGACCCAAGGCAGAGTCTGTGTTAGTGTGGAGGCAAGTGGAGTGCTGGTAAGCTCAGCCCTAGCAACCAGACACCACCCCCTAGCAACCAGACTCCACCCCCTAGCAACCAGACACAACCCCACCCCCTAGCAACCAGACACCAGGTGATTCCTCTTGTGATTCTGGTAGTGGGATAATTCTGATGTTGTCTGATCATTCATATTCAGAATTCAGATGTTATTGTGTGATCATTAATATTCATTATTCTGATGATCACATTTTGTAAAAGTGTTTAATTGTTCAATAAACTGATTCTTGAACGTCTGATATTGTTCTTTATTAATATTCATAGTGTTGTCATGACAATATATGTGACCAAACTTGACACAACAGTAAGTCATTGGATCTTTTTTATTACTTTTGACTCCCAGCTTCAAATTGACATATTGGTTGTTCAGTTTGACCCACCAGTTTAGGAGATATGGCTTATAGAGTAATGTCTTGCAGAGAAACAGCGAGTTGAGAAAACAGGCTTGACAGGTTCACTTCTGTGGACTCTTAACATTACACCTAGCTACATGTTTAAGCATTTATTTCATATTTACATGTCTTCTGTTGTCTCTAACATTACACCTAGCTACATGTTTAAGCATGTATTTCATATTTACATGTCTTCTGTGGTCTCTTACATTACACCTAGCTACATGTTTAAGCATTTATTTCATATTTACATGGCTTCTGTGGACTCTTAACATTACACCTAGCTACATGTTTAAGCATTTATTTCATATTTACATGTCTTCTATGGACTCTAACATTACACCTAGCTACATGTTTAAGCATTTATTTCATATTTACATGTACATTTCAGCTCTGCCATTTATTTCAGACATGCTCTAGTATGTGAAGAGTATGCCTTTGCTATTAACTCTTTTTGGATAAAATAAATAAATCCGTTTTTCTCCTCTGGTGAAAAGCTGGAGGTTGCACGATGACAGGCTCTCAGTCAAATCTGATCACATATGGCCACAGCTACATAACAGGAGGGTGATGTTCTTGATGTGATGTTGCAGAATGAAAAACAGGGAGCTCTCTGTCTACCGAGCAATCTCCCTTCCTACTCTCACCTTATATGGTCATGAAGTGCTCATTATGGTCATGAAGTGTTCCTACTCTATATATGGTCATGAAGTGTGGGTCATGACCCAAAGAATAAGGTTACGAATACAAGCGTTGAAATTAGTTTTCTCCTGGCATCTCCCTTAGAGATAGGGTGAGAGGTTCAGAGATGGGGTGAGAGGTTCATCTCCCTTAGAGATAGGGTGAGAGGTTCATCTCCCTTAGAGATAGGGTGAGAAGTTCAGTCACACGAGAGAGACTCGGAGTAGAGTCGCTGCTTCTTCGCCTGGAAAGGAGCCAGCTTAGGTGGTTCGGGGCATCTGGTTAGGATGCCTCTCGGGCGTCTCCCTAGGGAGGTCCTCGAGGCACGTCCCACTGGGAGGAGACCCCGGGGCAGAGCAAGGAGCAGTTGGAGGAAACACATCGACTCACTGGCTTGGAACGTCTCGGGATCCCCCAGGAGGAAGTTACTACAGTTTGCTGTGAAGAGGGAAGTCTGGAGCTCTCTGGTGGAGCTGTTGCCCCCGTGACCCGACTATGGATAAGCGGTTGAAGATGGATGGATGGTGAAACGGTGAGACTCGGGTCAGTAACGTCTCTTCAGTAAACATGATTTATTAGAAGAGGTTACTACAGGTCAAAGGTGAAAGGTTACTTGAGTAAAAGTACAAAAGTATTGGCATCAAAATGTACTTAAAGTACCAAAAGTAGAAAGTACACTCAGTATTCAGAACGTCCCATTTCACAAGTTTTCAAATGTTTAAAATATTTATAGGTGTCGTTGCATGTTGTTCCCACCAGAGGGCCCCCTATACTGAGAAACTGCTTCCTGTTCTGTAAGCTTCACTTCCTTCCAGGTCATTGATGGTTGCTGAGATGAACAAGCTGTTAACAACTAACTGGTATGAAAAAACACATTTCCATCATTCATAACAGCTAATGAGCCATTATATTATTATTATTTTATATTGGAGTCCAGACTGTGATCCTGAAGCAAAGAGAATTCAGTCAAGTTTAGTGCCACACTAGGCCCAAAGCCTGTTGCTAATGCTAACCATGTGTTGCTAATGCTAATCATGTCATAACATCTTACTTTATTTGCTTGTTTGAGTCCAGGGGCCCGTTTCACAAAACTTGGATTAGAGATTAAACCGGGATTTAATTTATCCTGGCTTAATATATCCTGGATCAGCGATTAACCGGCACATTCCACTGGGAGGAGACCCCCGGGGAAGACAAAGGCGCAGTTGGAGGAAACACATCGACTCACTGGCCTTGGAACGTCTCGGGATCCCCCAGGAGGAAGTCACTAATGTTGCTCTGGAGAGGGAAGTCTGGAGCACTCTGGTGGAGCTGCTATTTTCACTACTTCACCACGGGTTCCAGGGGGTCCCCAATGCAGCACGACAATCGTTTGAACCACACGATTAGACACCAGCGCGCAACAGACTGTCTTCATGTTTAAAATGTCATTCATAAGATTTTGGGGCAGGCCCGTCTAGAGTTTGAATGGACAGGTATCAGTCAAAAGGGAGACATCGAAGAGGAAGGATGGGTAGGGATGGATCAAGGTCAAAACTGGTCAGCTCCATATATGGAGATCAATGTGTTTGAGGTTTGAGGTCAGATGTAGAGTTGCTGACCGGCTCCATATATGCAGATCTAGGTGATAATCCAGTCTTCTCTATGTATGGTTATCCACTATCCAGGGTTTGATGATGACAGTGTCATGATCTTCACTGACGGCCATATGGTGGCGTGACATGTCACGAGGCGTGAGGGACTGTTTAGCTCAAATCTAAAATGATACATAACCCATTAAGACCTGCTGCCCCTTTAAGGGGAGTGCATAAAAGGGGTGGCTAGTATTGCGGCCTTCTGTTTGCCAGAAGAGAGAAAACCTGGAGCAAATAATGTTGATGCTTTAATCAGTTTGGCAATATGGGGATATGTTTGGAATCGGTGGCATATACTATATTCCCTTTTATAGAGTTGTATTTTGCAGAGCTGGGACACTAGTGGCATCAATACAGGGTAGGGAGGATAAGTTTTAAGAGGATTTTTGATAATTTTCAGAATACTAGGCCTGCTGTTAGCCTACTTTATACTCTTATCTCCCAGAGCCTTCCTGGGTTATCACATTGTAGTGTATCAGAGGGAGCCTTGAGTATGTATGTTTCTATCAGAGAGAGCCTATATGTATGTTTTTTGTTGTTTTGTATTTTTGTTGCTGGGATGAATTGGTATTGAGGGCTGAACCATAAAATGTTGTATTTGTGATTTATTGTAGTCCGGACTAACCTTTCACTGTTCCCGTGCCATATTTTATGTATATTTGAGATTGGGTTTTAATTGGGCTGAGGACATGGGTGTATACTGGGCCATTAATATTATTATTGCTTGTTTTGGATTTTATTTGCTGTCGTTACTTATTTACTTTGTGCTTTTGCTTTGCCATATTTATTTTGTAGATCTATTTTCAAAAGATTTCCATGCATTTGAAAAGTTGAAATGGGGCATTCTGCATAATGAGTACTTTTACTCTTGGTACTTCAAGTACATTTTCATGTCAATACTTTTGTACTTTTACTCGAGTACATTTTGAATTCCGGACTTTTACTTGTAACATAGTATTTCTATATTGCAGTATAGATTTGGATTTGATGAGGTCAGATCAACATATGGAATGAATTCGGTATTGGCCATATATGGAGCGTGTCACGAGGCGTGACTGACGGGAGATTCAGATTCGTAGTAATTGTTAAAGGACCACTTTTCAACCTATCTTCATATAATTGGTCCTCACTAATGAGCAAGATAAAATAGCACAATTTATTTCTACTCAGTCTGTGTCTCATAGAGACACACAGGGACTACAAATGTCACGCCCCCAAATTAGACAGCGTCCCCACTTCTGGTCTGTTGGCACGGATACTGCAGGCCAGCCCATAGAAGTCCATTGAAATTCAACTGTAGTTAGCCTACTTTTAAAATAATATGAAATGAACTGAAGACTATATTGATTTGAATAAAAATATGTTTCCAAATGTATGAAGTGTCTTTGTCAACATATATTGTTGTTTTCTCAATAGAGGATGTATTTCACATTTAATTTACCACTTGAATGAGTTACCCATAATGTTAACGGAGCAGAGGGTTGACGGCAGACAGAGAACCTACGGGACGTCACTGCCTTTACGAGGCTACGAGCGCCGTCTTTGAAGAGTGGAACTCAATATACATCCCGATCCCGACTGACTTTGTTATTCATGTCTATATTTTGAACATGTCACAGGATTACTATATATGTTCTACCTACCACGGAGCTCCGACGGTGTGTTTTACCGCTGTCAACTTGTTGTATAATTAACTTTGCTGAATAGTTGCATGGGAAAATAACCCAGCTAAATGGAGGAGTGACATCCTGACATTTTCAACTACCTAGTGAATTCTCCAGATGAGTATTAATAATAGTCTTAGGGCTGATTCATACTCCTATTTTACCGCTGTTTCGGCGCTGTAGTGCTGAAATGATTTCGGCTCGTCAGAAATTTTCAGTAGCACCGAAGAGCCGACTTTAGGACGGTCCCCGCCCCCCCGAACCTCAAATGACGTCACATTGTAGGCTCTACAGAGCCGAACCGACTTTTATTCGGCTCTAAAATAGGAGTATGAATCGGCCCTAACAAGATGCTGTTTAGATCATTTTCAACAAATACATAGCATATAAAACGAAATACAACAAATATATCTGGGTATTGAAAACCTCAAGGGATGCATCCGTGACGTATATACCGTGCGACCACTTTGACTTGAGATTTACAATGCTAGCACTTTTCACAAACTGATGGAGTATATTATAGTACATTGTAGGATGTATATTGAAATGGCAGGTATGTGACATTGAAAAGGACAAATTAAACATATGGGACACTTTATTAGAACACAAAAAAAATCGCTATAGCCTCAGTAATGAACCAGTGAAATTAGGGTATTTTATGATGCCTCTCATAGGGATTGCATTGGCAGCTGCAGTACACAGTTGAAACGGACCAGAAGTGGGGCCGCTGTCTCATTTGGGGGCGTGAAATTTGTAGTCCCCGTGTGTCTCTATAGGAGGGCTGTGGGCAGTTCAGGAACCCGTCCACCAGTGACATCATCGATTGGTAATCCAAGCTAATAGAAACTGCAGGCTTTCTATTCCTGAAAAGTTGCAATGCAAAAATGGAAAACAGTTCTCACGATAATTAAAATCTGAATATATATATATATACTTTTTATCTTGTTTTAAAACAATCTGCCTAACGATGATGTCACTGCTGGACGGGTTTCTGAACTGCCCACAGCCTTCCAATGAGACACAGACTGACTAGGATTTTTTTTTGCTATTTTAGTGAGGACCAATTATATGAAAATGGGTTGAAATGTGGTGAAGTGGTCCTTCAAGTAGAAAAAAATTGACATGACATCAGAGACACTGGGATCACTGCTAAAATCTAAAACCACACATTACAAACATAAAGACCCCCAGGAAAGTGTTCTAAATCTTCTAAACGCCATTAACAAGTTTTCCTTTAACCAGTAAGGTGCCCTGACGGCTTCTGAGGTCGTGTGCACGCATCCACCTGGGTGACAGCAGACTGCTGGGCGAGCGCTGGCGCTTTGGAATGGGGTGTCAGATCAACATATGGAATGAATTCTGTACTGGCCATTTATGGAGTGTGTCTTGAGCGTACAGGGTTTGATGAGGTCAGATCAACATATGGAATGTCGGAACAGGTCAGCTCCATATATGGAGATCTAAGGGTGGCAGCGGGGGCAGTGTCTTGAGTGTACAGGGACTGACGGCACGACAGGTTTTGCAGATTTTCATAGTAATCTGCGAACAAGGGTTGCAATATTTTTACTTTATGTGAATTTGGTTGGCATATATATCTTATTTTGATTTGTTTATTTGCTGTGTGCGATTCGTTTAGAGGCCCCAGTAGGCCCTGAAGCCTTCACTGCTTATCACCAATTTAACACTTGTGGGCTTATAGTCCCATTTTTTATGATTATAATAACCCCTCCTTCCCTTCGTATTTTAACACGACTTCCTTTTTAAGATTCAATAAAAACCTTTTTGTTACATCAGCCTCTGGTTCTGTTCATTCTGAACACTTAACCAATTTGGGGTACCTTACCTTTGTTCACTTACCTTGTCCAATATAAATACAATATATGGTTAATGTGTTTGTAGGATCCCTCACTCCTATCTGTGAGGGTGGTGTAGTCATTATCTCCTATAATATATTAGCCCTGCTACATAAACATTAGGATATGTTTTCGAACATTGAGATTCTGCCACGGTCCGCTCCTCGCACTGTGGACTTTGACTGTCCTTATTTAGGTTTTGGACTTAAGATAAGATTTGTCATTTCAGTACGCTCTGTTTTGGTCTTTGGTCATGTGTTCCTGACTGTTCTGTTTTTTTACACTGTTGCCTGGTTTTGTTCGTCTTATTTTGTAGTATTGTTCCTAGTGTTTCCTGCCTTGTCTAAACTTGTAATTGGTCAGTGTTTCCACCTGTGTCCTGTTAGTCCCCCAGCCTATCCCAGTGTTGATTGTCAGTTGAGTTCACCTGTACCCTGTTCTCCTGTGTCTATTTAAGTCCTGTGTTTGCATTGTTCCAGTTGGTTTGTTAGTTCCCTGTTGGATGAGTTCCTGTTATGCATTTTGAGTTTTATCTGCCTTTTGCCCAGTTATGGAAGATCCTGAGTTTGATTAATGAATCCTTCTAAGTTTAATTGTTCTGCCTCAGTGGTGTATCCTGCATTTGAGTCCTCATCCCTACAGGTTCCTATCATTAATTAAAACATCTGCATAATTGCAATCTTTTACTTTGTCTATTGTAGTACACCTAGCCCTCATCGACAGGAACTCTTCCATGTATCATTTATTTTAGAACACATGCCAGCGTTTCACCTCATCAATTCTAACTTGACAATCAAAAAGGTTATTATGATTATTCAACAGAAGAGTGAATCCGTTATCAGTATCTTTTAACACATTTTTATTTATTTTTTACGTGTGTAGGGAACAGTTTATGGACAACAAGGTTGTCTTCGCTACTCCTGCGAAGACAGACATAGCAACGACCCACTGCGCAGACAGAGCAAAGACCCGCTGCGCAGACAGGATGGACGACCCAGGATGGATGAGAAACATGCAGTGAGTAGGTTTAGGTTTATTTATTTAGCACGTAGTAACAATTAACATATCAAAGAACAAAAATACAATGCAAGGAAGGGAAGAAGCCAGCTGGCTTATTTGGAATCCTTTCCTGTATGGAAGAGGTCATTGATTTAAACAGATTAAAAGTTCATTAAGAACAACACAAAAGTCTACAAGTTGGCAAAGGGGGGCAGCTGTGCAATAAAGAAATAAAAACACAGACTGCACAAAAAAGGGAAATAAACAATACAACAAACACACAAAAGAAAATATAACACATCAAAGTAAATCATGTAATCTACTAGCCCGTCTCCGGACCCCCCGGGTTGAGCTCCTTTGGACCCCTACGACGTAGGGTCCGGTCTCACCGGCGTCAAGCAACATGGGATGCCATCTGATTTCCCCTGACTTAGCCCTGTGCTGCGGTGTGGGTGTCACGCTGACATATTCCAAACGAAGCATATGAACGCTATAGGAGACAACGAACCATCTGACCCCCCCCGCGAACGGCTCAGAAGCCGTTAAGTATTTTTAATGTTTGTACGACCGTTTTGCCAGCTCTGAAATTCTCTCTTCGGTCCCTCCTTGTTGACATCTCGGTTGGCTAGCTGCGCCTACGAGGCGCGTAGGGAGGCGCTGCTAGCCAACCGAGATGCCGAGAGGCGGTACAATGGGATGTCAACAAGAGAGAATTTCAGAGCTGCCAAAACGGTCGTACAAACATTAAAAATACTTAACGGCTTCTGAGCCGTTCGCGGGGGGGGTCAGATGGTTCGTTGTCTCCTATAGCGTTCATATGCTTCGTTTGGAATATGTCAGCGTGACACCCACACCGCAGAACAGGGCTAAGTCAGGGGAAATCAGATGGCATCCCATGTTGCTTGACGCCGGTGAGAAGGAACCCTACATAAAGTCATCAAAATGTCAGAAACTTTAACGTAGGGTTCCGAAAGGAGCTAGTAATCTACAGAAAGGAAGAAATAAGATATTTCTTTAGATGTTTTTTGAATATTGGCAAGGATAATGAGGATCTCTAAGTGAAGCATCTAGGGAATTCCATAGATGAGGGCCTCTAAATTTGATGAATGATTGATGTTTGGAAGTGCGACAATAGGGTAATTCAAAATCATCTCTTTGCCTTGTGGGGTAGGAGTGGCCACTAGGGGGCGGCGGTGCCTTGTGGGGTAGGAGTGGCCACTAGGGGGCGGCGGTGCCTTGTGGGGTAGGAGTGGCCACTACGGGGCGGCTGTGCCTTGTGGGGTAGGAGTGGCCACTAGGGGCGGCGGTGCCTTGTGGGGTAGGAGTGGCCACTAGGGGGCGGCGGTGCCTTGTGGGGTAGGAGTGGCCACTAGGGGGCGGCGGTGCCTTGTGGGGTAGGAGTGGCCACTAGGGGGCGGCGGTGCCTTGTGGGGTAGGAGTGGCCACTAGGGGGCGTCGGTGCCTTGTGGGGTAGGAGTGGCCACTAGGGGGCGGCGGTGCCTTGTGGGGTAGGAGTGGCCACTAGGGGGCGGCGGTGCCTTGTGGGGTAGGAGTGGCCACTAGGGGGCGGCGGTGCCTTGTGGGGTAGGAGTGGCCACTAGGGGGCGGCGGTGCCTTGTGGGGTAGGAGTGAATGTCAGAAGTAACATGGAAATAAATGTGAAAAGAAGAGGGAATGTCTTGTTTGCATTTTTTGAATTTAAACATAAATAAACGGGTCTGAAAAACGTTTACTTTGTCAATGTCGGTAATAGTGAATATTTAATAAAGAGCGGGGCAGGCGGCTCATACTGATTTGAATGTGAAATCATTCTCAGAAACCTTTTTTGAATGATCAGTAATGGTGCAGAGTACACCCCCTGCTCTCTTTCTAAGGCCTCACTCAGACCTTTAAAACATTGATGCATGCTTGTTGTATGAATGTTGTGAGTGTCATGGCCGCCCCAATGCATTTCCAATGGAAGTCACATGGTTTGTAGTCCACATTTTGGACTACAAGCTGTTGTATGGCTTTCGGCTGTGTTTCGACTGCGCCCCTCCCCCTCATACAACACAAATGTTGTGTCAAACCATGTGACTCTCATTGGAAATGCATTGGGGCAAGCTGTGTCACACCCTTTGTATACAACAAGCATACAGCAATCTGTTGCGACCGTGTGAGTGAGGCCTAACCGTGCACAAACACGCAGCATCATATTTTATATTCAGTGGTGGAAGAAGTACTCAGATGTTTTACTTAAAAGTAAAAGTAGCAGTTAAATTTGGGTCACGGCCTGAAAAGTTTGTGAGCTGTTATTTTGAAATGAACAGACCATTCAGGAGCTTGAAGATGCCGTTTGTAGATTTTGATTATTTGTATTAAAACATACATTAACCACTTCAGCCATATACACTTTGGCTATTTGAAAATAGCCGATCTACAAGCTCACAGCACGTCACTTTGTGAGTTTGTAGATCTGTTATCTTCAAAGGATTTAAAAACATATATATACATTTGTTTTATACATTTGAAAACTTCTTAAACGGGACCTTCTGCCTAATTAGTACTTTTACTTTTTACTTTAACTGTATATTTTGGTGCCAATACTTTTGTACTTTTACTCAAGTAATTCTTGAATACAGAACCAGACAATGTATACGATTTGGTACTGATATTTTTACTTAAGTACAAACTGCGAGTACTTTCATCTTTTTTAATTTTCTTTATTTATTTTATTCAACGTTTCTTTTTACTTTTCTTAGAAATACATTGAGGGCAGAGCGGTCATTTTCAATGATGCCAAGATTACAAAAGGCATAATACATATTAAAGCAGTGTAATATTGAAAATAAGAACAGCACCACAAAATGAGTTCTATCATGTAAAAACAAGCAAAGAACAGTGAAAACAATACTGACATCTTATTTAAAACGGTCACAAATCAGCTTGCAAGTTTCTAAATTGCCCCATGCAGAGAGATCATGGAGTCCATTATTGAAGTCCATTGTAATTGATTCCAGGTAAAGGGAGCGCTAAAACCGAAGGCTGTTTTACCTAGCTCTGTGTTGGCCTTGGTGGAGCCAGTGGAGGGCTGTGTTGGCCTTGGTGGAGCCAGTGGAGGGCTCTGTGTTGGCCTTGGTGGAGCCAGTGGAGGGCTCTGTGTTGGCCTTGGTGGAGCCAGTGGAGGGCTCTGTGTTGGCCTTGGTGGAGCCAGTGGAGGGCTGTGTTGGCCTTGGTGGAGCCAGTGGAGGGCTCTGTGTTGGCCTTGGTGGAGCCAGTGGAGGGCTCTGTGTTGGCCTTGGTGGAGCCAGTGGAGGGCTCTGTGTTGGCCTTGGTGGAGCCAGTGGAGGGCTCTGTGTTGGCCTTGGTGGAGCCAGTGGAGGGCTCTGTGTTGGCCTTGGTGGAGCCAGTGGAGGGCTGTGTTGGCCTTGGTGGAGCCAGTGGAGGGCTCTGTGTTGGCCTTGGTGGAGCCAGTGGAGGGCTCTGTGTTGGCCTTGGTGGAGCCAGTGGAGGGCTCTGTGTTGGCCTTGGTGGAGCCAGTGGAGGGCTCTGTGTTGGCCTTGGTGGAGCCAGTGGAGGGCTCTGTGTTGGCCTTGGTGGAGCCAGTGGAGGGCTCTGTGTTGGCCTTGGTGGAGCCAGTGGAGGGCTCTGTGTTGGCCTTGGTGGAGCCAGTGGAGGGCTCTGTGTTGGCCTTGGTGGAGCCAGTGGAGGGCTCTGTGTTGGCCTTGGTGGAGCCAGTGGAGGGCTCTGTGTTGGCCTTGGTGGAGCCAGTGGAGGGCTCTGTGTTGGCCTTGGTGGAGCCAGTGGAGGGCTCTGTGTTGGCCTTGGTGGAGCCAGTGGAGGGCTCTGTGTTGGCATTGGTGGAGCCAGTGGCGAAGGGGAGAGACATGCTAGAATTTGGGCTGGTTGAAGACCAAGTGTGCTGTGCTGCGGCATTCTGGACCAATTGGAGGCACATGCCAGTAGGCCAGTAAGGAGGGAGGGAGTTACAATAGTCAAGTTTTTATATGTCTGATGACTGGTTACGGAGCTGGTCTGACCGAGGAAGAGTTTAATCCTTTGAATGTTATAGAGTGTAAACCTACAGGATGGAGTGACCGCTGGCACAGTAATGTGTGCTTTGAATGAGAGCTGACTGTCCAGTACAACCCCAATAAGGTTCTGACTATATAGTCATAGTTTCACTCATCATAGCTTAGTTTTTACTTGGTTACTATTTAGATTTAGTCGACAAAATTGTTGCCATCTATATTTAGCACTATTTATCTTTCAACAGTTTATTAGACAGCAATGCAAAAACAGCAACAGAGTACAATCAAACACAATAGTCCAAAAGGGATTGCACCAAAAAAAGGATCTTGTTTCCATTTGGGTCCTATGCAATCAATTCATATAGACATCACATGGATATGAAGAATAACAACAAAATTCAATATAATCACAGGAAAAAAAGGGGGGGGGGGGCGATCACCTGTTTATGGGAGAAGTGATCATTTCCTCTCCCTTGGGCCTCCTGAAAGGTGCATTTTCAGGCCTGTTTTAACAGATGTAAGTGATCTGCATTGTTTGAGGGAGGGGGTCTTTGGTGGCGGTGCTGTAGAAGGAGAATTACCCATATTTGTTTTGAAAGTGGTTTGGAAGTTGCCTTATTATAGTTATTTCCAATAAATTGGTCCCATTACTTCCAGAAATGGGTTGCACTGTCGTTACAAGAAGGTGGGAATAGGACATAGCAGTGACGGCCATTTTGCAGTGCCACAGATTGAAAGACTTTCATTTTCCCCATAATTGTCTGGAAAAAAACCATACAACTTATTTTCTGGCTGCAATCCAAGCCATCAAGGCTGATGGTGTATCATGCCCAGGGGTGTAACGTAAGGCTGTCCCCAAGCCCTGTTTTTAGGATTGGAGGATTGGTTGGAGAGTGGATACTGCTGCAGCTGGAGAGTCAAGTCTCCCAACGGTCCTACCTATACTTGATTATTAATTTGATATTTGTCATGACAAATATAAATCTGAAAAGTAATGTATCAAACAAGTACATTTATATTTCTGGTTGATTCAAAATGCTATAGTTTTTTATTAAACAAGAGCATTTATATTTCTGGTTGATTAAAAGTGCTATAGTTGTTGTCATCTAAAACTAAGAAAAGAGATGACAATAACTGGTATGCAATGAATGACATTACTAAGGCAAACTAAACATCTTGTTTGCTCAATGAAAGATATGTTGGATATATTGGCGAATGTCTTACTTAACCCACCTTTCAGACATTAGATGGCCAGTGAAAATGTGAGGTTTGAACACTGCACCTCTGGTTTCTAAGTTCCAGATTTATCTCTTGAGCCATACTGGGACGTTGGATATATTGGCGAATGTCTTACTTAACCCACCTTCCACAATATGGATGGACAGTAATGGTTCTTCAGGAGAATTGAACTCTAATCTTCAGTTTATAAACCTGATTGATCTATAAGCTAACAACACGGAATTATCCTTAATTTGTGTTTCCCTTTTTGAACTTCCATCAGTTTGATTGTAGTTTTAATTTTGTAGATCTATTTTCAAAAGATTTCCATGCATTTGAAAAGTTGAAATGGGGCATTTTGCATAATGAGTACTTTTACCCTTGATTTGTACTTTATTTTTTTTTTAAATGTTTTAAGATATTTTTTTTGCGGCTTACGCCTTTTATTGGTTTTTTGAAGGGACAGACAGTAGGCTGACAGGAAACGGGAGAGAGATGGGGGAAGACATGCAGTAAAGGCCGTGTCGGGCTCGGGAGTCGAACCCGCGGCACACTGCGACTGGATTACCAGTCGGGTGCCCAGACGGTTACGCCACCGCCTGGGCCGATTTGTACTTTATTAATTTTCTTTTGTATATGAAATATTGACAGACATAGACAAAACACAACCAAAGAAATGCATAACAAAACAAACACATAACATAACAAAACAAAACAAAACAATATAACAGATGTTAATTTTGATGTCAATACTTTTGTACTTTTACTCGAGTAAAGTTGCAATGCAAAAATGGAAAACATAGTTCTCAAGATAATTAAAATCTGAATATATATATATATATTAACGAAGATGTCACTGGTGGACGGGTTTCTGAACTACCCACAGCCCTCCAATGAGACACAGACTGAATAGGAACAAATTGTGCTATTTTATCTTGATCATTAGTGAGGACCAATTATATGAAGATAGGTTGAAAAGTGGTGAAGTGGTCCTTTAAGTAGAAACAAACTAATTGACATGATTGACATGAACACACTGGGCTCACTGCTAAAATCTAAAATATCTAAAAACCACACATTACACACACAGACCACCAGGAAAGTGTTCTAAATCTTCTAAATGTCATTAAACATATATTTTTTTGCAAAAAGGGTGAAGTTTCCCTTTAACCAGTAAGGCGCCCTGAGGGCTTCTGAGGTTGCGTGCACGCATCCGCCTGGGTGACAGCAGACTGCTGGGCGAGCGCTGGCGCTTTGGCATGGGGCGTCAGATCAACATATGGAATGAATTCTGTACTGGCCATATATGGAGTGTGTCTTGAGCGTACAGGGTTTGATGAGGTCAGATCAACATATGGAATGTCGGAACAGGTCAGCTCCATATATGGAGATCTAAGGGTGGCAGCGGGGGCAGTGTCTTGAGTGTACAGGGACTGACGGCACGACAGACAGGTTTTACAGGTTTTCATAGTCATCTGCGAACCAGGGTCGCAATATTTTTACTTTATGTGAATTTGGATGGCATATTTATTTATTTATTGGCATATACTTAATTTGATTTGTTTATTTGCTGTGTGCAATTAGTTAGCCTTCACCGTTCATCACCAATTTGCCACTTGTGGGCTTATAGTCCCATTTTTGAGTGGTGCAAACCACTCCAACAACCAGCTTTGTCTGTATCTGTGTATGTGTGTACCTGTACGTGGGGCCACGTACAGATGAGCACGGTTGCTTTGGTTAGTGTGTGACGTCACTGCACGACTCAGTTCACATGGGTGTGATTTTTTATGATCATAATAACCCCTCCTTCCCTTCGTATTTTAACACAACTTCCTTTTTAAGATTCAATAAACTTGATGTTGAATAAACCTTTTTGGTACATCAGCCTCTGGTTCTGTTCATTCTGAACACTTAACCAATTTGGGTTACCTTACCTTTGTTCACTTACCTTGTCCAATATAAATACAATATATGGTTAATGTGTTTGTAGGATCCCTCACTCCTATCTGTGAGGGTGGTGTAGTCATTATCTCCCATAATATATTATCCCTGCTACATAAACATTAGGCTATGTTTTCGAACATTGAGATTCTGTCACGGTCCGCTCCTCGCACCGTGGACTTTGACTGTCCTTATTTTGCTTTTGGACTTTGATTTGTCATTTCAGTACGCTCTGTTTTGGTCTTTGGTCATGTGTTCCTGACTGTTCTGTTTGTTTGTTTTGGTTACACTGTTTGTTACCTTGGTTTTGTTCGTCTTATTTTGTAGTATTGTTTTTAGTGTTTCCTGTCTTCCTAGTTAGCCTACTGTTTTCCTGCCTTGTCTAACCTTGTAATTGGTCAGTGTTTCCACCTGTGTCCTGTTAGTCCCCCAGCCTATCCCAGTGTTGATTGTCAGTTGAGTTCACCTGTGCCCTGTTATCCTGGGTCTATTTAAGTCCTGTGTTTGCATTGTTCTTGTTGGTTCGTTAGTTCCCTGTTGGGTGAGTTCCTGTTATGCATTCTGAGTTTTATCGATTTGGTACTGATACTTTTTAACGTTTATTTCTTTTCAAAAAGAGCCGTCATTTTCAATGATGCCAAGATTACAAAAGGCATAATACATAAGCAGTGTAATATTAAAAATAAGAACAGCACCACAAAATTAGTACCATCATGTCAAAATAAGCAAAGACCAGTGTGAAATCAATACCGACATCTTTATCCAAGGCGCTGTAATTTTGCATTACATTCACCCATTCACACACACACATTCATACACTGATGGCAGAGGAAACCATGCAAGGCACCAACCTGCTCATCGGGAGCAATTAGGGGTTCAGAGTCTTGCTCAAGTACACTTTGACACAAACTCTGGGGGAGCCCGATCTGGGAACCTTTCGGTTCCCAACTGGCAACTCTACCCCTGAGCCACTGCCGCCCCAATAACTATTACGTATTTATCACGTAACGGTTCTTGCTAAAAATCAAGCGAGTATTTCTCACGTAACAGTTTTCTTCCTGAAATCAAGCGAATATTTCTCACTTAACAGTTTTCTTCCTGAAATCAGGCGAGTATTTCTCACATAACGGTTGTTCCTGAAATCAGGCAAGTATTTCTCATGTAACAGTTTTCTTCCTGAAATCAGGCAAGTATTTCTCATGTAACGGTTGTTCCTGAAATCAGGCAAGTATTTCTCACATAATGGTTGTTCCTGAAATCAGGCAAGTATTTCTCATGTAACAGTTGTCTTCCTGAAATCAGGCAAGTATTTCTCACATAACGGCATCGGCCGTCAACAAGCCATCTCCAGGCATCTCTGTCTTGAGCTGTTCTCTCCAGCTGGTTCCAGGTCATCTTCATGGTCTTGATGTCTGCCTCCAGGTGCAACTGTTACTGCATTCTAAATAGGCCTACATACAAAATTGTATTTCTCACATAATGGTTGTTCCTGAAATCAGGCAAGTATTTCTCATGTAACAGTTTTCTTCCTGAAATCAGGCAAGTATTTCTCACATAACGGTTGTTCCTGAAATCAGGCAAGTATTTTTCATGTAACAGTTTTCTTCCTGAAATCAGGCAAGTATTTCTCACATAACGGTTGTTCCTGAAATCAGGCAAGTATTTCTCACATAATGGTTGTTCCTGAAATCAGGCAAGTATTTCTCATGTAACAGTTTTCTTCCTGAAATCAGGCAAGTATTTCTCACAACGGTTGTTCCTGAAATCAGGCAAGTATTTCTCATGTAACAGTTTTCTTCCTGAAATCAGGCAAGTATTTCTCACATAACGGTTGTTCCTGAAATCAGGCAAGTATTTCTCACATAATGGTTGTTCCTGAAATCAGGCAAGTATTTCTCATGTAACAGTTTTCTTCCTGAAATCAGGCAAGTATTTCTCACATAACGGTTGTTCCCGAAATCAGGCAAGTATTTCTCACATAATGGTTGTTCCTGAAATCAGGCAAGTATTTCTCATGTAACAGTTTTCTTCCTGAAATCAGGCAAGTATTTCTCACATAACGGTTGTTCCTGAAATCAGGCAAGTATTTCTCATGTAACAGTTTTCTTCCTGAAATCAGGCGAGTATTTCTCATGTAACAGTTTTCTTCCTGAAATCAGGCGAGTATTTATCGCGTAACAGTTTAATTCCTGAAATCAGGCGAGTATTTCTCACATGACGGTTCTTCCTGGCATCAGGCAAGTATTGACAGGAGGTCCTTTCTCCAGGTTCCTGGATTCCTTGAACCGTACTAAACCCATTTGATCAAGGCATCATCATGCGCCGTGAAGGAGCCTATAAGGTGAGAAACAGTCAATATCATGATTCACCATGCAACAACATTTATGTAAGGTGCAACTGTTACTTACTTACTTACGCCTACTGCCCCTTCTGGGGCATCGGCCGTCAACAAGCGATCTCCAGGCATCTCTGTCTTGAGCTGTTCTCTCCAGCTGGTTCCAGGTCATCTTCATGGTCTTGATGTCTGCCTCCAGGTGCAACTGTTACTGCATTCTAAATAGGCCTACATACAAAATTGCAGTTGCAACTGATTGCATTCTAACTACATGTGTAAACGCTACACGTAAGCTACATGATCACAGTTGTGTTACGGTCCACTGTACAGGCCATTTGGTTTCCAAAATGCTTAGTATTGTAGCAGTCGTCACGTGGCGCGCCTCATTGGTATGTGCCCAAAATAACAGATCTGTAAGCTGTTGAAAACGCCATGAGCGGTGTGCAGGGTTGGGAAGCAACGGATTACAGGTAACGCTGTTATGTAATCGGAGTAAAAAAAAAGGTAAATAGCGTCTTACTAACTAACTGGATTACAGTAACGGGGATTACAGGCTTGATTACATTCTCCCCTCATCATTCTCCCCTTCCCCTAACCCTTCCCCTCATCAATTTATTACAGGCTTGATTACATTCTCCCCTTGATTACATTCTCCCCTCATCAATTTATTACAGGCTTGATTACATTCTCCCCTCATCAATTTATTACAGGCTTGATTACATTCTCCCCTTGATTACATTCTCCCCTCATCAATTTATTACAGGCTTGATTACATTCTCCCCTTGATTACATTCTCCCCTCATCAATTTATTACAGGCTTGATTACATTCTCCCCTCATCAATTTATTACAGGCTTGATTACATTCTCCCCTCATCAATTTTAGGCCTAGAATAAATTAAAACAAACAAAGAATCAAGTCGAAATAAATAGTACTTTTGTACTTTTACTCAAGTAAATCTTGAACACCGAACCAGACAATGTATACGATTTGGTACTGATACTTTTACTTAAGTACAAACTGCCAATACTTTCATCTTTTATTTTTTTAACGTTTATTTATTTTCAAAAAGAGCCGTCATTTTCAATGATGCCAAGATTACAAAAGGCATAATACATAAGCAGTGTAATATTAAAAATAAGAACCACCACCAAAATTAGTACCATGTCAAAACAAGCAAAGACCAGTGTGAAATCAATACCGACATCTTATTTACAATTTACAATTACAATTTAGGCATTTAGCAGACGCTCTTAATCCAGAGCGATTTACATTAAGCAAGAACAAAAAGCATGGGAATACATCACATATGTAAAATGCATTTATCGCGAAACATGCGTAAGCTAAGAACGTGACTAGAACATATCTATATAATGACACTATACATATAAACTTATAACTAGAACATATCTATATAATGACACTATACATATAAACTATACATATATGCTAAACTATGCTGTACATATATACTATGAAGTGCTATGACTACATACAATGCACTTATTGTGCTGTCTACATGACATGCTATAAGTCTGTTTCAAATGCTATATAAGTCTAAGAAGTGCTGTCTAAGGGGGGTAGGGTAAGTGCTATGGGCCATGATGGAGTCTGAAAAGGTGGGTTTTCAGACTACGGCGGAAGATCGGGAGTGATGCTGCAGTTCTGATTGCAACGGGAAGTGCATTCCACAGTTTTGGGGCCAGAAGGGAGAAGAGTTTGGGACGTGTGGAGCGTTGTCCCGGCGTTTTTAGTGAGGGTACTTCCAGCTTCCCTGCGTTGGCTGATCTGAGTGCGCGGGAGGGTTTGTAGGGTTCAATCATGCTGGCAAGATATGGGGGAGCCATACCTTTGGTTGCTTTAAATGCCAACATCAGAGTTTTGTATTCTGTGCGGGCAGCGACCGGGAGCCAGTGCAGGGAGCGGAGCAGGGGGGAGACATGTGAGAATTTATTTAACAGTCTTTATCCAAGGCGCTGTAATTTTGCATTACATTCACCCATTCACACACACACACATTCATACACTGATGGCAGAGGAAACCATGCAAGGCACCAACCTGCTCATCGGGAGCAATTAGGGGTTCACTGTGTGTGTCGCTGCCGCTACCCATAATGCACTGCACAGTGGGCACACGAGCAGCGGCGGTCCCAGCAGCACCACGTCAGAATCCAACTCTCCAGTCCCTATATTATATATATTATATTATATTCCATTATATCGCGTGATGATCTATAGCCAGCGGACACTCTGGTCAGTGATCTGTATAGGGGAAAACAGGAGGCGGGGTGTGTGTGTGGAGCGCTCTATAGCTGCAGGGTCACGGGTGGAAAATGATACATTCCGTTCAAATGGCACTCCAGTAGGCTATGCATTGCTCGCTATGATGCAGACATAACCATAACTCTATGGATCATATCATTAACATGCAGCTCTCAACAGCTTCTGTGTTGACCAGTGTGGTGGTCGTATCAAGATCATTTCAAAACGACATAGCCTACAACAATAGTTGATTTCTAAATGCAAACTGAATCAGTCTGTGATTAATTACAGCTGTTGGTCTCTCATTGCAAAGTTAAACTTGTCAGCTCAATCGCGCTATTGTGTGTGTGTGTGTGTGTGTGTGTGTGTGTGTGTGTGTGTGTGTGTGTGTGTGTGTGTGTGTGTGTGTGTGTGTGTGTGTGTGTGTGTGTGTGTGTGTGTGTGTGTGTGTGTGTGTGTGTGTGTGTGTGTGTGTCCTCTGCCATGTGAGAACGTATTTGTTAAAGTACCATTTGTTTTTCCAATAGGCCTATACCAATTGCCTTTGGCTGTATACATATTTTATTATAATGATTAGGAATTATTATTATAATGATTAGGAGTAAAGTTACCTTTTGTACAAACTGTGCCTGAATAAGACTGTATTTTAAAATGAATCATAATGGTGGTAGGTCTACTTAAGAGCCAAATATTTTCTGAGGTGGTATCGTTGAGAACCACTGATTTAACTATTTCTGTAGTTTTTTCATTCTTGAAAAACATTCTTGTCTGGTTATCAATGATAAAACTTGTTTTATCTAATTAAATAGTTTTGCATAAAAGTAATCCAAAAGTAAGTGAAAGTAACCCCTTACTTTTGAAATTGTGGTACTCTCATTACGTTACTCAATTGTTTTGCAAGTAACTTGTAACTGTAGGGGATTACTTTTTAAATGTAACCTTCCCAACCCTGGCGGTGTGTGGATGGTTTGTATGTTTGTTCTTTTGGACACCGTCCGTTACGCACATTACGTGTGCTATGTATCTGTATTAAGAGTCGATGATTGATGTACACTACTAGATTATAGCCAAATTGGCAGTTGATAAAAATAATGTAGTCTATCTCTGTTCAGGAATGTTGCACAACGGTGAATGATGGAGAAGTTCCATAACTTAGACATAACCCTCACTTCTAAAACTAAAATAAAGGGAGCTGCTACTTCAGAGATGTTTACTCACCCCTGGAATCCATTACAATGGTGGAAATGGAACATTAACAGCCAACGAGAGTTGCATAAATCCCTTATTTCGGCGATAAGTCTGTTCTCTCACACTGTTCTCTGTATATTGAACCATCTAGTGGCCTAACATGATGGTAATTGTTTGGGTCCGGCCGAGCCTCGGGCCGACCCGGGTAGAGCCGGGCCTTAATTTTCGGACCCGTTGAGAACGCTACGTCTCCCCCTCTCCCACCCCCCCTCATCCTCCCTTTTCTCCTCCCCTCTCCCCCCCTTGGTTGTGTGGGTTCGTTTCCCATCAGTGCAATTGTTATTAACACTGTACAGACTCACGGTCCAGTAAGACCTGCCACTAACTCGTCATCCGGGGAGCTTCTCCCCGGAGTCTCTTTTTGTCTCCCACTCTGCAGTTCCATGGACTTGTATTATGGACCCCCAGCTGCCTATCAAGAGTGTGACTGTGGACCCGGCCTTCTCCCAGAGCACGGCCAAGGACTGCTACCATATCATAGTACACCACCACACTGTATTTTATCTTCTTAATCCAAGTGCATTTTTGTGGCTCTTGAATCAGAGACAGGTACTTGCCCATCTCTTCCAAAACAAGTCATTTTTTTCACCCTTCAGCATGTATAGGAGTCTTCTTTTGTGAACAGCTCACGTGTCATGACTGATTGTGCTGACATATTTCCATTGCTGACCCACGGCAAAGGCCAGGCCAGGTCTGGGTTGGTATGGGTGTTCCATCGTGCAGAGAAGAAGCTTGGGGGCACTTTTGGGTCAAACAACAGTAGTGAGTTGGTGCTAGAGGCCCATTGGCTGTGTGTCTCCATTTGATGATGTTTGGCTGTAACCCCAAACCTTGTGTTGGGAATTGAAGTCTCCTGTATATGGGCCATTCTACCGAATCGGTTCAAATTCAGAGTTGGAAATTGTGTGAAATTTGTATGCTATTTTGGAAAAACTTTTACCATATTCATGTCGCACCAGATCTCTAAGGGACACATATTTCATAAAGGCAGACTCAATTATCATATTGTATTTTAATAATGTAAGTGTCAGTGTTTGTTTTTCCTTGGCAGACCTTGGAGATCTGGGCGGTGTTGGGCGCGGAGCCCGAAGCTAACGAGACCTTCACGGTGCTGCTGTCCAGCCCCAGCGGAGGAGCCCGTCTGGGGGGAGCGGCTCCACCGTCCAGCCCCAGCGGAGGAGCCCTACTGGGGGGAGCAGCTCCACCGTCCAGCCCCAGCGGAGGAGCCCGTCTGGGGGGAGCAGCTCCACCGTCCAGCCCCAGCGGAGGAGCCCGTCTGGGGGGAGCAGCTCCACCGTCCAGCCCCAGCGGAGGAGCCCGTCTTGGGGGAGAGGCTGCACACCTAAATCACCGTCCTGGAGAACCTGGCTCCGCATCGGACCCACGCTGAACAGGTCAGCGCTGAGCATCACACCACACACCGCATCCACAAAAAAAGATATTTATTTAGGCACGCACGCGCACGCACACACACTGTAGGTTTAATATCTCTACCTGTGTATTTGCTGTTCAGAACTAACACAGAGGTGGTGGCCACGGAAGGGAGTGTGGTCTTCCTGAAGGGGGCGTGGTCTTCCTGACCGCTTCCCGTAGCAACGGTCTGGACTGGCCGTCGGTGTGGAATGGGAGACGCAGTCTGAGAGCGCCGCGGCCGCAGGTGAGATGACGAGATGACTTCATGGTGTAATTTAATTGACTGGTTCTCCAACGGATGCTTATTTGGCCACGGACCCCCATCTGAAAATATGTTGTGCTTGACCAGTCATTAGTCCTACAAGTTGCTACAACCTATCTCAAACCCTCACCCTAACCCTAACCTCCCACGGGGCAGCACACCAAAACCTAACCTTAACCCTCTCCCAAACACACCTCACCAACCTTATCCGGTCGCGTTAACGCAACCCTCACCAACCTCCGGTCGTTTTAATGCACCAATGTCTAACCAATGCTATGTCTAACCAAAGTGTGCCTCCCCAGTGGTGCCCAGAAGAGAAGATTTATTACAGCAACAAAAAAATACCAATCCAGAAAAGAATTGCAATTGCACAAACTCGCAAGCGTGGCACAAACTCCTGCGCTGTGAGCTTGTACATCTGCTACTTTTGAACATCCAACATATCAATGGATAAAGTGGTTAAAATGATTGTGATGCCACGTTAACTACTGTTGATGCACCTTCACCATACCTTTGCAGCTTTATAACAATCCAGTATTTGTTGTCAGATTGTTTATTTGGATTCCTTTCTCATTTCACCTTCCTTCAATCTTCGCCTCCGTTTCTCCTCTCTTTCACTGTAGTCGGGGGATATTAATAAAATCTGGGAATACATTTCTTACCAAGATTTTCTTCACCAATGTGTTTGTAAAGGTGTCTACTAACATATCCCACATTGGTTTCTATTCAACCACCCTAGGGGAATTTCTGACAGCTGCTGAAACCATTAGCCTATAACGTAAAATGTTCTAAATTTCTTTATGTTTTAAGTAGCATGATTCTGAATCCATTCCAAGCATTAGTTTTTCACCAAAAACAATCCAAAAATGGCCATATCCGTCATCACAAATGTGATGAGGTCAGTGCACATTTGGGCAAGTGGCTATGGCCGAATTTAGCACAAGGAGTGTTTTTCGTGCAAAACGAATGCTTGGAATGGGTTCAGAATCATGAAAAACCCCTAGTTTGACCATAGACCCCCTAGTTTGGCCATAGCCACTTGCCCAAATATACCCAAATGTTTTGACCTCATCAACCATTTTTAGGAGTGTTTTTAGTGCAAAACTAATGCTTGGAATGGATTCAGAATCATGAAAACACCCTAGTTTGACAAGCATAATGAAATTTAAAACATTATGCCTTATAATGGTTGTATGGCACACCAACTTTCAGCAGCTGTCAAAACTTCCCCTAGGGTGGTTGAATAGAAACCAATGTGGGATATGTTAGTAGACACCTTTACAAACACATTGGTGAAGAAAGTTCTTGGTAAGAAATGTATTCCCAGATTTGACACTATACTGACGATATTCCCTGACTACTGGGGTAAATGGATTGTAAAATGGATTCATGATGATGGTGTGTGTGTGTTTCTTGCAGAGGGCAGCATCCCAGTGCTGGGCGTGTACCAGACCTTCCAGAGGGCAGCGTCCCAGTGCTGGGCGTGTACCAGACCTTCCAGAGGGCAGCGTCCCAGTGCTGGGCGTGTACCAGACCTTCCAGAGGGCAGCGTCCCAGTGCTGGGCGTGTACCAGACCTTCAGCAGAGGGCAGCGTCCCAGTGCTGGGCGTGTACCAGACCTTCAGCAGAGGGCAGCGTCCCAGTGCTGGGCGTGTACCAGACCTACCAGAGGGCAGCGTCCCAGTGCTGGGCGTGTACCAGACCTTCAGCAGAGGGCAGCGTCCCAGTGCTGGGCGTGTACCAGACCTTCCAGAGGGCAGCGTCCCAGTGCTGGGCGTGTACCAGACCTTCAGCAGAGGGCAGCGTCCCAGTGCTGGGCGTGTACCAGACCTTCAGCAGAGGGCAGCGTCCCAGTGCTGGGCGTGTACCAGACCTTCAGCAGAGGGCAGTGTCCCAGTGCTGGGCGTGTACCAGACCTTCCAGAGGGCAGCGTCCCAGTGCTGGGCGTGTACCAGACCTTCCAAGAGAACCCTACGTCGGCCTGGTGCTCCATCCCCGACGACGGAGCCTCCTCCCTGGCTATGAGACTGGACAGAACGCCCCCTGTTGGATCAGCTCACACCCTGGCCACTCTGTGCAGATGGCAAGGGATCTTTGTCCCCATACAGGTACATACAGACCATCTCTCCTCTCTATAAGCACCTTGCATTTACCTCCATTTTGTTTTCTGTCGGGTGGAAACCTTGGATGTTCAAGACTACTTTTCAGGAAATACTCTCATCTCTTACAAAACAAGTCAACAAGATACTGCACTTTTTAAGCTTTCAGCATGTATATGAGTCTTCTTTTGTGAACAGCTCAAGTGGCTTGACTGAGGTGCTGACATATTTCCATTGCTGACCCAAAGCAAAGGCCAGGGCTGGGTTGGTATGGGTGTTCCATTGTGCAGAGAAGAGGCTTGGGGGCACTTTTGGGTCAAACAACAGTAGTGTGTTGGTGCTAGAGGCCCATTGGCTCTGTGTCTCTCCATTTGATGATGTTTGGCTATAACCCAAACATGATCTGCAGATCAGCTTCCACCAACTTCTTCTAATAACTTCTAATACCACCTTTTCTAAACACGTCCTTCTAACACCACCTCCTTCTAACACGTCCTTCTAAAACCACAACCTTCTAACACGTCCTAGCACCACCTCTTTCCATGTTGGTGAAAGCTGATCTGCAGAAGACATATGATGATGTGAATTCACTCACTCCCACTGGTACCAGCGCCTGCCTTCTATGCAGGGGTCTTCAATTCCCAATACAAGGATTGGAGTTACAGCCAAACATCCTCAAATGGAGAGACACAGAGCCAAGGGGGCTTGTTTGACCCCAAAGAAGCTTCTTCTCTGCACAATGGAACACCCATACCAACCCAGACCTGGCCTTTGTCGTGTGTCAGCAATGGAAATGCGTCAGTACCTCAGTCATGCCACTTGAACTGTTCACAAAAGACTTGTATACACACTGAAGGGTGAAATAGTGCAGTATCTTGTTGACTGTTTTGGAAGAGATCTCTGCTTCAAGTGCCACAACATTGGACTCAGATTAAGATGAACCTGGCAATAGGAGACCTTATGATTATGGACGATTCAGTGCCACAGAGCTTGTGGGTGTCGGGACGAGTCAAGTAGATGACACCTGATGCAAAGTGAAGAGTCACATATGAATGATACCTGATGAAAGGGGCTTGTCAGATGTACGTGCAGATGTATGTATGTGCATATCACCCAGCTAAGCAGCACAGTCAGTGTAGGTGAAGTCAGGGTTCATATCTACAGGTCACCATGACCACAGCATCTCCATGCATGAGACTTCAGACTTCCCATCTTGTGACTACGACGTCACTACGCTGCCACCACCACCATCACTGTGCTGAACCAACAAGGGGATGCCAACGATCTCCTCCACGTGGGTCATCGTCAGCTGACAGCAACATGGATTCATCTCAGCCAATCACGATAGAACAACAACATTCCGCCATGTTTGCTATAATTGTGTTATTCACGGAATAGAAACTTTATCCAGGACTCAGGAACGGACTTTGTAACTATGGAATAACGCTATGTCAAGCCTGGATCTGTAACATCTTTTCACTGAGAATCAATTTGTATAAATTCCACTAAACTTTATAATTCGGCATGGTCTGAATTCCTGCATCTTCCTAATTAGTTTTTAAGGGTCTTTTACCAAGGTGTTTTATCCATTGCCTGGATTGTGTTCAGGGTTGAAGGGTTTTTCTAGGATTGGCAAAGGTTACTAAAGGATTTTAACCCATTTTGGGTGGGAACCCCTTTTGGTGTTTTAAAGCATGATGTTATACTTTAGCTATTGAAAAATAGCAGATTCAGATTCATTTGGTTCCATTCAAAGTTCTCTGAAAGGTTTATCCATTGTGCTATCTTAAACTGACAGCGCACTATATTTGACAACTACTAAGGTTTTCTAAAATGGTTCTTTAATTACTGCCTTAAACTGACAGTCCTATATTTTAACAATGAATCCATGAATTGAACAAGGTGGACCCTCTTGTAAACAAGTGTAATGCTTAATTGGGTCGTCCACTCACAGTCTTTGTATTGAAATTCAGGACCCTGATGAAGACCGTATAGGTTGAAACATGTCGGTTCAATAAAGTTTCCTCCTTTTAACATTAAGTGTGCCCGGATCTCCTCTTTGTTCTATAGTCGTTGTATTGAGTTTGTGCTTGAAGTGTAATGTAATTCTGCAAACTGTTAATAAATATTTCAATCAATATTTCAATCAAATTCTATAACTATTACCCTAGAGTTGGGTTCTGCTTGACGTTTCTTCCTAAGGGAGGGAGTTTTTTCCCGTTACCACTGTCGCAATATTGCTTGCTCTGGCGGCTGTCCTTTGCTCTACATGTAAAGTGTCTTGAGACAACTTGTTGTGATTTGACAGTTTAATAAAATGGAATTGAATTGTGTATCAGGCATATATGCATGTGTTCTGACAGGTGGGTGAATATAATTGTGCAGTAAAATTGTACTATAAAACTATATTTGTACTTAAAGTATTTGTACGTATAAAGCTGTTTAATTGTGTTTTAAACCAATGCAAGGGAATGCTTGACGTGTCTCTGTAAATATGTTTAATTGTTTTGAACCAATGCAAGGGAATGTTGGATGTGTCTCTCTGTAAAGATGTTTAATTGTTTTGAACCAATGCAAGGAAATGTTGGATGTGTCTCGGTATAGCGGATTAATTGTTCTGATGAACTAATGCAAAAATAACAAATGATCTTTTTTTTTTCTTTTTCTTTTAACTCCTGTGTCTATTGTCTGTTTTTGTTAGACACATATTATAACCCACATTCAATACATCATCAATATATATCACCCACATTCAATACATCAACAACAAAGCCAATACGAAACAGGCTGGCTTAAACAACAAAGGGACACTACAAAGTGTGTATATTCTAAACATTTAAATAAAAGTACTGTATTTGAAGCCCCTAGTAGTAAATAGTAGTGCAAGTGATAGTTTTTGGTTAAATATGTTTATCGTAATTATTACAGTAAAGATATTGTTCAGAATTTGTCACGTCATGTCTTTCCACAAAATAATAGAAAAAGCTCAAAAGGGGCTCGATAAGACAGTTCGATAAGGTGCTAGTTATGAATAAAAAATAACGAGCTCCATCGCTAGTCCTCCCTCACCAGCACGCTGGCGGGAGCTTCTTCACACCCCGACCAATCTATAAATCTTTGTGCATAGTTCAATTTGAACAAGGCCCTTTGCCTTACCAATCGCCCTATTTAGCTTTATATTCATTGTCTTTGTTCTTAGATAACTTGATTGACTTTGAATGACGTTACAGGATAATAGGCACCACTATAATACGTTCTTTATGCATTTTCTTTCTTGATAAGCACTTTTCTACCTTTTGAGGTTAAAGTAATATTAACGTACAAATTGATTCTTATGCATTCTGTTAGCTGCTTGGTAAGCACACTTTACTAATTTAATTTACTCTCATTTTAGTTATACAAAAGTGTGCTTACCAAGCAGCTGTTTTGAAAGAAATCCCAGAGCTGATTGTGTTAAACACTTAAGCCCTATATATACTTTGAGCGGTCACGACCAGAAGTGAGGAGGCAGAGGCAGAAGATACATCAAACCCCAAAGGTGGGCCCGTAAATGTCAGTGTCCATAACATACATGGTAACAATAAAACCTGCATGCCTTTAATACACCCCACCCTCAGGCGCTACCATCCACAGGGGTGCTCTAGCACATGGGTTCCCAAAGTGGGGTCCGGGGACCCCCAGCGGTCCTTGAGGGAGTTCCAGGGGGTCCCCAGCTAAATTATAGTTAGGAACCAAATGGACCCTTATGGGTATGTAACTCTGAGAGTGTACAAATAGAACCAACGGATCCATTTGGTTCCATTTGCACACACTCCGAGTTAAATTACCGACAGAGGCCAAACACATACCTCTACTGCACCCTATAAGCATGTGGTCCGAGACCATGGACTATAGCCTGTCACTTCTCCGTGATTTTAACCTTTTTTTCAAATCCTCCGTAATCGTGAAAAATGGCATCCTATAGCATGCGGTCTGTAACAGCCGTTGGCTGTTTTTGGTATTATGTTTGATTAGTAGTGATAAATATGTATGGAGCTAATGCTAGTGTATCCATATATATTTATCAGTATAGGCTGCTTATTATGAGTTTCCTTGGACATGTTACCGTTTGGCAATTGTCCTCCACAGAAGATGTCCGTCGTGGGCCACTGTCCTGTGGGTGTGACGTAGGCCTGATCATCCGACTCTCCCCATTGGCCAGGCGGTCACGTGACTTTGCTGTCTTCCTGGAGTGTGGGCTTTATAACCACAGTCTGTGGCAACAGCTCTTCGAGTAGCAACGCAGCTCTCCCTGCAGCCGATGCCATGCTCTGTTAAGCCACTTGTCATTAGTTTGTGTTTCTGTTCTGCTTTGTTTGTGCCTGTGAGAGAGGACGTCTGTTTGGTAGGTGTAAGTTGTAGTTTTTGTCCCTGTATGCTTGTTAGGGTCAGATGTCCGAACTCTGGTCTTTTGTAAGTAACTATATTTACATATGCAAAGCCTTTGTAAATATCCTGATACCCAATATTCTGAGCCTTTGTAGATATATATTTCATTCATTCTGAGCCATTACATATATATCTATTTATTCTGTCATGAGCAAGTCTGTAAATAGCTATTTATTAAATAATTTTACATAAGTGACATCAGTTTCGTCCTTCCAACTATTATGGGCCAAGTTTGCCCCTAGACCAAGAGTGGTCCGTAATACGGTCCGAGACCATGGACTATAGCTTTTCCGCACTTTTCCGTGATTTTCACCTTTTTTTTAAATCCTCCGAAATGGTGAAAAATTGGCATGCTATAGCATGTGGTCCGAGACCATGGACTATAGCCTGTCGCTTTTCCGTGATTTTCACCTTTTATTCAAATCCTCCAGAATCATGAAAAATTGCACCCTATAGAGCGTCGCAGTCCCGCCCCCTACCAGGGCCCAGGAAATGATTCTCCGTTCATTTTCCTCATGGACATTTCAGAAAGTATTTATATAAAGATGTTTACGCCGCGGACAAAGCCAACTCTTGTCGTGACAAATCATGACAACAAACAATTTTTTTTGGGCCGAACAAATAATTAGAAAGAAGAAAAAAACGGCAGGTTACAACACTTTTTTTGTTGTTTTTCTTCTTTGTAATTATTTGTTTGGTCCAAAATATTGTGTTTGTTGTCATGAGTTGTCACGACTCGAGTTGGCTTTGTCCGCGGCGTAACCGTCTTTAAATAAATGCCTTTTGAAATGTCTATGGGAAAAATACATTGGGAATCATTTCCTGGGCCTGGCGTCGTCATGAAAGGGGGTGGGACTGCGACGCTCTATAGCATGCAGTCCGAGACCATGGACTATAGCCTGTCGCTTTTCCGTGATTTTCACCTTTGTTTCAAATCCTCCGAAATCGTGAAAAAATTGCACCCTATAGCATGCGGTCCGAGACCATGGACTATAGCCTGTCGCTTTTCCGTGATTTTCACCTTTTTTTCAAATCGTCCGAAATCGTGAAAAATGGCACCCTATAGCATGCGGTCCGAGACCATGGACTATAGCCTGTCGCTTTTCCGTGATTTTCACCTTTTTTTCAAATCCTCCGAAATCGTGAAGAAATGGCACCCTATAGCATGCGGTCCGAGACCATGGACTATAGCCTGTCGCTTATCCGTGATTTTCACCAAACTCTGATGGAAACATGGCCGCGGTCTGCAAATGGTCAATTACAGCTCTACAGATAATAGAAGATTTGAGAATAATATTTGTTCTTGGTTTAAGTGTTTTAGGGTGACCAGATCCACACTGTTCATTTGAGGAACAGAAGTATCGCTTGTGCATTCCACAGTTTGCCCCCCCCCCCCACCCCCTTTCCACTTGTCCCACACAAGCGACACTGAAGTACGGGGTTAGCAATTTACTTCTTGAGTTGCTATTAACCCATTTATTAGACCTGAGGTCGATTCTACAAATGCCTTCTAAAATCCTGACCGTTTTCTGAAAAACCTCATGTTTATGTCAGTCTTTCTCAAACATGTTCATGTCAAGGACCCCCAAAAATATATGTAATTGGCCGCCAACCCCCATCTGAAAATATGTTGTTCCAGAAGCAAATATTTGAGTTAAAAACGTTCACTCTGAAAGAATATATATTCAAAGATTTGTGACACATTTTCACGACAGATGTACAAGCTCTCGGTGCCGCGCTATGAGCTTGTAGATCTGCTATTTTTCAATAGCTAAAGTATAACATGATGCTTAAAACACCAAACAGGGTTCCCGCCCTGAATGAGTCAAATGCCTTGATGTCATATTTGACCATATAGGCCTATTGGCTATCTACCACAGACGAATAACAGTCTAAGTCCACACTATTGATCCATAATATATAAATGATAGATAAGGGTTCAGGACAACGAGGCCTTTTCGTGGAGGGGTCAGTCTGAAATTTGGACTTAGACTGTTTTTCGTCTGTGGTACTATAAACTCCTCTGGTGTCTCACTTTTTTTTGGGAAATCATTTTCATGTTATTTTAACAGGCTTAAAAACACATCTTTCAGAAAAAGTGACAATGAGAGAGCTTTACAACAGAAGGCCAACTATTAGGGGACTAAACTATAAGGACATTTGAACCCTGATGCCTGTCAGTCACAATGTGGGACAGACAGGGTCTCAATGAACACTGATGCCTGTCAGTCACAATGTGGGACAGACAGGGTCTCAATTTGAACCCTGATGCCTGTCAGTCACAATGTGGGACAGACAGGGTCTCAATTTGAACCCTGATGCCTGTCGGTCACAATGTGGGACAGACAGGGTCTCAATTTGAACCCTGATGCCTGTCGGTCACAATGTGGGACAGACAGGGTCTCAATTTGAACCCTGATGCCTGTCAGTCACAATGTGGGACAGACAGGGTCTCAATTTGAATTAACCCTGATGCCTGTCGGTCACAATGTGGGACAGACAGGGTCTCAATTTGAACCCTGATGCCTGTCGGTCACAATGTGGGACAGACAGGGTCTCAATGTGAACACTGATGCCTGTCGGTCACAATGTGGGACAGACAGGGTCTCAATTTGAACCCTGATGCCTGTCAGTCACAATGTGGGACAGACAGGGTCTCAATTTGTTCTTTTTTTTTATTTTTGTTAGCTAAAAAAAACCCTTAAAATCCATTTAATGGGTTAATGGGTTAGGACAGGGGTTCTCAACCCCTGTCCTCGTGGGGTCGGAATGATGGCATTATAATATTAATGACTAATGATGTCATTACTAATGATATTAATAACTGAACTTTCTGCTAAAATAATTTTCTTCTCTTGTTACGGTGCATGATTGGTTTTGCACGAGTGTATGGAATAGATGTTTATATATGGCAGGATTAGCCTAAATTGCACTCATTTAGGGGAAATGAGTGCAAACAAGTCTATTGGTACCAGTTACTACACATGTTTAATCAAACAAGCATCCTTCCATTAATCTATTTGATTCCCACAGAAGAGTAGTTAAGGCCTTGACACATTGTCAGGACCGGGATTCGAACCCAGGACCTTCTGCTTTCCAGGCAGCCTCTCTACCCATTCAGCTGCCTCTTCTTATCAACACAATGATTCTCAAACATCTTCATGTGAAGGACACCCAAATGAATAATAGGTATACCACAGACCGCCCATCTATGATTCAGATAGAAGAGCCTTGTCTGGATTTGAACCCACAACCTGAGGATCATATACACAGTGTCTTAACAGTGAGAGCCACCATGTTCTCTGTAAACTTCCACAGTTGTAGGGTGTTCTTCTGGACGTCACTATTTAAAACATGTGTTGAGCAGAAGGACATGAGCTGGACTTGAACCCACAACCTGTGGCTCACATAGACAGCAGTTTAACCCAGAGAGCCACCATGCTCCGGCTCCTCCTCAGCTTTCCATCTCTTTCCAGTGTTCTTCTCCAAAACATGCTCCAGAGTGAAAATAGAATGAGCTCAGCTGGGTTTGAACTCACAACCTCTGGCTCACATAGACATTGCCTTAACACGGGAGCCACAGAGCTCACTTTGATTCAGCTCTCTGAGATTCCTCATAGTTTGGCTTCTGTTTTAGGTTCTTCTGGTTGTCACTTCAAATGGGGCCTTGGGATCATATACAGAGCATCTTAACAGCGTTTGCTGTTCCATCACATGTGTCTTTAGTGCCTCTAAGTGTTATCATGGATGTTAGTCAGATAATACAGAGGAGAACCCATGACAGAACACAGAGAGCCCGGTAGCTCAGTGTGTTACATGGCTGAACACATGATCCAGACGTTGTGGGTTCGAATCCCGCTCTGTTCTTTACTCTGAAACTTTACTTTGAAGAAAGAAGAAGATATAAGCGTCCGGAAATCTCACTCAGTCAGGAGAAGGCTGTGGTGGCGCAATGGATAGAGACCCTACCAGCGATGTGGAAAGACTCTACCTGCGAGCTGGCTGCGAGTTCTCCTACCGGTTGATAAGTCATGGACCATGTATGGGCCCGGGACCATGTATGGGAGTGGGCGGTGTTGCCCCCTGGTGGTCTAGGACAATAAAACGAGGTGGTTATGAAAATAACATCCAGATCTGGCTGAAATCTTAATACAAGGAGAGAGAGAGAGACAGGAAGTGGTGTGACGAGAGAGAGGAAGGGGGTGTGGATAGAGAAAGGAAATGAGAGAGAGGAAGGGGGTGTGGCTAGAGAAAGGAAATGAGAGAGAGGAAGGGGGTGTGACTAGAGAGAGGAAGGGGGTGTGGCTAGAGAAAGGAAGTGAGAGAGAGAAAGGGGTGTGGCAGAGAGGAAGGGGGTGTGGCTAGAGACAGGAAGTGGTGTGACTAGAGAAAGGAAGTGAGAGAGGAAGTGAGAGAGAGGAAGTGAGAGAGAGGAAGTGGGTGTGGATAGAGAGGAAGGGGTGTGACTACAGAGAGGAAGTGAGAGAGAGGAAGGGGGTGTGGCTAGAGAAAGGAAATGAGAGAGAGAGAGAGAGAGAGAGAGGGGGGGGGGTGTGGCTAGAGAAAGGAAGGGGTGTGGCAGAGAGGAAGGGGGTGTGGCTAGAGACAGGAAGTGGTGTGACTAGAGAAAGGAAGTGGTGAGAGAGAGGAAGTGGGTGTGGATAGAGAGGAAGGGGTGTGACTACAGAGAGGAAGTGAGAGAGAGGAAGGGGGTGTGGCTAGAGAGAGAGAAAGGGGTGTGGCGAGAGAGAGAAAGGGGTGTGGAGAGAGAGAGGAAGGGGTGTGGCGAGAGAGAGAGAGAGAGAGAAAGGGGTGTGGCTAGAGAAAGGAAGTGAGAGAGAGGAAGGGGGTGTGACTACAGAGAGGAAGTGAGAGAGAGAGAGAGAGAGAGAGAGAGAGAGAGAGAGAGAGAGAGAGAGAGAGAGAGAGAGAGAGAGAGAGAGAGAGAGAGAGAGAGAGAGAGAGAGAGAGAGAGAGAGAGAGAGAGAGAGAGAGAGAGAGAGAGAGAGAGAGAGAGAGAGAGAGAGAGATGTGGCTAGAGACAGGAAGTGGGTGTGGATAGAGAGGAAGGGGTGTGACTAGAGAGAGGAAGTGAGAGAGAGGAAGGGGGTGTGGCTAGAGAGAGTGAGTGTGAGAGAAGAGAGATGAAAGAAACTAGAGAGAGAAGAAAGAAAAGAGAGAAACTAGAGAGAGAAGAAAGACACTAGAGAAGAAAGAAACTAGAAAAGAGAGAAACTAGAGTAGAAAGACACGAGAGAAACTAGAGAGAGAAGAAAGACACTAGAGAGAGAAGAAAGAAACTAGAAAAGACACTAGAGAGAGGAGAAACTAGAGAGAGAAGGAAGACACTAGAGTAGAGAGAGAAGAAAGACACTAACATTGTTTCATAGAAAGTGAGTTTCATAGGAGTTTCTCTCATAGAAAGTGAGTTTCATAGTAAGTTAGAAATATGTGTGTCACAGTCATGAAGTAGACAGGGTTTTTGTATTTTTTATACAGATTTACAGTTCAGCAAAAACAGTTAAATAGTACTTAAAGTGTATCCTTATATCCTTATACCTGGGTGACATGTTTTTACATTTTTGTATGCATAGCTTATTACACATAACTTTTATTCCAGGGATAAGCTAGCATATCACAAGATCTACCATCAGTGTAGTATCCTTCATGATTTTTTAAATCCTCGAATCAAAAGTTAACTTTCCCTGCATTCCGTATGACCTATCCGATTAAAACACACTACACGCAGAATAGTCTGCGTGTAGTATATCGTTCAGCGGCTTCCAAAGTCCACCCCAAATTTCATTCACATGGTGGTTTAAGCAATTCCATCCGTAGGGGGGCGCCTATTGCAAAAACATGCTTTTTGGTATAAATCCACTATGTTTGCAACAGCGAGACACTGTACATAATTTGGGTAAATAAACATAATTTGGGTAAAGCCCTTCAGGTACTCTTCTCGATCCACTGCTGGTGTAGAGGTGTCCTCATGATGCATCAGGCAACCCAGAAAAAAATAAATAAAAGCAAAAGATTTAGTTACATAGACATAACAATTAACATCCCTAGCTGGAATACTGTAATTGTGAAAAAAAACATAGCAGTGGACTTAGGCATAATGCAGTTGTGTCTAGGTCTCCCTGTCGACTAATCCAATAGTTATGAAATAATCACTAAGAAAATGAGCTATTGCAGCCATAGTTTGGCTTAATGTTCTCTCCCGTGTCACTGACAGAGTCACTATGTCGTGAAGTCCTTCAGGACCTCCAGAACTTTGAGTAGAACTCAGCTGTATGACACCTTCTTCCAGCTGCCGCCAGCACTATGAGTAGAACTTCCACTGTATGACACGATAAGTCGATGACTGTGGCGCCGCCAGCACTATGAGTAAAACTTCCACTGTATGACAACTTGGTGCGGTACCTTGGTACTACACGGCACAGTGACTCTGTCAGTGACACGGACAGAACATTGGAGCAAAACTAGGTCTGCAATAGCTCATTTTCTTAGTGATTATTCCATAACTATTGGATTAGTAGACAAGGAGTCCTGTGCCCGGCCTCGACACAACTACATTATGCCAGCTGTAGACTCTGTCCACTGCTATGTGGTTCACAACTACATTATGCCAGCTATAGACTCTGTCCACTGCTATGTGGTTCACAATGACATTATGCCAGCTGTAGACTCTGTCCACTGCTATGTGGTTAGAACTCAGCTGTATGGCACCTTCAGGACTTTGGTAATTTACAGTATATATATATGGTTAAATTATTACCCTCAGGCAGGGTCTGGTGTTTTCCACTGAGGTCAAACACAAAGCGAAGCACACAGTTATATTTATAATCCATTCATTTCAACAGTAGAATAATGAGCTGTGTGGCTGTGTGGCCCGGTTGAAAAAAATAGTAGTAGTAGTATTGTCTCAGTTAACTAGGATCACAGGTAAACCAATAACAACATCGGCCTAACATTATAATGGTGTGTAAAACAGAAAATTCACCACGGACAAGACCAAGTCTTGCCATGGACACATTTGTCCGTGTACGGACATATTAATGACCTCTTAAACATTTAGAAAATACACATTAAAATAAATCCAACACAACTTTCAAACAAGTCTGTGGAATCTATGAAATCTATGCAGAAGTTTGATCTGCGACACAATTGTATCAGTACATTGAAATGCCAGATAACCAATGAACAATGAATGTTCAAGTAGCAAGATATCTAAATTAGATTTTTAACATAATCCATTCATCATGTCATTCATCCCCAATGCATGTCTTTTGAAGATTAGTCATATCACATGTGGCAGCCAAGTCTATGGTTTGTTTAGAGCACTAATACGTAAATCATTTGCCAGCCAAGTCTATGAACTTTAATGTTTCCAAACGTACAATACATCGTTTGCCAAGAGATCCACGACTTACCAGGAAAGAAGAGAAGCTCAGTCTGGGTATAGCTTGAGGTGGTGAGAAGACAACCTGAGTGGCAGAGTAGTGGAGAGAGAAAAACTGTTGAGTTTTTAAGTGGTGTAACCACTTCCTTAAGTGACTATGATAATGTGTGTGGGTGGCTGGGTGGGTGGCTGGCTGGCTGGCTGGGTGGGTGGCTGGCTGGCTGGCTGGGTGGGTGGCTGGGTGCGTCTGAGCACGGAAACAGCATGGTTGTTTTTCACCACCTGTGCGCAACCTAACACACACACGCACATATTAACTGTATATATGGTGATTTCGGGTGTGCCAGTACAGTACCGTTTCGGACGCGGGGCGGCAGGTGCGTTCCTGTTGGTCTGGACCCCCCAGAGGTCAACAGGGGGGTCCAGGACCCAAAGTTACTGTGGTATATTGAGCAGTATATTAAACACCACTTAAACTAACAAACCAGAGCAATGGAGGACCACATAGGGACAGTGTAGTGCCTCAGTAAACTATAGGACCATAGAGACAGTAAACTATAGGACCACATAGAGACAGTAAACTATAGGATCACATAGACAGTAAACTATAGGACCACATAGACAGTAAACTATAGGATCACATAGAGACAGTAAACTATAGGATCACATAGACAGTAAACTATAGGATCACAGAGACAGTAAACTATAGGACCACATAGACAGTAAACTATAGGATCACATAGAGACAGTGTAGTGCCTCCAACCCGATCTCACCCAAACACGTTCAAATAACACACACGACTAGTAAACCCCAAAATCCGTACATATTACACTACTACTGTTTTGACCGCGACGGAGGCGTGGCTTTCAACGGCTAGTAGTGTTAGTGTATGTACAGAATTGCCAATCTGTGTTATTTCACTGTGTTTGGGTTAGACCCTTTGGGTGAGACCGAGTTGAGTGCCTCAGTAAACTAGGATCACATAAAAACAGTGTAGTGTCTCAGTTAACTAGGATCACAGGTAAACCAGGAACAGGGTAGTGTTTCAGTTAACTAGGATCACAGGTAAACCAGGAACAGGGTAGTGTCTCAGTTAACTAGGATCACAGGTAAACCAGGTAGTGTTATATTTAAAAAATCACACCCGTGTGAACTGAGTGGTGTAAGGTCTTATATAGACTGATCAGCTGTGGTCTGACGTAATGTCTGACGTAATGAAATCACACCTGTGTGAACTGGGTGACCATAGCAACCATGCTCATTTTTTGGTACGAACAGACAGACAGACAGACAAACTAACAAAGCCAGTTGTAGGAGTGGTTTACACCACTCAATAACAAAGCCAGTTGTAGGAGTGGTTTACACCACTCAATAACAAAGCCAGTTGTAGGAGTGGTTTACACCACTCAATAACAAAGCCAGTTGTAGGAGTGGTTTACACCACTCAATAACAAAGCCAGTTGTAGGAGTGGTTTACACCACTCAATAACAAAGCCAGTTGTAGGAGTGGTTTACACCACTCAATAACAAAGCCAGTTGTAGGAGTGGTTTACACCACTCAATAACAAAGCCAGTTGTAGGAGTGGTTTACACCACTCAATAACAAAGCCAGTTGTAGGAGTGGTTTACACCACTCAATAACAAAGCCAGTTGTAGGAGTGGTTTACACCACTCAAAAATAGATGCCTCATCAGGGACGGCTCCAGGGGGGTAAAGAGGGGCTAAGCCTCTGGTGGAGGCTTAGCCCCCCTCCAAACAAGCCAAATTGACTGACTCAATTCATTGATTAATTGATTCATTAGCCCCCCCTCTAAATAGAGCGTCGCAGTCCCGCCCCCTACCAGGGCCCAGGAAATGATTCTCTGTTCATTTTCCTCATAGACATTTCAGAAAGTATTTATTTGAAGACAAATCATGACAACAAACACAATTTGGGCCAAACAAAGAATTAGAAAGTAGAAAAAAACGGCAGGTTACAACATTTTTGTTGTTGTTTTTCTTCTATGTAATTATTTGTTTGGTCCAAAATATTGTGTATGATTTGGGTTAGGGTTAGGGTTAGGTCTTTAAATAAATACTTTTTGAAATGTCTATGGGAAAAATGCATTGTGATTCATTTCCTGGGCCTGGCGTCGTCATGAAAGGGGGCGGGACTGCGACACTCTATAGCCAGCTCCTCCATAGCACCCCCAGTCACAATTTAACCCTAACCCTTAACCCTAACCCTAACCCTAGTTCTAAATCATCATTTAGCTGGAACTCCCACAAGTACCCCCTGGGGGTCCCCGGACCCCACTTTGGGAACCACTGCGACAAAGTATAAAATAAGCATCAAAAGATGACATAAAAAAAAGAATATACAAGGTTTCTAACTGACAGTTGTTCCTTTTGTAGCACTCTATAGTGTATGTTTACGCATAGTTTCATTATATAGATATTCCACTGTTAGGTTCTTAGCTTACGTATGATTCTTGACGACTTGATGTATTTATGTATTAGCATGTTTTAGTTTGTACATAGGGGTGTGTGTGTGTGTGTGTGTGTGTGTGTGGCCTCTTACCGTCTGCGGTTGGGTTTCCCAGGATGGTGGTGACCTCCTTGTTGGTGGGGTTCTGGCCCAGCTGCCCAGAGCACTACAGATATCGGCCACCAGGTTCTCACCAGCTCTGTCAAAGAGACCGAACGCCTCCTTGAAGTCTGGACACAAACAAGACAAGACACACACACACACACACACACACACACACACACACACACACACACACACACACACACACACACACACACACACACACACACACACACACACACACACACACAGTATACATGTACTGTACTAATAAACTAGCGCCACGCCAAAAAAAGAATACAAATACAAACAAAAATGAAAACAATGTTAACCCATTTTGGACTGAGGCCGATTCTAAAAAGCCCTCTAAATCCTGACCTAAGCTTTCTGAAAAACGTATATTTATGTCTTATATTACACTTATTACACTATTACACTATTGCACTTATTACACTATTACACTTATTACACTATTACACTGTTGCACGATTACACTGTTGCACTTATTACACTATTAACCATTTCACCAGAGCCAGTATTGCAGATGTGGTGCTCCCTGCTTTTAAAAGTAAAGTGGGCAAAGGCTCATTCATTTATATAGGAGCCACACAGTGGAACAGCCTGGAAACCAGTGTTAAACTGACCTCCAATTTGAGGACATTTAAACAGAAGATGGCAACTGGAAAAGTTTCCCCTATAAAGGGTCATCTTAGAGGGATGGATAGGGTCGTACTTGTTGTGTTGTGTATGTAATGTATATGTACTGTTATGTATTTGTGATGTATTTTAAAGTATTGTTCCGTTCAGTGTGAGAGGACCTCAGTGGAAATAAGTCTTTGGACTTTTCTGTGTAATCCTTGAATCGCTGATTATAATGTTGTATTATGATTGCTTTTCTAAATAAATAAAATAAAATAAAAAAAATTACACTTATTACACTATTACACTGTTGCACTATTACACTGTTGCACTTATTACACTATTACACTATTGGACTTATTACACTATTACACTTATTACACTATTACACTTATTACACTTATTACACTATTACACTGTTGCACTTATTACACTATTGCACTTATTACACTATTACACTTATTACACTATTACACAATTAACACTATTACATGTATTACACTTACACTATTACACCATTACACTATTACACTATTACACTATTACACTATTACACTTAATACACTATTACACTTATTCGTTATTACACTATTACACTTATTGCACTTATCAGGTTGAGGGACTGAGTGAACATAGAGCTTTGGATAACATATATATATGTAGGGAACATTGAGGGAACACAGGGCTGAGGGAACATAGGATAACTTAAATAATATGTCGTAAAATAAATACAACTTTTTTGTATCATTGCTCTCATGGCTTTGTCACTGTTAGAGCTCCAAAAATATTTATAGGTCCTTATTTAGATCAGTTATTATTAAACAATGCCAACCTTTTTTAACAACCAAACTCGTATCTTAGTTAAGATAATTAACTAAATGCTAAAAGAAGTGAGGTAAAGTTAACAGAAGTTTTTAAATAAACGTAGTGGAGTAAAAGTACAATATTTGCCTCTTCTAGTGGAGTAAGTATTGGAAATGGGAAATACTCAGGTAAAGTACAAATACCTCAACATTATTGTACTTAAGTAGGCCTACAGTACGTAAATGTACTTAGTTACTTTGCACCAGTGGTTTCAAGGCCCATTATTTATTCTACATTTGAGCCCAAATGGATCTGATGAAATGTAGCCTCTCCCAAAATGTAGAATATTTCTGGTGTCATTGTTGGATAAGATTTTGTCCACAATTCCATGCTGTATTATGTATTAATGTTGGTACCACAGGAGAGATACAGAGAGTAAGGCTGTATTATGTATTAATGTTGGTACCACAGGAGAGATACAGAGAGTAAGGCTGTATTATGTATTAATGTTGGTACCACAGGAGAGATACAGAGAGTATTATGTATTATGTAATAATTATTAATGTTGGTACCACAGGAGAGATACAGAGAGTAAGGCAAACGTTGATCAAAATAACAATTCTTCTACATTCTCTAATTGTGTAGACTTAGTATAAATTAACTGATGCAGGAGAGGAGAGTGTGAAATGAAACCAAATGGACCCACAAGGGTTCATTTTCTTTAATGTCCATTTGGCGGGGACCACCTGGAACCCCCTGAAGGACCACTGAATAAATACCCCTGCTTTACACCACTGACTACAACACACCATTAGTGTCTTAAAAGGATCCCTGGCTAAAGACAAATATGCCTTAAAACATTATACTTGCCCCTCTACAGTATAACTAAAATTACAAAATAAAAACACTTTCATAAAAAGAAAATGTTTCACTCAATAGGAACTACTCCTGTCGGAAGTTGATGTCATATATAAGATGTATATATATGTATATATGGAATGATGTCATATGCCTATGGAATGTATGGAATGCACATGCTAATACAAAGTATATAAAATATTGCTTTGCTCATATTAACCTTAGGAAGTATTAAATTGTTTTTATTAGCATATGCATTCCATAGGACTAGACCATTATGGACATATGACATCATCAACTTGCGATAGGAGCAGTTCCTATTGAGTGAAAGATTCTCTATTTAAGAAAGTGTTTTTATTTTAGTTGTAGAGCAGGGCAAGAATAATGTTTTAAGGCATATTTGTCTTATTAGCCAGGGATCCTTTTAAGACACTCAAACAAGTGTTGTTCATGTCAACAAAATAAGCAGAATGACCCTTTAATGTTTTGCCATGCTGTTGCCTCAGTAACCAAGGCTAGCTAGCTTAAGTAAGTAAGTAAGTACATTTTATTTGTAAAGCAAAGTCACAAGGTGCTGAACAGAACACAGAACAAGCAATCAACAATAAAGCAATAAACAAGGCAAAATCTCAAAACATAGGCATGTAAGATAGTAAAATAGAGGCAGAATCACAAAAACAAAGTATGTAAATGCTTAAGTAGTTAGCATCTTGGTTAGCATCAAACTTCTTCATAAACATCACTACAATGTTACAGTGTTGCACTAAAGTATGATTAAAACACCAAGACAATATTCTCTGGCGTGGTTTTTGTATCTGGACTCAAACAAGCAAATGAAGTATGTTATGACATGGTTAGCATTAGCAACAGGCTTTGGGCCTAGTGTGGATTCACAACATTAAACTTAGACTGAATTATCTTTGCTTCAGGATCACAGTCTGGACTCCAATAAGAGATCATCAGCTCTTATGTATTATGGAAACAATCAACAATAAATGACAAGTCTGTGCCTTTTTTTCATACCACTTAGTTGTTCACAGCTTGTTCTGACAGCCACCAGGCATCAAATCACCTGGAAGGAAGTGCAGTTTACAGAACAGGAAGCAGTTTCCGATTATATCCACCTTTTTTCCCAGCCAAGGTACTGGGGCTCCTTCTTTGCTTCCTTCAGGCAGTGTTGCCATGTCTGCTTATTATAAGCAACCTTTGACTTGTTTTTTCTGTAAAGTAGCTTGTAAATAAATCATTGATAGTTGCTGGTTGATGTTTTTTGGGCTTGATTCTAAAGTGTACAGTAGTTGCTAATTTGGGCTTGATTCTAAAGTGTACAGTAGTTGCTAATTTGGGCTTGATTCTAAAGTGTACAGTAGTTGCTAATTTGGGCTTGCTTCCTAATGTTGTTTAAACCAGTGGTTCCCACATTTCTTCACGTCAAGGAACCCCAGATTAATATGTGATTGTCCACAGACATCTATCGGAAAAGATTTTTTATTAAAATGTTTAAAAAATATTAAAAATATTTTGATTTATTCTCAATGTGTTTTTAAATAACAGCTGTACAACCTCACAATGTGTTGCTGTGAGCATGTAGATCAGCTATTTTCATTTGCACTTGTTTTCATAGACCTGGCCACTTGTTTCTCTTGTAAAACTGGCAACACAGCAAGAGATAGGAGAGAGAGATGTGAACATATCAGAGAAATAAAATGGCAAATGTCATGATTCAGCCCCGCCCCCATCAACAAAGACAGTTATGGATTTATAATATAATAATTCTTCTTTACCACTTGCACCACAGCAAACCTATTCTGTGGGAACATTCACCAAAAGCAGCTGATCTACAAGCTCACAAACTGTCATGATGAGGTTGTGCAGCCTATATATTTTGGTTCTTTTATTTTGTATATAGTGCTTAAATTAGTCCTTTAATGCAGACTGATTAAAACAAGGCAACATAAAGGCAAACATCATTGGTTTGTGATCAGATTGACTGGTTAATGAACAGTAAAGACATCAGGATTAGGTTAAACCTGGCTGTTAGCCTGGTCGAGAGCAGGCTAAATCCACAGCATTAGGTTAAACCTGCTGTTAGCCTGGTCCAGAGCAGGCTAAGTCCACAGCATTAGGTTAAACCTACTGTTAGCCTGGTCCAGAGCAGGCTAAGTCCACAGCATTAGGTTAAACCTGCTGTTAGCCTGGTCCGGAGCAGGCTAAGTCCACAGCATTAGTTTCCAACTAATGTGGCATTGCTTTCATGAAACTGAATCAAGCCTCAACATATCCAGGTAAACTGGCAAACTTAATCTGGCAAGATTAACCATCTTTCATGAAACCGGTTAATCGCTGATCCAGGATATATTAAAACAGGATATCTGTTAAATCCCGGTTTAATCTCTAATCCAAGTTTCGTGAAACGGGCCCCTGGACTCAAACAAGCAAATAAAGTAAGATGTTATGACATGGTTAGCATTAGCAACACATGGTTGGCATTAGCAACAGGCTTTGGGCCCAGTGTGGTTTCACAACAACACTAAACTTGACTGAATTCTCTTTGCTTCAGGGTCACAGTCTGGACTCCAATATAAGATAATAATAATATAATGGCTCATTAGCTGTTATGAATGATGTAATAATAATAATAATATAATGGCTCATTAGCTGTTATGAATGATGTAATAATAATAATAATATAATGGCTCATTAGCTGTTATGAATGATGTAATAATAATAATAATATAATGGCTCATTAGCTGTTATGAATGATGTAAATGTGTGTGTTTTTTCATACCAGTTAGTTAACAGCTTGTTCTCTCAGCAACCATCAATGACCTGGAAGGAAGTGAAGTTTACAGAACAGCATCTCTAAGGGAGATGCACTTCTCACCCTATCTAAGGCGAGCGATGACTGAATCTACAGATATATCCCCTGATGATCAGGGTTCATGATTAACTGAGATTTAGACTATTGTTTAAAACCATCTGTGGGAACATTTTTATTCTGTTAATACCCACATTTACTCTTTCATTGAGCAAACAAGATGTTTAGTTTGCCTTAGTAATGTCATTCATTGCAGACCAGTTATTGTCATCTCTCTTTTCTTAGTTTTAGATGACAAAAACTATAGCACTTTTAATCAACCAGAAATATAGATGTTGTTTAATAAAAACTATAGCATTTTTAATCAACCAGAAATATAAATGTAGGCTACTTGTTTGATAAATTACTTTTGCTGTATACTCATTTCAGACATTTAAACAAGGCAGATTTATATTTGTCATAGTATGACAATATCAAATTAATTATCAATTATAGGCTGAGACCCAAACTTGTGAACTGCATTATGTCTGAGTGACCCGGGATGAAAATTGAATCCAACCACTTACATTTCATGTATTTATTTCAACAAACACCAATCAAAACAACTGTGCTGTGAACAATTTAGGCTAACAAGAATAACACATTGTGACATTGTATGACTTTATTTTTTTAACTATAGAGCACTGTACTAAATGTTTTAACTATAGTTTTTTACAACTTAATTATTATGACATAGTATATCATAACTTCATATACTATTCCGATGTCAATGTAGGAATTTAAAAAAGTGACACCTTTCTGCATGTGATGTTGGCAGGATTTCATTGAAAAGGTTCAATTGAATTAGAAAAATAAGCATACTGTAGGCTACATCATGAAATTATTAGTAGGCTAATGATAATTATTATGATGACTGTTTTCTTTTACAAGGGTAGAAGGCAGACAAGTGTACTGTATTTATAACATACTTTTTAAGTTATGTTTTCTTTCCAGCAGGTTACTAAATCTATCATACAGATAGATACCTATAGGATTAAGTGTAGCCTAAGGAGCCTAACTAAGGCCTGTTTACCCATTTACAGCAGAAAGAACCCAAATATAATCATTGAATCATCACTAAGGTGTTCAACAACATATGTACTTACTGATAATGTCTAAACAGGAGAAACAATTTAAACAAACAAACATTCCTGTCCTGAAACAAACATTTCTGAGCCTGCATGTTCTCAATCAAACTAATTACATCCTGCTTTCTGGAGTTGTCATGTGACCAGCCCACAGCAACAGGGTTGGGGTTTTGGACTTTATTTGAACCTAAACCACAGAAATACAATTCAATTTACAGCATAAATAACTCAAATATAATCACTGAATCATTACAGTGTTTAACAAAATATGTGCTTGCCTTAGCCTACTTACATGTCTAAACAGGAGAAACAAATATTTCTGAGCCTACATGACGTAGCCAATGCTACCCTCTGGCGCTTGAAACCATGTATTACATGTAGCAATTCAAACTTGCCACAAGGACAAGGGCTTCAATTTTAGAGTCTGCTACGACAACTCAATAATTTAACTGAAATTGCTTTAATTGTAAACAGTGAAATAAGGAAATTATTCTCTGGACTTTGGATCACATCTCATTTTCATTGTTTTACGTGCACACTCTGTGTGACTGTAACGGCGGCTACCGAACACAGCTCTGCATAGCATGGAGTAAATAAAGACAGAATGTAACAAATGCATTTATTGAAACTAAGGGGGTGCAGCCGGCAGCTCAGAGTTATGCAGGGGGGACGCCGAGTTGTCTGTATTTCTTGGAAGGTGCGGACGTGCTGATCTCATCATACACCTAAATGAACAGATAAGGCACATTCGTTTAGGATTAAACAGTACAGCATAATGGTAAGACTTGTGAAGAAGGAATGTAAATCTCTGATGTCTAAGCGTACCTCTGTCTGTTCTAGTAATACAAGGTTCTCATCCTCCCTCCAGCAATGAGCATAGTGCATGTGTGGTGTGTACTGTGTAGTGTTCGGGCAAAAGAGTTCCCCTCGGGTATACGCACCCCTTTTATTAGTTCCGGTTGGAGTGGACTATAATTAATTTAACCATGGGTCTTCAACAGGGGGTCCAGGACCCAAAGTTACTACAGGGCGGAAAATCTTTATCTGATGTTTTTTACATTAACCATAGTTGGGGGCCCCGGGGGAAAAAAAGGACCGTTTGGTTCAGATTCTCGCAAATTCGCCAAATTTGGCACAGATGTTGTCCATACTGTACTTAATCATTTTAAGATGGGTGCCAAGATTGGCGCCCCATGGTACTGCCATATTGCGCAATCCAATATGGCTGCCACCCGAAAAAAACAAAAAGGCCTAGAATCATTAAAGATACCACTTTTTAGGGGTTTTCTGGGCCGTACAATCTGATTCTGGTGTTATTTAAATGATTTGAGGTCAAGATTACCCCTCAAGGTCAAGTTTACTCATCAAAGTTAGTATATAAAGGTAATATCGGGGTAAAATTCAGTATTTCTGGTGCAACATGCCAGATTCTACCCCCATTTTCTTTTCTCATTATAAGCTATACTTGTATGTATCAATGTTTCACAATTCAAAACAATCAGATTCTGGTTTAATCTCAATGATATGAGGTCAAGTTTACCCCTCTAAGGTAACATAAAGGTCATTTTGTGTCATAAAAAAATAAAATGGTATCATTATTTATTTACGTTAACAGTGTGCTGAAGCAAGGCACGTCAGCAGAGGGTGACATCATCACTTGGTCGGGATACAACTCTATGCTAGCAAGCGAGCAATCAGTGAAGCCCCCAGCTGATATCGGCATCTACCCCCTATTCCCAGACAAGGCCGCATCCGCATCTTCAATGAAGCACGCGATGGAGCTGACGATGCAAGGCACAGAGTTCCTCAACCCAGGCCAGACTAGCGTACTCGGTGCAGATCAGCCACTGTTTGCTATCATCAAACTGCTCCAATGGCAATACCCCAACACTTTGGGAGAAGACAAGTTGGTTGCCATGATGGGTGCGCTGCATATTGAAGACAAGATGCACCTAATGATTGGGAAGCTGCTGCTCGACTCCGGGTGGGCCACCATCCTCGCTAAGGCTGAGGTCCTGACATCCGGTCGCGCACAATCTGCGCACAATCTGCGCTCAATGAGCATCACATCAAACGCACAAGGTATGCCCATCAAGTTTCTCTCATGTCACTTTATGAGCTCAAACAGACCGCCTACGCAGAGTATTGTGAGAGTATAATGGGCCCACCTGAGTCATTTGATATGTGGGATCAACGTTCACAAACTGTTCCCCAGTTCAAGTTCTGGTCAACCATAATGAAGCTGGAGCTTCTGATGTGTCGCTTTGTGCGGTCCCTGCGGGAAGGGGACTTTCCACTATATGTGCAAGCATGTGACGAACTCTGCGGCTGGTTTCACGCCCTGGACCACACAAACTACGCACGTTGGCTGCCAGTCCATGTCCGTGACATGGTTCAGATAGCTGATAAACACCCTCAAGTACATGCTGAATTCATGAAGGGCAACTTTGTTGTGCAGAAATCAGCTAGAAAGTTCAGCCTCATGGCCAAGGACCAAGCACATGAGCAGTCCAACAAAAGCCTCCAGGCGCATGGCGGAGCCGTTGGACTCTATGAGAATCCTGAAGCCCTTACATTGTTTATGCTGGCTGGACCTGATTGCACACGGATAGTTGAGGAGTTTGAGGCCATCAATGACCCACCAACGTCATCCACTGCTCATCATGAGGAAGGACATAACTTGCAAGTAAAGTTTCGCAAGGATGTACTCTCGTTCATCGATGTGGTACAGCAGCTAGGCAACCCCTTCCTTGCTACAAGCCAGGAGCTTATTGCACTCGATACACAGAATTTCATGGAGCCGGCAGTTGTTGCTTCTTTATCTCAAATCCATGAAGCCGGCCAGACCATTCACGCAGCATATGTCAAGGAAAGATTGGAAATGGCTTCAGTACCAGTATCTGATACCGTCAAGCGGAAAAACATGCTAACATTCGCCAACCGAACTGGCCACAAGAAAAAAGGTACAAAGGACAGTGGCATACAGAAGCAGAACATGGTTTTAATCACACAACTGTTCCTTTCACTCCAGTCACGTCCCAATGCTGACATGACAGACTTCTTTCAATTCGAAAATCAGAGAGAGCCACCGAGCCTGGCGGACAGAGGGTCTCTGCGATCTGGGACAAAGTCTGACATTCTTCAATGCCTCAATGCTAGCACAGGTCATGCAGCTTCTGCCAAACAAGCTACCGTTGTGGTGTTGGATATGGCAGCAGTCATCCACATGGTGCGCCCCACAACAGCAAAGACATTCAGCGAGTATGTCTTGCTCAACATTACACCATTTCTGGAGGCCCAAATGACAACTAGTACCCAACGCATTGATGCTGTATGGGCTGTATGGGACAACTACCCAGAGGAAAATAACCTAAAATATCTTACACAGAAACGGCGTGGGAATGGTTCACGGACAAAAGTCGGTGATGGTAGCACTCCAATCCCTAAGCATGAATGGAGTGGCTTCCTAAAAAGCGAGGACAACAAAAAGGAGCTCTTCTCATTCATCAGCACACAGATCTCAAAGAATGACATGCGTGGAAAGCTCCTTCTGACTACCCGCTTTGAGACTGTGCTCTCCAACATGCCTTGTGATGTCACAAAACTACAGAAGTGCAACCATTCTGAGGCAGACACCAGGATCCTCCTGCATCTGGCACATGCAGCAGAGCAGGGTCATACAACAGCCTTTGTTCGCACCGTAGACAGCGATGTTGTCATTTTGGCAATCCGGTTTTTCGAGACCCTTGGCCTAACCGAGCTCTGGGTGGGTTTCGGTACTGGTCGAAAATATCGTGACATACCAGTCCATACCATCTACTCTGATCTCGGTCCATCAAAGTCATTGGCACTACCCCTCTTCCACAGCTTAACAGGGTGTGACACAACTTCCCAGTTTCTTGGATGTGGCAAGAAGACAGCTTGGGCAGCCTGGAGAAGCATACCAGACCTCACCAACACACTAGTTGCTCTCACAAACACCCCTGACCTCTTCAGTCTTGAGTCTGTGCATATGCAGAACATTGAACGATTTGTCGTGCTCATGTACAGCAAGGGGTGTGGTGCAGCTGGTGTCAATGAGGCCAGACATTGCCTCTTCACCACTGGAAGTAGATCACTGGAAAACCTCCCACCTACCCAAGCTGCACTGTTCCAGCATGTCAAGCGAGCGCTACTGCAGGCAAGTTTCTACTGGAATCAGGCAACCTCGGTCCAGCAGGAAATTCCTGACTTCAGTGAGTGGGGCTGGCACAAAGATGGCACTGGCACATGGCAACCACTGTGGACCACTCTTAGTGATGCATCAGCAGCATGTGACCTTCTTGTGCGCTGTGGCTGCCTCAAGGGATGCATGGGAAGGTGCAAATGCCACCGTATCGTGTCCGATGCACAATCCTCTGCAAATGCGAAGGTGGGTGCCTTAATAATGAAGATGACAGCCAGTAACTCCACACCTTGCAAGGGATGGAGACACAAAGAATGTGAAAGACAACATTGTGATCTAACCTTTTGATTTTAGCAAGTTTTACGGAGTAACTATTTTGATTACATTGTCCCCTACTGTTGTTTACTGTTGTTGAAGTTGGACTTGTATTAGTTTGTTGTTTATAATAAACAATCTACTGTTTTGAGTTGTGAAACATTGATACATATACAACTACAACTTATAATGGAAAAAAAATAACTTTTTGGGGGTAGCATCTGGCATGGCGCACCGGAAATATTGGATTTTACCCCAATATTACCTTTATATACTAACTTTGATGAGTAAACTTGACCTTGAGGGGTAATCTTGACCTCAAATCATTAAAACAACACCAGAATCAGATTCTACGACCCAGAAACCCCCTAAAAAGTGGTATCATTTATGATTCTATGACTTTCCGTTTTTTTCGGGTGGCATCCATATTGGATTGCGCAATATGGCAGTACCATGGGGCGCCAATCTTGGCACCCATCTTAAAATGATTAAGTACGGTGTGGACAACATCTGTGCCAAATTTGGCGAATTTGCGAGAATCTGAACCAAAAAATCCCCGGGGCCCCCGACTACCACTAACCATCCCTATTCTGGTGGGAACATTGACTGAAAATAGCCAATCTACAAACTCACAATGCGTTGCAACGATTTGGTGTAGATTAGAGAGAAAAAGAGCAGAACCAAGTGCCAAAGGTCATAATAAGGTTTTCTAAGTATTAAAGGTTTAAGCGGTAACTGATTGATTGATTGTCTTTATTTAAGTGTCATGGTTCCAAGGAGTCCCAGCCCATATGGACACTTCATTCAAAATGTTGTAACATTCAGGGGTGTGGTGGACAAAGAGCAGAAACACAAAGAGCTGTAGCCTTAAATGACCTTAACAGATCTGTAACTCTTGAGAGTGCACAAATGGAACCAAATTTACCATTTTGTTCCATTGGTACACATTCAGAGTCATGGTGTCCTTGAAAATAAAACGTTATGGGGTCCTTGAAAATAAAAGGTTTGTGAATCGTACTGTCCTAGTGTCATAGTAAATCAGTGTCAAACATATCCTGAAGTAATCCTGGAGACTGACATTCAGTAATTGGGTCTTAAGATCAAAATAAGAACATTATAATGGTGTGTAAAACAGAAAATCTAATATTGTCCATGGGCCACAGACATATTAGTCTGTGTACGGACATGTTGATGACCTTTAGACATTTAGAAAATACACATTAACATAAATCCAACACAACTGTCAAACTAGTCTGTGGAGCCGATGAAAGAAAAAACAGGTGCAGCTTTTCCCTTCAGGGGTCGCCACAGCGAATCATCAGCCTTCATCTCACCCTGTCCTCTGCCTCCTCTTCTCTCACACCAACTCACTTCATGTCCTCTTTCACTGAATCTATAAATCTCCTCTTTGGTCTTCCTCTAGGCCTCCTGCCTGGCAGTTCCAACCTCAACATCCTTCTACCGATATACTCACTATCCCTCCTCTTACATGTCCACACCATGTCAGTCTGGCCTCTCTGGCATCATCTCCAAAACATGACATGCGCTGTCCCTCTAATGTACTTGTTCCCCATCCATCCTTGTTACTCCCAGTTAGAACCTCACGATTTTAGTCTCTGCTACCTCCAGCTCTGCTTCCTGTCTTTTCCTCAATGCAGCTGTCTCTAAAGCATACAACATAGCTGGTCTCACCACTGTTTGTTCTGTACACCTTCCCTTTCATTCTTGCTGATACTTTACTATCACAGGGTTCACACATGAACACCTGACACTTTTCTTTCTCCACCCATTCCAACCTGCTTGCACTCGTTTCTTTACCTATTTTCCACTCTCCATTGCTCTGAAAAGTTGACCCTGAATAGAAGGCTTATTCATAGTCCAGTTTTCGTTGAAGAGGTGACCACCGAATCCGTGGTTAAAACAGAGTTTGTGCCTTGCATGGTTTCCTTTGCCATCGGTGTATGTGATGCACAGTCTATGTAAAGCTCTTTGGATAAAAGCGCTATATAAATCCACCATTTACTATTCATCACAGTTTTCTTTCTCCTTCAACTAACAACATTACAAACAAAATACACATCAAAATATTAAGATTGATTTTGTTATCGTTTATTGTGCCGTTGCTTGTGTAGAATCTTTTTGATACACAGTAAGTACAGCTCACTGTGTTGAAACCACGTGATCTATTTCTTGTGGTTAATTGTAATTGCTGGACTGGTCCCCACCTGTTTTCCAGCCCTATTTAATGAGTTTGTTGCTCTGTGTTTGTTAGCCCTGATGAAGACCGTATAGGTCGAAACATGTCGGTTCAATAAAATATTTCTTCCTTTTGACATCAAGTGTGCCCGGATCTCCTCTTTGCTCTATATCACTGTGTTGAAACTTGAGATGCCCTCTACATGGTCCAAAGGTCCTCCTGAGTTCAAATCCTAGAAATAGCGGATCTGAATTGTGAACGCTCAAAATGTTTTATAATAAATTAATAAAAATCTCCAAAATAACTAGTAACTAAAGTTTTTAAATAAATGTAGTGGAGTAAAAGTACAATATTTGTCTCTGAAATATAGTGCAGTAGAAGTAAAAGTACAGAAAATAGCCTACAAAAAAGAAAAGAACAAATACCTCAAAACTGTACAGTACTTCGTGGCAGCGGTGGCCGAACGGATAGCCGAGCGGTCTTGATACCGGAAGGTCGCCAGTTCGAATCAGCGGTCCGACACGTTAAAATTACCACCGCTGAAGTGCCCTTGAACAAGGCATTGAACCACTACAATGAAATGTTCTATGAGCAGGGCCTGGCTGGAAACAAGTTCTTGAGCTTAGCCCAGATACCCTGGGTAAATATAGTAATCATTTCATTTCATTACTTGAGTAAATGTACTTTCTGTACTCACTTCAGACTTTACATTTAAACAAGGTTTAAAGTTTTCAACTACCGGTAGTTTCTCAAACAGTGCTGTGACCACAGCACTGTTTGATTTGATTACCCGAATTAAGTTAGAAAAAACACTACTGTTCACTCAAAGTATGACAAATATCAAATTAATGGTCAAATGTGATAGCCCCATACTTGTGAACTGCATTCTTTTGTTTTGTACCAAGTGACCCGGGGATAAACAAAAAGGTGTAATTCGAATCCAACCACTTAGAATTATATTAATTTATTTCAACAAATACCAATCAATTAGGCTAACGAGAATAACATATTGTGACATTGTATGACTTTTTTCAACTAGAGCACTGTACTGTGTGGATTTTACTGAAAAGGTGAAATTGAATTAGACAAATAAGCATACAGTACATCAAATTATTAGTAGGCTCATGATAATTATGAAGATAATTTTCTCTTGCAGGGATAGAAGGCAAATTATTTTACGTCATGTTTCCCTTCCAGCAGGCAGCAGTTTACTAAACATCCTACAGATCTACAGCAGTCTGAGGGCTGCCAAGTCTCACCCCTTGGGAGTGAGAGTCACGCAATTTAACCCTTTACCACGCAGCGGTGGCCGAACGGATTGCGGAGCGGTCTTGATACCGGAAGGTCGCCAGTTCGAGTCAGCGGTCCGACACGTTAAAATTACCACCGCTGAAGTGCCCTTGAGCAAGGCATTGAACCACTACCATGAAATGTTCGATGAGCAGGGCCTGGCTGGAAACAAGTTCTTGAGCTTAGCCCAGATACCCTGGGTAAATATAGTAACTTTGCTTTGCTTTACGCACCACAAACTAAGGCCCAAACCTCAATCTAGGGTGGGATGTCTGTATTCCTCTAAATCTATGTTAAAAAAATGCCAAATCGACATTAAAAAAGGACAAATTTTAAGTCTCACTCTTGCCTTTTTTTCTGAAACTTGGCAGCCCACATTAGCCAAGTTTACCCATTTACAGCATAAATAATTAACCCAAATATAATCACACACTGATCATATACTAATGTGTTTAACAAAATATGTACTTTACTTAACTGACAATGTCTAAACAGGAGAAACAAACATTTCTGAGTCTGAATGTTCTCAATCAACCTAATTACATCCTGCTTTCTGGAGTTGTCTTCGGACGCAGAAATGTACTGGAAACAGTGGAAAGATTAAATTAAAACAAGATTCTCGTTCTGTCAAGGGGGGGTGTTTTCTGAATATTTTCTTCTTTTGACCTGCCACCTCTCACTTAGCCTCGGTCCCAGGCTCACTTAACTGCGAAAAAGAAGAGCCTGGTCACAACCTAGGACAAATAAGCTATCTAAGGCAGGACTTCCGCCGTGTAACCCCCCCCCCCGGAAGTTAACGTTTTTTGACCAATCGCCGCGTTGTGTTCCCGAAAATGTATTCCCGCTGAAATGATCATTGGGTGGGGACTAGTAAACACAGCCGCACCGCGTGACGTAGTTATCTTACACGCAACACTTCCGCCACTTCCGCTGATAGTCTTTTCAGCGTAGGTCTTGGCCAGGGTGCCTCTCACTTCAACCTCAAATATAACCTCAAACACCATTTTATTGTGAAAGGCCTGGTGGTGCAAGAGTAAAGGTGAGCTGGTTTCACAATCTGAAGCTTCCCACAAAATATCCCACCTCCAGAGGAAACTTATTTGCATATTAAACATCTGTGTTAGTATTGTTTTATTTGTTATTTTATTATTCACTTCTCAAGTTTGATTGGCAGCTAATTGCCTATTCATGGATTGGAATCCATTTTGAGGCATTGTGTTTGTAGGAAGTTTTAATTTTTATATTGAGTCTTATGATACTTTAAGATTGCAAACCCCTGACTTTTAGTTGCGCCATGCTGGCACAGCAAACTGTACCGGGAATGTAATACTTGACCTTTTGGAATTTAGGTGGGCAGCGAAAGACAGTTGACAGATTTTATTTGACTGATCTTGAACCACTGACTTTCAGTTTGCAAAACAGTCATTCATATCCTCTGTGATACGGAGACCTGGAGGCTGTCGGCCACAACACATTTCTCACTCTTATCGGATTTAGAAGCACACTTGTACACTTCCGGAAGTCTTTCCTTTCAACTGACTGTTTCACCACATCCACAACGTTGGGAAATAGACGTCTTAAAGATTATTATCAAAGAGGAAACATAATTTAATGTGTCTAGTCCATTTAGGTGGAGAGTAAAGGACAAAACATTCCTTACTGGTCTTGAACCAGAAACCTCCAGTTTAAAAAGCATTGCCTTTTCTTCTGAGCTACAGAGACATGAAAGATGTTATGGACGACCAAGTTCTTAACCTTCCCTGCTGAAAAAAACAGCATAAACCAGTTTATGATGGTTGCTGGTTTTAGCTGGTCTTAGGCTGGTTTACCAGGCTGGTAGTCAGTATAGGTGGTCAGCTGGTCACCCAGTCAGGCTAAGCTAGATTGTGCTGGTCAAGCTGCATGGTCAGCCAGCTGGCAAAGCCAATCATCATCTGAAAAGATTGGGCTGGGCTGGCCATAAGGGTTTGTGTTTAAAACGTTTTTTAAAATTATGAACTACTATTTGTTGGATTTGAAGCCAAGACCTTTGGACATGCAGAGAGCATCCCAACACACATAAGGCTCATACATAGTCTGGATTTCCGGTGGCGAGGTGACCACCGAACTACAACATGACGCCACGAGCCGCGGTGAAGAGCAAACCACCGCCACCGCTCCAGCCCTTCACTCTGTTTTTACTCACCACCGTTCAACGTTATTTCAGCTCCGGTGGTCAGCTCACCACCGAAAATCCAGACTATGTTTGAGCCTTAAGCTATGGTGGTGACTGCTGTGACAATCAAACTGATTTAATAGATTCATCACAAAAAAGCCAGATTGTTTCCATTGTTTTTCAGAAACATTCAAACATCTAAACAAGCAGCACCACAAGAATGATACAAAAACATTTAACTTACAACATTTAAATTATATCTTGATTATTTTGTGTGTTGTAAGTAACTGTAATAACGGCTCAGTGTGATAGGACACGGCGGTCTACATAATTGCCATAGGTTCAAATCTCCCTGGAACTTTAAACTTCTGAAGCAAGTTTTGAAGACTTTGCTCCAGAAACAACACTTAAAAGCACTAAAGAAACATGAGAAAATGTGTGCCAAGGTACTCAGGGAAATGTACTTAGTTACATGGGCGGAGTTAATGGGGGTGCAGGGGGGGCACCGCACTCCCCCGGAGGGTCGCGACCCACGGGTTGAGAACCCCTGCTTTAAGAGACCGGCATCACTATGGTTACAAATCTGCTGTAAAGCAGGTCGTCTCTGGGTGACTAACGTGAGTTGTTGTGACTCTTATGTACATGCTGCTGTGTTGTTATCCTGCCGAAGCTTTAAACTTTACTATTTTGATTATAATCATTGTGTGGACATTCGAGACATATTACCAAGATGCCCCCGCCAGCCCGCCCCTCTGCAATGAACTAGCCTACTTATTTGCGCAGTTTTCTAAAGTGCACTATAAGGAAACACTGACAGCAATCAGGTAAATAAACAAACTTGCAGGATTGCAGTGTCCTGTCAATGCCGGTTGTTGTTGTAACTTCTGGCTTCTGACTGTAGTTTGTAATCATCTCTCTTATCATGAAATGATGACTCGCTGTACGGCTGTAGTGCGTGTGTGTGTGTGCTGCTGTACGACCTAAATAACACATTTTTAGGGGTTAGGGCATTGTAAAAAAACGCAAAAATAATAAAATAAGGTAAAAAAATCGTGCGCGCACGCCCTGTGGTCAAATTCAAGCTACGCTTAGTTACTGTCAACCACCGCAGGCAAGAAAAATCATAACGATATTTATAACTCACACACAACTCAGATATCTTGTCATATGATCTTTAATCCCTATACATATATATCCCTCTTTAACATTGCACATCATCATTATCAGCTTGGGGACAGAACAGACAAACCAGATATTTTGGTCAGGTCACATTAAGTAAATTAACTTAAAAAAAAAAGAAGAAAACTTTGAATTAAATGATAGAAAACTTTCCCTTCACACGATCACATAATATAAATTTCTACATATCGAGTACAACGATGTAACAAGACCGTTTAACCATTGTATCTGTACAAATACCTTTTCACATTATTTTGTTCACATTATTTCACATACTTTATGATATTTGGCCAAAGTACAGGCAAGCTAGGGGTTACGGACGTAACCCTGATTCTCTGAGTCTTTACAGGGCCAAGAGCAAAGGAGCTCTTCGGCAAGCTTACCTTGTTCATACTTTGGTCAAATCATATTTTGCCGATGCCGGGCAGAAACCTCGTATCTCCACGTTTCACATCTTTATGGATTTTTCAGTAAATTATTGCCCTACTCGATCGTCATACAAGAGAGTCACACAATAGTAGTGCAAATAGCACGACCACAAGCACGCATCACACGTCGTGAGCTTGTGGATCCGCTATGTTCACTATTTCAAGATGTTTTTAAAATAATAACACAAAAAAAAAAAAACGGTTTTGGACATACAAGGTTCACGCCCGACAGGGACCATTTGTACATATTGTGTTTGATTTACTCTGCTTTGATTACCGGTTGGGTGGAGCATTAAGCCGCTTCACCAAAACAACTGCACGTTAAAGGAGCATTCAGTGATTTGGGTGTTTTGGAAAACCACCCAGTCCGCCCCGGTAACACAATGTGCACATGCACACGCTCTACATTGGGGGGAAGTGCAACAGCATGTGCACCAAGGCCCGCCCCCACACATGATTGGAGGAAGGCCCCTCTCATCCTGATTGGATGAAGGCTTTGCCACCTGCCACCAAAACTGAAACTAGGGTTTTTTGACCCCAGGGGCTCACTGGGGACAGGGAGGAACTCCTTATATGGTCAGCACACTCTATAGTAGGGAGGATTATAAAAAAAGAAAAGAAAAAATAAGTGATATTTGAATGAAGCGAAATCACTGAATATACCTTTAAGGTTTAATTTAGGAGCACATGCCCATTTTTTCAAACTATATCTTCATATAACTGGTACTCAATAATGCTCATTATAAGATGGGACCATTCTTTACTTGAACGTGTCTCAGAGGTGGGCTTTTGGACAGTTCCGAAATCTTCCTACCGGTGACATCATCAATGGGGATTCAAAGCTAATAGAGGGTATGCGCGTGACATCATCATCAAACCAGGAAGTTATGCAAGAGCGCCTACTGAGTGGCAAAAAACTACTTTCTGGCCTTGACAGCCCATACATCCACACAGAAAAGTCATATCTGATTGCATTAAACAACATTAAACGATGTTAAACTCACTTTGCCTGTTGCTTTGCCACTCGATTTGCCATTCACTTTAAGCATGCGCATACTCTCTATAGGAAGCTTCCTGGAAAGGTAGCCTACTGAAATAGGAGCCAGTTTTGTTGCATTAAAAAAAAAGAATAAATCACAGATGATAAACTCCACCCATCTGGTTCTCCACTGTAAAACAAACACTAAATCATTGATTTACTCATAATCTTTGGCCCATGACGGACAGCTTCAATAAATAATTTTCTCATACTTTTCATTTAATTTTTTTATTCCTCTTGCACTGGAGACGAGGCTGGCAGACACTATTTATGTACAAAGCCAACACATACATCACTGTTCACTGCAGAGAACGAACTTCGGTTGACGTCACAAACACTCCGGTAAACGACGAAGGCTGGGCTGAGGTTTCTGCATGAGAGCATATTTAACCACATGAACCCTAGCACTCGTAACTCGAGCCACTGGAGTCCCTAAAAAGCCCAGTCCACACCAACGAGTCACAACACAACTAGTCACGACTTGCAACCAGTTGCAATAACTTGCAGTGGTCTGAATTGGCCCCGTTGCAGGTCAGCGCTAGCCTGGATCCAGCCCAAAGACCCCGCCCACTCTCTGAGTGGACTGCATCTCTTGGTCTGGTGTTGCACTGTGAACCTATAATTTCTTCGGTACAAAAATGTATTATCCAATGAGAATCGGTGGTGGGGGTGGGTCTAACGAACAACCAATCAGCGCCGAGTCCCGTTTTTAGCGTCATCACGCAGCGCAACACACAGAGGAAGGAGGGAAAAACAACACCAATGGCTACTGGTTGAGGGAAATTCTAATCCCCTCCCCCTTGAAATCGCTCCGACAGGAGACAATGTCAGACTGAAGCTTCAAGAAAGCTACAGTCTGATAATCAGGCTAGGTCAGCGCAGTTTCGGGATAATGTTGCAAGTTGCTGCAAATGGTTGCAAGCCAAGACGAATCATTGGTGTGGACTGATCTTAAGGGACGCCAGTGGCTCAGTAGGTGGAGCGACCGCCTGGGGAAAAAATAAAACAACTTTCCTGGCACGATTCCGGCTCATCCTGGCTGCGTGTAGAAGTGTCCTTGAGCAAGACACTGAACCCCTAACTGCTCCCGATGAGCAGGTTGGTGCCTTGCATGGATTTCTCGGCTGTCGATCTCTGAATGGGTGAATGTACTGCATATTGTAAAGCGCTTTGGATAAAGGTGCTATATATACACATGTACAATTTAACAAATGCACCATTTACCTTTTCTGGTGGAAATAAAAGTGTGTAGATAGATGTGACGTAGAAGGCAATACTAGCAGACCTAGTATAGAGCCTTGTGGGACCCCAGTGAATTCAGTATATAGGGTTTAAGTGGTTAAACAAAGTCCTGTTTTGCTCCATTTACTTAGAGTGGAGCAAAACGCAAATTCTGTCTCCACGTTTTCGCGAAACCCCAGCTCTGCTCGTTCAGTATAGTTTTAACACAGATGCACACGCGCACACGCACACACACACACACACACACACACACACACACACACACACACACACACACACACACACACACACACACACACACACACACACACACACACACACACACACACACATGTTTTCCCATACACTTACAGACTCAAGCACGCACCGCTCTCACAACATAACATCCACAGAGACGTTAGTGTCTCAGTTAGCCAGAGGATCGGAGCTCTCCACCTATTGAAGAGAGACAGAGCGCTAATATGATTAGTTCAATATGAATTCCCATTGAAATAAGGGACACTGCCACCATCTTTACCTTTTTCTCCTCTGTAAATATTTGTATTAGTTGATGACATGTATAAATGTGTTAATATTCTATGTCCCCAGTACTTTCTTTTGGTGTTATCCTTTTAGCCTACATGTTTGACTGTACCTCTGTGCTGTTAATAATAATTGGACTAATGCAGTGGTGGAAAGTAACTAAGTACTTTTACTTAAGTACCGTACAATTTTGAGGTATTTGTACTTTACTTGAGTATTTCCAATTTCCAGTACTTTTACTTCTACTCCACTACATCTCAGAGCCTACTTCACTACAATTATTTGATAACTTTAGTTACTTTGGAGATTTTCATTTTGATTAGAAAACGTACATTAACCACTTCAACCCTATACATTTCGGCCATTTGAAAATAGCCGATCTACAAGCTCACAATGCGTCGCAACGCAACACATTGTGAGCTTGTAGATCTGCTATTTTCAATAGATTTTGTACAAATTTTGAACTTGTGAAATGGCACATTCTGCACAATGAGTACTTTTACTTTTAGTACTTTAAGTACATTTTGATGCCGATACTTTTGTACTTTTACTCAAGTACATTTTAAATTCCGTACTTTTACTTGTAACGAAGTAGTTCTAAATTGCAGTATTGGTACTTTTACTTAAGTAAAACAATTAAGTACTTTTTCCACCACTGGTCACTAATGAGGCATTCAATCAATCAATCGTCTATCGTCTCAGAGTGAAGCGCCGCTCTGCTGCACAGTCCGATAGTGGTAGGTGGAGGTCTCCAAACTATCTGGCTACACAGACATGTTAAACGTGTATATGGCATTCACATGCTTTCTCAAAGTCGAACACGCACACATGCACGCACGCACGCACGCACGCACGCACGCACGCACGCACGCACGCACGCACGCACGCAGTGGTATTACTATACTTGTGAGGACATCAGCAGTTAGGAGAACAATGTCCTCAAATGACTATAATTTAAATTGACATTTTTAACCCCAACTCCAAAGCTCAAAAAAAGCTGATCGACAAGCTCACAACGCGCCGTGCTGCAACGCACTGTGAGCTTGTAGATCAGCTATATACATATTTAAAAAGAAAAATAAATACACTTCTCTTGTGAGGACCTGCAGGGCCGTTGGTTCTCACAATGTAAATCGCTCTGGATTAAGAGCGTCTGCTAAATGCCTAAATTGTAATGTCTGTTTCTCAAATGATTCTATATACTTGTGGGAACGTTTGACCCTCACACGTATAGTATTAGCAGCTAATACAAGCACACACACACACACACACACACACACACACACACACACACACACACACACACACACACACACACACACACACACACACACACACACACACACACACACACACACACACACACACACACACACACACACACACACAACACGCCTACTACACCCAGGAATCAGGGGAGCCGGTGTACTTGTTGGCCCTTTGGGAAGGCCTCCGAGTGGTGGAGTAGAAGTCCACATAGTTTGTGTTGGCTTTGAGTCTGAGGGACTGAGTGCTGTAGCCCTCCGGAGAGGGCGTGGCCAGGTGGTCGGGGTCGTCGTCTTCGTAAGGCTCCTCCCCTCTGTAGTCCTGCGGAGACGACAGGTACATCCTGTAGTTGTTGTAGTTCTTCCTCTCAGGCTCGTCGTAGAACGGCTCCGGGTGCTGGGGGGGGGGGGGGGGGTCAAAAAGATATGGATGGATATAAAAGCAGAACCTTTTTTATGTCTAATCTCTAGTCATCTGTTCTGTATGGCATGTATTTATACATTTATTTATTATTTATTTATTTATAATGATACATTTACATTTAAATGATCTGTATGGTATGTAAATGCAATATAATGTATTACATGGGTTCCCAAAGTGGGGTCCGGGGACCCCTGGGGGTACTTGAAGGAGTTCCAGGGGGTACCTAGCTCAATTAGAGATAGGAACCAAATGCACCCTTATGGGTCTGTAACTCGGAGAGTGTACAAATGGAACCAAATGGACCCTAATGGGTCCATTTGGTTCCATTTGTACACTCTCAGAGTTAAATTAACAGTGGTTTTACAATATAAATTGGGGTACCAGAGATATAAATGCCATTAAATCGGGGGTCCGTAGCATAATGCGTGTGAAACTGGAGGTCCATGAAATTAATGTTTCGGAATCACTGCTAGAGACGTAAGAATCCTCCCTTTTCGGGGTCACTGGCACATGTTTTCAAATGGGGGGTCCGTGGCCTAATACATGTTGATTTGGGGGTCCTTGACACGAAAAAGTTGGGGAACCACTGACGTATTTTACACAGGAGAGGAAGGAGGCTTTGCCCCATCTTCAGGATGTAGGAGTACTTGGGGTGGTTGTATTTGGTCTCCCTGACACATTTAGATCCTGTGTCTGGTTTAGTATGACCTTTGACCTTTGACACAATCCTGTTTGTGGTTTGACACAGATTCAATGTCTCCCCTGAGCAAGCAGGCAGGCTCTATTAGCTCAGTGCTAAAACTTGCACAGGACGCCAGTGTTCAAATCTGGGATAGAACAGGACAGTGTTGAGTACAATTTTGAGGTGCTTTTACTTTACTTGAGAATTTACATTTATGCTCTACTACAGTACATCTCAGTACTTTCACTGTCACTTTCACTGTACTTTTCAAGTGTAAAATGGGACATTCTGCACGATATAACTTGCAAAGGAATGAGGAGTGACAGGGGATGAGGTGGACGTGAGTCAGACTGTAGCAGGACATGGGGAGTGAGGTGGTCTTTACACCAGAACGGTGTTCATAGAAAACGGCAAAATAAAGTATAGTTTGCTGGTGTCCCTTTAGACGAGAACGGTGTTTTCAGGAGGTGAAAACGCAACAAAGTGAAAACAAACATTTCCAGAGTGGAAATCTTTGGGAACGCCGTTTCCTCCCCTCTTCATGTAAACAGGCAAAACGGTGAATCTGCAAAACTTGACAAGTTGACATCATGGCTCACGTTGGCTCACAACGCATATGTTTATTACATTGATGCAGAGCCATATATGATATAATGGAGTTCCTCAGTGAACAAGCCTCCCAATGGAGGGTATGCGCGTGACATCATCATCATACCCAGTGGCAAAAAAAACTACTTGTCTGGCCTTGATAGCCCGTACATCCAAACAGAAAAGTCAATCTGATTGCATTAAATGATGTTAAACAACATTAAATTCACTTTGCCAAGTCACTTTGCCACTTGATTTGCCACTCGATTTCCCATTCACTTTATGCATGCGCAATTTGCGCATACCCTCTATACTCACTACAAAGCGCCGCTCATCAGCGATGGCCATGGTGAATGTAAAACCATGACCTTGTGATAGGCGGCATCAGCGTTTGTGTAGCCTAATGTATTGTAAAATATATAACCATCCCGTGGCGCGCTCTGCCTGCAGGCCTCTGGGCTGCCTGTCAGCCTGTGTCACTCGATTATAGAAAGCAAGCAGCGAGCGACGGCCACAACCCTGTTGTGTTCTGGAAGCGTCATTCAAAACCCCGATAGGGTTGCGTGAAGGGGGAGCTACCTGGTTCTTCTTCTTGTACGTGGGTGACTGGTCTATTTGGCAGCCCGTTACCACCACCTAGCGACATTATAGTGTTCTCGTGTGCGTTCTCGTGTAAAGGGTCAATAAAAAATGAGAACGCAACGGGACTTTGCCGTTTTATCTGGAGATGGTCGCCATCTAAAAGAGGGCCTGAGTCTGCAGTCCTGACTTGGGGAGTCATTTTGTAGACGAGGAGAGAGAGACTTTCATACCTGAGCTCTTCTCAGATCCTCTCCAGACTGAGATGAATACGTCCCAATGAAATATGGACTTTTCTTCTCAGAGCCTGAAGCGAAAAAACACACACAAACACATCAATACAGTGAGAGCAGTCTGCTCAATTCTGACTCGCAGCCAATTAATGTGGATACAAAAAAAAAAAAAAAAAGATACAATAAAATCCTGTTTACCTCAGCTAAAATATCAATAATACTTGAGAGGAAGTGCGATGCCATGAGCACTATTGGCAATACTGTGCTACGCTAACGGTCCTAGGCGCAAGGCCAACTGTCCAATACTGTAAGCATGAATGCACAAAGTAAGCAGGTCTTCTCTGGCTTATCGGGAGAGAACACGGGAGTCTATCCCCCTTTTCAATGATCTAGACTCCTTAGAAATGGATTGCTGAGGTGGAGCTCAGCAGTACTCGCTGCACGGCGCTGCCGTACTCATGCGCTGAGTTGGCGGTGCCCCAGCATCAATCCAAAGGCCACGTGTGCTCTACCGACTGAGCTACCTCACGGATGGATGAATTCATGAATATATACGTACGTATTCACTTACACCGATGTCGGTAATTCGATCGAGCAAATACGCCTCTAGCAAACTCTTTTTATAACTTTGTCAGAAGTGTTAGTGAATTATGAATACAACTAAATGGAATTTTATTCAAAAGACGATGACTAAAACAAAACTACATCAAAATTTGCTGTGAAAATGAACTCGCTTCTGGGGGCGCCCGCTGGCCAAGTGGTCCAGGCGCATGCCACATATACAGTAGGCTTTGGCCTGACAGCGCGTTGTGTGTTCGAGTCCCTTTCATGACGACCTTTGCTGCATGTCTCTCCTGTTCTCTCTCTCCGTCTTCACTTGATACTCTCTCTCAATAAAGGCAGAAAAGGCCTGGGCCATGGCTTAATGGTCCAGGCACCTTGGCTGGTAATCCAGTCTGGCAGTGTGCCGCGGGTTCGACTCCCGATCCCGATGGCCTTTACTGCATGTCTTCCCCCCATCTCTCTCCCCATTCCCCATTCCTGTCAGCCTACTGTCTGTCCCTCCATAAATAAAATAAAGGTGAAAGCCACAAAAAAAACATAAAAAAAATAAAATAAAAATAAAGGCAGAAAAGCAAAAAACTAATCTTAAAAATAAATGTTAAAATGAACACTGCTTCTCACCAGTGTACTGGGGCTTGTGTAAACTGTTGTCTGCGTAGTAGGCATGGAGTTGCATAGATGACTGTGCCCTCTGGTAGTTGGAACTGTGTCTCCTGATGCCCAGCATGGCTGGAGAGGACGTGGCACTGCCACCTTAGGACAACAAACCAAACAATAACAATTCATTACAATGACAACAATTGTCAGCTACTGCCACAACTGCCGGCTCTGGACTTCACCTGATTTGATGATGGAGGGGGGGGGGGGGGGGGGGGGGGGGTCTCTCACCTGATTGGATGACGGGAGACATCTGCAGAGGGCTGGTGGGTAGAGTTGGTTGTGAGCGGTAGCGGTCTCGCTCGAGTGTTGATACAGGAGTGATGAAATGGGTGTAGTTCCAGCCATCCTAGGACACAGTTCACATAGTTACAGTACACATTAGAGGTGCAACAGTTAATCCAACAAAATCAAGTTTAATTGATTTAAGATGGAATCGATGGAAAAATCGCTAAGGTAGTTGCAGCTCTCTATTACACATCTCCATTCCATCTCTCTAATGTATTGTTAAGGTCAAGGTCAAGGTAAACTTTATTGTCCACAAGGGAAATTTGTCTTGGGCTTTCACCCCAGCTACAGCCACACATAAAACCTCAATGACAAACAAAATACATTACAGAGGAAGACACAACATTACACAATTGCACACATGATGTGGATAATTTAGCCTCATACAGTTACTGCTGTTTCAGAGCCTCGTTCAACATCTTAGTTGATGCTGGTACAAACGATTTTTTAAATCTGATGTACTTCCACTTTGGTTCTTTGTATCTTCTCCCAGAGGGCAGAAGTACAAACTCGCCATTTAAAACATGGGTAACATCACTGACGATCTTTTGAGCCTGTTTTAATGTAGCCTGCTCATAAATAGACTGCAGAGAGGGGAGTTGTCTTACCCCTATGATCTTCCCTGCAGTCTGTTAGGAGCATTCAATAATTTCTTAGCTTCTTAGCTAGATTTCTTAGCTATAGTTGCAAAGTATAATTGGAAGGGAGCAAACAAAACAAAACAATACATTAAAAGAAAAGAAGGAAAACCCGTATAATATACAGTGTCAATGTGTCGCTGTCGGGTGGAAACCCTGTATGTCCAAAGGTAGTTATTATTTCACCAGCTCTTGTTAATACTTTTCATTGGTTCAATATATCTATGAAACCCAGAGACAATCTTATCCACTTTCACTTTAAAAAAATGTTCAGAAATAGCGGGGATAGTAGATCTACAAGCTCACAAAACGCTGAGATGCGTACAATGAAGTAGGACATGAATTTACAACACAAAAACCAACACACAAAAACACTGAAAGTTGAAATATGGCGATACAAGGTTTCTTTATAAAAGGGAGCATAAACTCCAAGATAAGTTAATCCAGGGGACTGTAAAGCCTTATTGGGTCAATATTACATTAACCCATTTTGGACTGAGGTCGATAAAAAAAGGCTTCTAAATCCTAACATTTTTCTGAAAAATGTTCGCTCTGAAATATATATTCAAAGATTTGCGCCACATTTTCACGACTTAAAAAATAGCACACCTACTGTACAAGCTCGTAGCGCGCCACTCGGTGGCGCGCTACGAGCTTGTAGATCTGCTATTTTCCAATAGCTAAAGCAGAACAGAATGCTTCAAACACCAAAAGGGGTTCCCGCCCAAAATGGGTTAAAATAGCATTGCAAGGGAACATCCAAATCAAATTACTGTCGACCGTAAATAGCAGCAACGTGGAGCTTCCAGGATCAGCGCATAAATAGATCTGGGGTTCTGTACGGTACGGTACGCCTCGTTCCAACCCCTGGCAGCTTGTTATTCAATCAGCCTCCCGACCGACGGAGGAAGCATGTTGATAGAATCAACTCCCAACTCAACTGCTCTTCATTGAAGCCTTTTAACCCATTTAGACCTGAGGACGCATGTGTGTCATATTATAGCTTTAAACCCATTTTGGGCAGGAACCCCTTTTGGTGTTTTAACTAAGCATTATGTTATACTTTAGCTATTGAAAAATAGCAGATCTACAAGCTCATAGCGCGCCACCGAGTGGCGCGCTATGAACTTGTAGGTCTGCTATTTTTGAAAAATCGTAAAAATGCGGCACAAATCTTTGAATATATATTCTTTCAAAGCGAACGTTTTTTTTATTTCGACGTCATGGGTTAACACATTTAGGCCTGACGTCGAAATTTAAAAAATGTCTTTTCTATGTCAGTCGTTCTCAAACATATTCATGTCAAGGAACCCCAAATATATATGACATTGGCCGCTGACCCCCCATCTGAAAATATGTAGTTCCAGGGACTCTCAGTAGCAAAGATTCGAGTTAAAAACTCGCTCTGAATATATTCAAAGATTTCAGGCACATTTTCACGATTTTTCAAAAATAGCAGACCTACAAGCTCGTAGCGCGGCACTCGGTGGCGCGCTATGAGCTTGTAGATCTGCTATTTTTCAATAGCTAAAGCATAACATAATGCTAACACCAAAAGGGGTTCCCGCCCAGAATGGTTTAATCTACTGTATAGGCTTAACTCGGCAGCCTTCTTTCACTCAAGATTGACTGACAGACAGACCACATGCCTACACTAAAACAGTATTAGCTACACTAAAACAGTATTAGCTACACTAAAACAGTATTAGCTTGGCTGCAGACCTGTTTATAGAGACTAAAACAGTATTAGCTTGGCTGCAGACCTGTTTATAGAGACTAAAACAGTATTAGCTTGGCTGCAGACCTGTTTATAGAGACTAAAACAGTATTAGCTTGGCTGCAGACCTGTTTATAGAGACTCCTCAGCTCTCTGTACTGCCACATGGTGTTCAACACCTGGGCTGCTGCCTTCACCACCTTCATAGAATACCTGGGAATACAGGGAAACACACAGTATCACCATAGACATAATTAGAGATAGCGTATCAAATAAATATCGGCCATATAAATGCCATATCGGTATCGGATTGGTCTCAAAATAATCCGATCATTTTCACCGATATTGACGACACAATAACAATGTGACCGTCAATGGCTTTGTACTCGCAGAGCAGCCAGTCTCTTTAGCAGCTTCAGCTGTTAGTGGGGACGGGGACTTACAGTACCATGTACTTTCACCAGCAAAAAAACAAACAAATGAACAAACAAAAGAAATCAGCAATGAGTTTGATATAATATAATATAGTAATATATCCGCCGATGTGACCCTGCAAATAATTGGAGATCGGTCATAATTTCAATATCTTGGCCCGGGCGGTTAGCTCAACTACTATCAATCTATCAAAAAATCTATATTGTGCATCTCTAGATATAATGGCATGCTTCACTGTTTAATTCAGTCACTCTCAACATTTTCACATTCACTATTTGTTTATTATATTATCAGTGATTTGGGTGATTTGGAAAACCCCCCAGTCCGCCCCGGTAACAAGATGTGCACATGCACGCACTACAGTGGGGGGACACGCGACACCTGGTGGACGGGTGTCCGAACTGCCCAAAGCCCTCCTATGAGACACAGACAGAGTAGGAAAAAATGGTGGTGTTTTATCATGAAAATTAGTGAGGACCAATTATATGAAGAGTTGTTCAAAAGTGGTGAAGTGGTCCTTTAAGCGAGAACCATGTATAAGCCCTTTATGTGTTTCTTTTCTCACCTGCACTTATTTTTCTCTTTTAATGATGTTACCGGTTTGTACTGTTTTTTTATTGTGCGAATAACTAAAACTAAATACAACAAAAACACATGCACCCCTCACCCCTTGCCCCGTCCCTTGCTGATGTCCACCAGCTTCTCGATGCCTCCGCTGTCCGCCAGAGCCTTGGCGTTCTCCATGTTGCGGCTGGTCACCTCGTGCAGCGTGCAGCAGACCGACGCCACCGTGTCGTCCGACAGCATGGTCGGGCTGGTCCCCGGCAGGCGGTTCACCAGGTCGCGCATGGCATACTTCCCTGCGACGGCGGACAAATAACTCTTCTATTATCTATAATAATAAAAAATGTCTTCTACATCCTGACAGTTTTCTGAAAAAGCTATGTTTCTATGTCAGTCGTTCTTCGACTTTTCAAAAATAGCAGACCTACAAGCTCGTAGCGCGCCACTCGGTGGCGCGCTACGAGCTTGTAGATCTGCTATTTTGCAAGGACCGCCGTAACTCTGAGTGTACAAATGGAACCCAAATGGACCCGTAAGGGTCCAACAATATCCAGTACACTAGTGTATACAGCATTTATGTGTGTGTGTGTGTGTGTGTGCGTGCGTGCGTGCGTGCGTGCGTGCGTGCGTGTGTGCGTGCGGTATGAACCTATGAGCTCCTTGTTCCTGGTGTCCAGGGCCATGTTCCGCAGGGCGGTGGCCACGGAGCACACCACCCGGTCGTTGTCCATCCTCAGCAGCTCCACCAGGATGGGAAGACCTTTCTCCTTGCGCACCGCCGCGCGGATGTAGGCCGAGAACTGCACACACACACACAAACACACACACATACATAGCAGCTCGACCTCTCCCCAAAAAAACACAGAAAAACCAAACATTTGTGTGTTGTTGTACAAATGCACACATACACAGAGAGAGAGAGAGAGAGAGAGAGAGAGAGAGAGAGAGAGAGAGAGAGAGAGAGAGAGAGAGAGCTCATCAGAATAAATGTTTTAATGATGATATGTTTAAGACCCCAGGAAGAAGAGCTGCTGTGACTCACAGTAAGCTAATAAATAAATCTAATAAATAAATCAAATCAAAAATCAACGCACCATCATTTCATTAGAGCTTCCTCAAATGAATCTCAACCCATCAAATAAATGAAGCTCTTGTTTTATGGAACATTGGAACGCACGCACGCACTTGTGTGCCATGTGACAAATATAAAGTTATGAATTACTTCTTACATTAAGTCCGGAAGCAAGGAGGCAGACATATGTCGTACGTCTGTGTCTGTCTACAACTGCACAAAGTCATTCTTATTGAATTTCTTTTTTTCACCTGTTTGTATCCTGTGGTGTTTTTATTTTAGAGTCAGGGTTAGTTAGTTTGTTTCTGTCTCTCCTACTCTGTCTCTATTTCTGTCCTCTCTCTTCTGACGGAAAACTACAAAATAATGGAGCACACACACACACTAACAAAACACTCACTTCTTTACACCTGTAATGTGAATTGTGAATAAAACTGCATCTGCTACTTAACCCAGTTTGGACTTTCTAAAAACGCCTTCTAAATCCTGACGTAAGTTTTCTGAAAAACTTCAAATATTTATGTAGCAGCATCACATTTTTTTAATTTGTGAATACTGTACATACTGTACAGAACCCCAAAAAGAGTTCCTGTCCAGAAGGGTTAGAACACCAAAAGGGGAACCCCTTTTGGTGTTTTTAGCGTTACGTTATACTTTAGCTATTGAAAAATAGCAGATCTACAAGCTCGTAGCGCGCCACCGAGTGGCGCGCTACGAGCTTGTAGGTCTGCTATTTTTGAAAAGTCGAGAAAATGTGGTGCAAATCTTTGAATATATATTCTTTCGGAGCGAACGTTTTTAACTCAAATCTTTGCCTCTGGGGGGAGTCCCTGGAACAACATATTTTCAGATGGGGGTCGGCGGCCAAATTACAGATAATTTTTGGGGTCCTTGACATGAAATATTGAGCACCACTGATACAGAAACATGAGTTTTTTCAGAAAACTGTCAGGTTTAGAAGACATTAAATATCGACGTCAGGCCTAAATGGGTTAAAGGACCACTTCACCACTTTTCAACATCTCTTCATATAATTGGTCCTCACTAATGTTCATGATAAAGCACCACCATTTTTTTCCTACTCAGTCTGTGTCTCATAGGAGGGCTTTGGGCAGTTCGGACACCCGTCCACCAGTGACATCATCATTAGGCATTTTATTTTTTTAACAAGATTTGTTTTAAAATATATTTAGATTTTTATTATCGTGAGAACGATGGCTTCAACTTTTGCATTGCAACTTTTCAGGAAAAGAAAGCCTGCCGTTTCTATTAGCTTGGATTCACCATCGATGATGTCACTGGTGGACGGGTTTCTGAACTGCCCACAGCCTTCCTATGAGACACAGACTGAGTAGGAAAAAATGGTGGTATTTCATCATGAACATTAGTTAGGACCAATTATAGGAAGAGAAGTTGAAAAGTGGTGAAGTGGCCCTTTAAAGCAGTGGGGGTTTGGACGGTTGTTTACCTTCCAGTTGCCCGCCGAGAGGTTCTGCAGGGACCCCGCCGCTCCCTCCAGGGTGGCGGGGTTGGAGCTCTCCGCCAGCAGGCTGAGGTGGGGTTTGACCACGGTGGGGTGCCACAGCAGCTCTGCCCCCCGCAGCTTCTGGGAGAAGCCCGGGATGGGTCCCACGCCGTCCCACTGAGGGAACCCACGTAGATAGATAGATAGATAGATAGATAGATAGATAGATAGGTAGATAGATAGATAGATAGATACTTTATTTGTCCTTTCGGAAATTTGTTTTGTGCACAGCAGTCATCAGGATACACATAAAACATATGGTAACAAACAGATCACAGTACATAGACAATAAAGAAACAATGCCAACAGAAGGCCACCAGTCATAGTTCCAAGAGGCATCACATCACACTTTATGCACGGAACTGAGACGGGCCTGCTTGTTCATAAGTCCTATACTTATGGGAACAAACGATCTTGAGGCCCTAGCCTGCAGGGAAGGTACCATGTACCGTCGCCCTGATGGTAAAAGATGGTATTGGCTGTGTAACGGGTGTGTATTGTCCCTAGTAATAATAGCTTTCCCCTTCCTGAGTACCCGGGTGAGGTCATACTCTCAAATCGTACCCCAGCTATTTTGCTGGACACGTTGATGATTTGTTCGAGTTTGTTCGTGTTAACCAATGATAATGAGACGTGCCGCAAAACACACAGGGGACAAAAAATAAACCAACAACAGGTTGATGCTCTTATATCCACCGCAATGGTAACAATGACTGGAACGATAGATTGAGATTACGTTTCTACATTACCTACAAACAAACAAATATTGATCATTTAAAAGTCTAAGAGCTAGGTTGAAGTCATACTGTGTTACACAAGTCAATAATGCCACAGACAAAAAACAGTCTAAGTCCACACTATTTATCCATAATGTATAAATGATAGATAAGGGGTCAGGACAACGAGGCCTTTTCGTGGAGGGGTCAGAATGAAATTAGACTGTTTTTCGTCTGTGGTACTCATTATTAATGCTCTTTAGTGGACAGAAAATGCATGTTCGGGATGCCAGTTTTATCCAGTCAGGAGTGAAGTGAAATTGCAAGTGATGAAAAAAATGTCTAAACTGATAACACTGGAAATGTTACACTGATACATGGATACTGTCTAGTTGGATGTAATTGGCAGCCAAAATGAAAACAGAGAAGAAAAAAAAGGACAGGGAGACCTGTGTAACTGAACAAATACACTATAGCAGTGATTATTATCCGAACATAAAGTTTTAACCTTTAAACAAAACAAATAAATCACACCAGTGTGAACTGAGTGGTGTAAGGTCTTATATAGCCTGATCAGCTGTGGTCTGACGTAATGTCTGACGTAATGAAATCACACCCGGGTGAACTGGGTGACCGTAGCAACCATGCTCAGACAGACAGACAGACAGACAGACAGACAGACAGACAGACACGTAAACTAGCAAAGCCAGTCGTAGGAGTGGTTTACACCACTCAAAAATATAACTTACACTACCTTTAACTTTTGAACAAAAAGGGTGTTTTCGTTTGCTTGACAAAAGAACCATGATCACAACACGACACCCATTTTAAACCACACGGCAGGTTGTACCTTGTAGGGCATTAAGCAACTAGTCGACTAGTTTACTAGTCGACTAGTAAATCCACTAGTCGACTAGTAAATCCACTAGTCAACCTTGTTGGTACTAGTTGACTAGTTGATTTAAAAAAAAGTTTTTATTTTTATTTTGTAGGCCTCAAGATCAGGTAGATTATAGTTATAGTCACCATGTACATAGTTTTTTTGTTTTTTTTGTTTTACATAATAGGTAGTTAAACAACTAGTCGACTAGTCGACTAGTAAACTAGGCAACTAGTCAACTAGTCAAAATGACTAGAAGTGAATGCCCTACCTTGTCGTCAGCCCAGCCTCCTCTCTTCCTGCCTCTCTTCCTCTTGCCCCAGCACAGGTAGTCCAGCTCCTTGCCCGGAGACGAGAAGCCCAGCAACGCGTCCAGCTCCTGGTTCCCTAGGAGACGAGAGGAGGGCATCTCCACCTCCAGGCGATACGAGAGGTTCCGCAACGTGCAGACGCTGTTCTCCACAATCTGAGACACACACACACACACACACACACACACACACACACACACACAGAGAGAGAGAATCAGACGCTGTTAATAATATCGTAAAAAACTGGGGTTCAGGAGGAATTACACACATATATAGTATATCGTCTGTCGAGTGGAATCCTCATGTTCAAAATAGAGGGTATGCACATGACATCATTGTACCTGGAAGTTATGCGGGAACGCCCATTGAGTGGCAAAAAACTACTTTCTGGCCTTGACAGCCCATTCATCCAAACAGAAAAGTCCTGTCTGATTGCATTAAACAATGTTAAACTCACCATCATTGCAGCTGAACGAAAAGCTTGAATTATCCTCTTTCTATCTGCAAAGCTTTTGTTTCATAAAAATCCACCATAGAAATGTTATGAGCTACTTTCTGTCAAGAAATGCCCTGCATTTGATTATTTTTCTAAGTGTTTGGAAGTGCTTGTTTTCAATAACACAACATTTTGCTGCCTCCTGCATTATGTGACATTTAGAAACAGGTGGTACGCAGGACGGTTGAGTGATTTCCAATGAGCGCTTCCAAACTCCAACACTCCATGCTGCTCAATGTTTTGCCACTCAGTCTAGATGAGGGGGGTGTGTCCTGATGGGGAAATGATGCATGTGCATACTCTCTATTGTAACTTTAAGACATAAAGACACCATAAAGACATTCACCTTTTCAAGTCGGCTAGATTTGCTAAGTTTACATGACACTCGTGTATGAATGAGTGGCACATTTATTTACAAAAAAAATGTATTTGTGTTTGGTAGATTATGTCATAGTTGTAATGATGCGTCTTGGTAATGCAAAAATACTGAAAAGCTCACAGCAGCATGAGCTTATATAGCCTATTTTTGAATTTTATTTTAAAATCTTGACGTTTTGGAATAATTTTGAACACAAATCTCCTCTCATGGGAATCCCTGGCACAGAATCCTTTCAGATGGGTTTCCACAGACAAATACACATCGATTAGGGGGTCCTTGACATGAAAATGATTCCCCGTATACAGTACAGTACTTCAGTGGCTGCAGCGGCGCGACACGGCCAGCAGAGGTCAGTGTTACCTTGCTGTCGTAGTCGGAGGTGTTCACGCAGGCTTTGAGCACGTAGAGCAGAGAGTCCACCAGACCCTCACAGCATCTCAGCTGACTCCTGGCCTCCTCCCCCGCCGAGCTCAGGTTCCTGACGCACACACACACACACACACACACACACACACACGCACACACACACGCACACACACACACACACGCACACGCACACACACGCGCACGTATGAATGTGTGTGACTGATTTTCTGATAGCTGTATGTGCTGCTGGGTAGATTAACCCTAGCCTGGCTCCAGCCCTGAATGGCTAGCCATGGCAATTAAAAGATATACAGTAACGTTCTGGCAATGGAGTGAAACTAAATGAAAATTCAGTGTCAAGCTATAATAATACATCATCATTTATCATCACTGAATAATGCATGTTTTATAGAGTCTAAGTCAGAGTAACTACAGTGTTAACCTCCTAGTATACTAGTAGTAACCGTGAGTAGATATATGTAACTTAGTTACTCCAGTCCCCACCACTGATCACAAATGAAACATGACTCTTTGAATTTCCCCCTGACTCATTTGCAATTCGTTCAGAGTGAGATGCAGTGCCACCGTGCTGCCACAAGGTGGCTGTGCAAAACCTGCCCGGATACAGAACGGTGGGGCAGGCGGCCGTCGGCCAATAGGAGCGTTCAGGAGGCGGGTCTGTTGAAAAGCAGACACGGGGAGACTGAGGCTTCGTACACACATAAAGAACAACTGTGCTGTGCTCTGCCTGTGTTTCATGGCCGCCCCAATGCTTTTCCAATGGAAGTCACGTGGTTTGACCAAACACTTGTGTTTGATTGCCCCCCCTCCCCCCATCACACACAACTGTTTGGTCAAACCACGTGACTTCCATTGGAAATGCATTGAGGCGGCCATGAAACACGGACAGCACAGAGCATGTTCTTCTGATATGTGTGTACGAAGCCTGACTGCACAATGGTACCATCTGCACCATCTGTACCAGCACAATGGTACCATCTGCACCATCTGCACCAGCACAATGGTACACATCTGCACCATCTGCACCAGCACAATGGTACACATCTGCACCACCTGTACCATCTGTACCAGCACAATGGTACACATCTGCACCATCTGTACCAGCACAATGGTACACATCTGCACCATCTGCACCATCTGTACCAGCACAATGGTACCATCTGCACCATCTGTACCAGCACAATGGTACACATCTGCACCGTCTGTACCAGCACAATGGTACCATCTGCACCATCTGTACCAGCACAATGGTACACATCTGCACCATCTGTATCAGCACAATGGTACCATCTGCACCATCTGTACCAGCACAATGGTACACATCTGCACCATCTGTACCAGCACAATGGTACACATCTGCACCGTCTGTACCAGCACAATGGTACCATCTGCACCGTCTGTACCAGCACAATGGTACCATCTGCACCAGCACAATGGTACACATCTGCACCATCTGTACCAGCACAATGGTACACATCTGCACCATCTGTACCAGCACAATGGTACCATCTGCACCATCTGTACCAGCACAATGGTACCATCTGCACCATCTGTACCAGCACAATGGTACACATCTGCACCGTCTGTACCAGCACAATGGTACCATCTGCACCAGCACAATGGTACACATCTGCACCATCTGTACCAGCACAATGGTACCATCTGCACCATCTGTACCAGCACAATGGTACCATCTGCACGCATGTATGAATGTGTGTGAATGATTTTCTGATAGCTGTATGTGCTGCTGGGTAGATTAACCCTAGCCTGGCTCCAGCCCTGAATGGCTAGCCATGGCAATTAAAAGATATACAGTAACGTTCTGGCAATGGAGTGAAACTAAATGAAAATTCAGTGTCAGGCTAAGATGAAGCTATAATAATACATCATCATTTATCATCACTGAATAATGCATGTTTTATAGTGTTTAGTCTAAGAGTAACTACAGTGTTAACCTCCTAGAATACTAGTAGTAACCGTGAGTAGATATATGTAACTTAGTTACTCCAGTCCCCACCACTGATCACAAATGAAACATGACTCTTTGAATTTCCCCCCGACTCATTTGCAATTCGTTCAGAGTGAGATGCAGTGCCACCGTGCTGCCACAAGGTGGCCCATCTCCAAACACCACGTAAAAGCACGCGTGGTGTTTCGAGATGGGCCCACTGACATTATGTTTTGCATATTAAAGTACATAATTAGCGTTCCACACTGCTGAGTAGGGAGAAAAAAACATAATGTCGCTGAATTTGCAAAATATTGTCAAATTGGCTTCATGCTGGCGTAACATTCCTGCGCCCATGTGTGTGTGTGTGTGTGTGTGTGTGTGTGTGTGTGTGTGAGCATGTCTCTCTGTGTGGTGTGTGTGTCTCTATGTGTCTCTGTGTGTGCGTCCATGTTCTCCGTGCATGCATGTCTCTCTCTCTGTGTGTGTGTGTGTGTGTGTGTGTGTGTGTGTGTGTGTGTGTGTGTGTGAACATGTCTCTCTGTGTGGTGTGTGTGTCTCTATGTGTGCGTCCATGTTCTCCGTACATGCATGTCTCTGTGTGTGTGTGTGTGTGTGTGTGTGTGTGTGTGTGTGTGTGTGTGTGTGTGTGTGTGTGTGTGTGTGTGTGTGTGTGTACGTGTTATAGATTTGTAGGCAGAGCCGTTATCTCCCTTACTGTCAGAGCTACCGTAATGGGCATTAATAACAATCAGACCAATTTCCTCCCACAGGGGAAATTCAGTTTTCAGCTTCCCACGGCGCAGCGTCAGTTAGATAGGGGTTAGTTAGGTTAGTTAGGGTGTCAGTTAGATAGGGGTTAGTTAGGTTAGTTAGGGTGTCAGTTAGATAGGGGTGAGTTAGGTTAGTTAGGGTGTCAGTTAGATAGGGGTTAGTTAGGTTAGTTAGGGTGTCAGTTAGATAGGGGTTAGTTAGGTTAGTTAGGGTGTCAGTTAGATAGGGGTTAGTTAGGTTAGTTAGGGTGTCAGTTAGATAGGGGTTAGTTAGGTTAGTTAGGGTGTCAGTTAGATAGGGGTTAGTTAGGTTAGTTAGGGTGTCAGTTAGATAGGGGTTAGTTAGGTTAGTTAGGGTGTCAGTTAGATAGGGGTGAGTTAGGTTAGTTAGGGTGTCAGTTAGATAGGGGTTAGTTAGGTTAGTTAGGGTGTCAGTTAGATAGGGGTTAGTTAGGTTAGTTAGGGTGTCAGTTAGATAGGGGTTAGTTAGGTTAGTTAGGGTGTCAGTTAGATAGGGGTTAGTTAGGTTAGTTAGGTTAGTTAGGGTGTCAGTTAGATAGGGGTTAGTTAGGTTAGTTAGGGTGTCAGTTAGATAGGGGTTAGTTAGGTTAGTTAGGGTGTCAGTTAGATAGGGGTTAGTTAGGTTAGTTAGGGTGTCAGTTAGATAGGGGTTAGTTAGGCTTCTTTCCCTGGGTGTCAGTTAGATCAGGGGTTCTCAACCCGTGGGTCGCGACCCCTCGGGGGGTCGCCAAAATATTTTAGGGGGTCCCCAAATTATTTTCACGATTTTTCAAAAATAGCAGACCTACAAGCTCGTAGCGCGCCACTCGGTGGTGCGCTATGAGCTTGTAGATCTGCTATCTTTCAATAGCTAAATTATAACAATGCTTAAAACACCAAAAGGGGTTCCCGCCCAAAATGGTTTAAGGTTATTGTAGCAGTCAATTTATATTGGGGGTCGGGAGGGGGCGGGGCGGGGGTCCCGAGACATTGCCAAAGCATTTCCGGGGGTCCCCGGCCAAAAACGTTGAGAACCCCTGAGTTAGATAGGGGTTAGTTAGGCTTCTTGCCCTGCAGGGACACCTCGACACATTGCCGGGGCCGGTGGAATCTAACCCGGATCCTCCCAGACGCGATCGCTATGCATTCCACTATGGCCATACTGTCCATCTCCAACGGCCATACTGTAAGGTCCGTGTAGGATGCTACAGTCCACAATGGAATCCACCCCCACAGCAATATATGGGAACTGTGTCCACCACAACACGGAAACCCGTGTTAACGCCCCCACATAGTACATTAGCCAATTACATTAGTGCTCAGAATGAGCACCTATAGTGCATGTAGGCATGTAGTTACTGTTCTGTTCAGTGCTTCTCAAGCTCTTCTGGATCAGGGCCCGGATGAAATGACTAGGCATGTCACGGTTACACGTTTAGGTTGAGGATTAATGGTCACACAAATAATTGAGATTTTACGATTTGATTCTGTTCGTGGCATTGAACATTAGAGCATACAAATAAAGAGAGTTTGCCTGCATGGTAATCCAAAAATGCACAGGACAGATATGACAAAAATAACTGAAATACAGTACAAGAAATTACTGACATTCATTATTTTTATACCACTTCACCACTTTTCAACATCTCTTCATATAATTGGTCCTCACTAATGTTCATGATAAAACACCACCATTTTGTCCTACTCAGTCTGTGTCTCATAGGAGGGCTTTGGGCAGTTCGAACACCCGTCCACCAGTGACATCATCATTAGGCAGATTTTTTTTTTAAACAAGATTTGTTTTAAAATATATTTAGATTTTTATTATCGTGAGAACGATGGCTTCAACTTTTGCATTGCAACTTTTCAGGAAAATAAAGCCTGCCGTTTCTATTAGCTTGGATTCACCATCGATGATGTCACTGGTGGACGGGTTTCTGAACTGCCCCCAGCCTTCCTATGAGACACAGACTGAGTAGAAATAAATGGTGGTATTTTATTAGTTAGGACCAATTATAGGAAGAGAAGTTGAAAAGTGGTGAAGTGGTCCTTTAAAGATAGCGGAAAGAGCTGATCTACAATCTTACAAGGCGTTTAGACGATTATGAAATAATTGTGACAGGCCGAGAAATGACGCTGATCGCCGCCTCCACCCATCATTTATTTATTTTTGCCAATTATCTGGGAGCCCACTTGCAACATCCACACAGCCCACCAGTGGACCCTGTGCCCACAGGTTGAGAACCACTGCTTTAGATGTTAAGAGGCAGAGAGTGGATGATACATCTGTTAATATCTCATGCATTATGCAAGCCCTGGTCGGCCCGGCCAGACTATAGCCATTAAAATCTCCTATTTGGTATTTTGGATCTAATTTCTACTACTGTAAGATACTCTGTGTTTACTACTAGATTACACACTCGCAGACGCACACACGTGTCACGCACGCACGCACGGACAGCGCACACACACACAGACACATATATAGATAGACAGGGATAGATAGAGACATATACTGTACAGATATACAGTAGATGGATCATGGGTTCCACAATATGAAAAATATAAAATAAATGTGTGTGGCATCGCTAACCCATTCCGGGGCGGGAACCCCTTTTGGTGTTTTAAGCATTATGTTATACTTTAGCTATTGAAAAATAGCAGATCTACAAGCTCATAGGTTCCCTGGGGGTCCCCGGGAATGTTCTCAGACCCACAGGACCACGGCCAGGGTGCCGGCCCATGTCCGAAACGGTAGAGAAATGAGAGAGTTACCATGGGGGGGTCCCCGGGGAGTCCCCGGGGGGGTCCCCGGAACATTCAGACCCCCAGGAACGCGCCCAGGGGGCCGGGCCGATTCCGGCGAGCCGCCCCACGTCCGAAACGGTTGAGAAATGACAGAGTTACCGTGTGGGGTCCCTCTACTGTACCCTCTACTGTACTGTACTGTACTGTACTGTACTGTACTGTACTGTCACTGTACTGTACTGGCACACCCGAAATCATATACAGTTAATATGTGCGTGTGTGTTAGGTTGCTCACAGGTGGTGAAAAACAACCTATTCTATTTTCGTGCTCATACCCTCCCAGCCAGACAGGCAGACTGCCTGCCTGGCTGGGAGGGTATGCAGGCAGGCAGGCAGGCAGGCACCCACACACATAGCTCCGTAAGGGAGTGGTTGCACCACTCAAAAACTCGTGAGAATTTTGAGAACCACTGACATAGAAACATAGGTTTTGCAGAAAACTGTCATGATTTAGAACAGGGGTTCTCAACGTTTTTGCCGGGGACCCCCAGAAATGCTTTGGCAATGTCTCGGGACCCCCGCCCCGCCCCCTCCCGACCCCCAATATAAATTGACTGCTACAATAAGCTCAATAATAGAGACAATACACCATCAATAAATAGGGGAGGTGTATGCATGTACTATGTGTACTATATGTAAACTCTTCATTTCCACTTTCCAGCCATTCAGTTAATAATTTGGGGACCCCCCAAAATAATTTGGCGACCCCCAGAGGGGTCGCGACCCACGGGCTGAGAACCCCTGATTTAGAAGACATTTGTAGGCCTCAGGTCTAAATGGGCTAATTAACCGTCCAAGTGAGCACTTACACCAGGACAGCCATCGGTCTGAGAAGAGAGTTCAGCACCACGGCCAGCGCCGGCCCCTTGGCTGGCTCGTTGACGTGCCAATTCCACTTCTTAATCAACTTGCCCTGGTGACACGAGCGCTCTGTTAATCCATTCTGGGCGGGAACCCCTTTTGGTGTTTTAAGCATGTTGTTATACTTTTAGCTATTGAAAAATAGCAGATCTACAAGCTCATAGCTTGAAGGTCTGCTATTTTTTTTAAATCGTGAAAATGTGCCTCAAATCTTTGAATATATATTGTTAGAGTCAACGTTTTTAACTCAATTCTTTGCTTCTGGGGGGTCCCTGGAACAACATATTTTCAGATGGGGGTCAGCGGCCAATTAGGCCTACATATCATTTTTGGGGTCCTTGACATGAAATATTGAGCACCACTGATATAGAAACATAGGTATTTTAGAAAACTGTCATGATTGAGAAGACATTTTTAAAATTTCGATGTCAGGCCTAAATGGGTTAAGCAAGTGCTGACAGCTGCGCTGCATTGGTTCTTCTCATCATGGCTGTGTAAAGAAATATGGACCACGTCGGTTTTTACAGACCCCTTTTGAAGCCTCTAGTTCACACGGAAAATGGCTACCGCGACCCAGTGTGCCATCGGCGTGAAGAGGAGCGAGGGGTGGGTCTTCTTCGCTCAGTATAATTCAATCACACCGCAGCCGTCTTTAACATCAATTTCAAAACATAATGGGACCATAAGTTACAAAAAAAACGCATTTCGTGCCGAGTGAAAGAAGACTGGAAACTACCGATTGAAAACATAAAGTCTTCATGAAAAGGTTTATTAAGGCAATGAATCCAAGTGTAAAGTTCGGGTCAAGTTCCCATTGTGACTTCAATAGAATGACATTTATTTTTGCAACAGGAGAAACGGAATCAGCACCAGCTGCAGAAATGCATGTGTTTTCATAGCCCCATATGTGCCCTCTCCCTACACTCATTCTGTAGCTCCGAGATGAGGTCACACCCTGGGCCCCTCCCACCGCGGTTCAAAAACGGCAAACGCTTCTTACCCTTTTCTGCACAATGAATCCAAAAAGTGAAGGGCTAAAAATGTTTTACACTAATTCAAACTTAGCAACGTCCAAGAAAATCCAAGTTTAAACGGTTACACGAGCGTTACAGCGGTTGTTTAGTCAGCCGCTTCCATGTTTATCAAGGAAGTCGTGCGTGTGCGCGTGCATGTCGAGTGAACTGAAGTCAGTTGGAGGGGAGGCGCTAAAGCTTTTCAACTTCCTTGAAAAACATGCTAAACAACCGCTGTGACGCTCGTGTAACCGTTTAAAGTTGGATTTTCTTTGGCGTTGCTAAGTTTGAATTAGTGTAAACCTTTTCTGCCCCTTCACGTTTTGGATTCATTGTGCAGAAAAGGGTAAGAATCGTTCCCTGTGGAAACATGCACCGTTTCTGAACCGCGGTGGGAGGGGCCGAGGGTGTGACCTCATCTCGGAGCTACAGAATGAGCGTAGGGAGAGGGCACATATGGGGCTAGTGTTTTTATTACTTCTTTCATTACTTCAAGAGTGAAACATTGCCGCCTGGTTCTGTTCAGGCTTTGAAGTTTGAACTATGAATACTCATGGTTGTTCCTCAGACTCTGCTGGCTCTCCCAAGGTGGAAGCAACGCAGTCATTCTGTTCTATAAGCACCCCCTCTCTCTCACACACACACACACACACACACACACACACACACACACACACACACACACACACACACACACACACACACACACACACACACACACACACACACACACACACACACACACACACACACACACACACACACTAAACTGTCGGACTTGAACAGTCCTTGCCTCTGTTGTTGGTTCGATCATTCTTCACAAGTTAAACAGAGTGATAATGTTAATGAAAAGAAAGACAGAGGGACCACAGCTTATGTATCCGTCCATCCATCCATCCATGAGTAGAGCCGTCACATTTTAAAATGCTAATCGAGCTAATGCTGTTGGTTCCTCCAAGGATTATTCTTTTTTTGCTTTTGCTTTTTTTTTCCCTTTTATGAAATGACGGCGGGGTTGATTGTTTGCATGCATGGGTTCCTCCGCATTAGGCTCTACTACAGCCTGGAGAAGGAGGGGAGAGACAGGCAGGCCTGGATGTGCTGCTGGGAAGGAGGGGAGAGACAGGCAGGCCTGTATGTGCTGCTGGGAGAAGGAGGGGAGAGACAGGCAGGCCTGTATGTGCTGCTGGGAAGGAGGGGAGAGACAGGCAGGCCTGTATCTGCTGCTGGGAAAGAGGGGAGAGACAGGCAGGCCTGTATCTGCTGCTGGGAGAAGGAGGGGAGAGACAGGCAGGCCTGTATTACAGTCTGGGGAAGGAGGGGAGAGACAGGCAGGCCTGTATTACAGTCTGGGGAAGGAGGGGAGAGACAGGCAGGCCTGTATTACAGTCTGGGGAAGGAGGGGAGAGACAGGCAGGCCTGTATTACAGTCTGGGGAAGGAGGGGAGAGACAGGCAGGCCTGTATTACAGTCTGGGAGAAGGAGAGGAGAGACAGGCAGGCCTGTATTACAGCCTAGGGAAGGAGGGGAGAGACAGGCAGGCCTGTATCTGCTGCTGGGAAGGGGGGAGAGACAGGCAGGCCTGTGTGTGCTGCTGGGAATTTGTTTGAACCCAAAACGTAAGTGGAGGGATGTTAATTAATAATTCCCCCCCCCCCCCCCTCCCCGGCATCCAGCGTCTATTATCAAGGTGCCCTTCATCACGGCACCTAATCCCCCTCAGGGGGAAACCAGCCGAGGTGCTCCAGTTTGCCGACAACAAAGGAATGCTGTGGAACACTGCACCGCACGAACACCGCACCGCACGAACACCGCACCGCACGAACACCGCACCGCACGAACACCGCACCGCACGACGCCCTGGAGAGAGTACAAACCGAACCCAATATTAGGTTCTGTTTGTACACTCTTCAGAGTTTGATTAAAGGTAGGGTAAGTGATTTTCTTTGGTTAACCCATTTTTGGACTGAGCTCAATAAAAAAAAAGGCTTCTAAATCAAAACATTTTTCTGAAAAACCCATGTTTCTATGTCAGTGGTGCTCATCCTTTTGCATGTCAAGGACCCCCAGAATTATCTCTATTGGGCCACGGACCCCCATCTGAAAATATGTAGTTCCAGGGACCCCCCAGAAGCAAATATTTTAGTTAAAAATGTTCGCTCTGAAATATATATTCAAAGATTTGCGCCACATTTTCATGACTTTTCAAAAATAGCAGACCTACAAGCTCATAGCGCGCCACTCGTGGTGCGCTATGAGCTTGTAGATCTGCTATTTTTATTTTTTTTGTCATTTTTTTTTTATTGAGAACAGATTATAAATTGTTGTAGATTAAACATTGTGATATGAATTACATTTTTCTTTTATAGAAAACAAAAAAGAGTAAGAAAACCCTCAACCCTCCCACCCATACTGCTCAGTGACACCGCATACTATAGAATAAAATAGTAATTTGAAAAATGGAAAACATCTGAAAAAAAAGGTCGTACAGTCAACCACATCAGTGGTATCCTGTCTATGAATTGTTTCTAATCAAGTAATGGACAAGGGGCAGCCAAACCTTATCAAATTGTTTCTCCCTGTTTCTCAGGAAATACCTTATTCTCTCAAGATGAAGCGTACTAGTCATTTCATTTAGCCAATGCTTAAATGCAGGAGCCTCCTCCTTTTTCCAGTGCGTCAAAATTAGTTTTTTTTGCTGTAATCAGACCATATGAGAAGAGTCGTTTCTGTGCTCTCGTCAACCTAGGCATGGAGTCTGACAAACCCAGAATAATTAGTACAGGATCGGGGTCAATATGAATACTCAGAGATATCAGAGAGTGTCTCAAATATCTTAATCCAATATCTTTGTATCCGAGGGCAAAGGGCGAAGCTGTGAAGAAGATTTGCATCTATTGCATTACATTTGTCACAGTGCAAAGAAATATCTGGGAATATGTTATGTCATTTTAATTTGGAATAATGGAGTCTATGTATGACTCGAAACTGGATAAGGCAATGTCTGGAGTTGATAGAGCACGCATTAATTTCTTCAAGGCTGTCTTCCCAGAGCTCGTCTGAAATTGAAGTCCCCAGCTCATTTTCCCATGCCAACTTAATAGCTGATGTAGTAGGTAGCTCTGGTCCATAGCCTTCTACTGCTTCTACCATTCTGCCCTGCAGTATAAGGCTATGGGACTTTCAGGTTTAAATCTCAAATGGAAATCAGACCAGCCTCTCCTCTTTAGTGGAAATCTCACGAACGTTTGACCTACTCACCAATACAAAGACGGGTTGTGTCAATAGAAAGCCTACTTTCCTTAGTGGACGCACTCTGAGCCCCCCACCACACATATAAACGGTACTTTTTGGGCAAAAGGGGATTTCGTTTCCACCGGGAAAAAAATACTTTTAGTTACTCCGCTGCGCCCTCTACTGATATTGCCCAGAGAACTGCCTCATAGAGAATATTTTTCCTCCGGTGAAAAAAAATCCCTTTCTGGCCAAAAAGTACAGTTTATACGTGTGGTGGGGGGCTCAGAGTGCGTCCACTAAGGAAAGTAGGCTTTCTAATGACACAACCCGCCTTTGTTTTGGTGAGTAGCAAAAACGTTCTTTTAAAATACGCTAAAGAGGAGAGGCTGGTCTGATTTCGATTTGAGATTTAAAACTGAAAGTCCCATAGCCTTATACTGCAGGGTAGAATCGTAGAAGCAGTAGAAGGCTATGGACCAGAGCTAATGTAGTAGGTAGGTTTGCCACTTGAAATGATTCATAAAGATGTGACACCCTCACGTCTGGTACTATATTATTAAGAAGGAACTTATCTAGGGATGAAGGTGTAGCTCTCTCAAAAGTGGGAGAAAAGTTACAGATGTAGTTCCTAACTTGTAGAAACCTAAAAAAGTTACTCCTCGGGAGTAGATCTGCTATTTTTCAATAGCTAGAGTATAACATAATGCTTAGAACACCAAAAGGGGTTCCCGCCCCAAAATGGCTTAAGTGATTGCAAAATGGCGTAAGTCAATGGCTTAAATGGTAAGTGATTTCCATTGGTTAAAATATGTGTTAAAAAGCTATATATTGTGATAGTACTGATTGCTATAGAGTGTTTGTTCAGAACAGAAAATAAAATGTCAGGACGGGATACCAATTTTATCCAATCAGGATAGAGAACCCAGTAAGGATACAGATTTAACAAGTGAAAATTTAAGTGATGACACAAAGAAATTAGCAGACCCGTCCACCAGTGACATCATCATTAGGCAGATTTATTTTTGTAAACAAGATTTGTTTAAACATATTTAGATCAGAAGTAGAAAGCCCCCAGTATCTATTAGCTTGGAATTTGGATTCCCCATCGATGATGTCACTGGTGGACGGGTTTCTGAACTGCCCACAGCCCTCCTATATGAGACACAGACCGAGTAGGAAAATAATTGTGCTATTTTATCATGAACATCAGTGAGGACCAATAATTATATGAAGATAGGTTGAAAAGTGGCGAAGTGGTCCTTTAAACATAAATATCACTTACCCTATACCTGTAATATTGAGGATTTTGCCCGTGCAGGTGCGTGTGTGAGTGCGAGTGCGTGTATGGATCTAAAGCAGGGCGTTGCTAAAAATGAGATGCACACACAGCAATCCCTTGCCGTTCCAAAACGGTTACTTTTCAGGGGGAAAAAAACTAACAAAAGACTAAAACAAACAGTGGATTCATTGTTAGTTATTTTAGTTACAAGCTCTTGTTAATACTTTTCATTGGTTCAATATTTATAAAACCCACAGACACTTTCACTTTCAACGGCTGTTTTTGCGCGACACCGTTGTACAACGAAGGTGGACATTAACCCATTTTGGGGCGGGAACCATAACATAACATGTTAGCATTATGTTATGCTTTAGCTATTGAAAAATAGCAGATCTACAAGCTCATAGCGCGCCACCGAGTGGCGCGCTACGAGCTTGTAGATCTGCTATTTTTGAAAAATCGAAGAACGACTGACATAGAAACATAGCTTTTTCAGAAAACTGTCAGGATGTAGAAGACATTTTTAGAATCTGATCTCAGGTCAAAATGGGTTAATCTATACTACAAGATACTATAAAAAAATCACACCCGTGTGAACTGAGTGGTGCAACTCCCCCCCTTACCCACCCACCCTCTCTCTCTCTCGCTCTCATTAGCAGGCAACAGTGCAGCACTATTTCTCTCTCTCTGTTTCTGGCACGACAGCGCCCCTACTGGTACTCATGAGTCACACATGAGTCACACACAAACATAGGTTAACACGAGTCACATAGGTGTCACATAGGTGAACACGGACATTGCTGTTCCTTGGAGTGGTTGCACCACTCAAACAAGATGACACATGGAGTTACAAGGTCTCTGCCCGCCCGGCAAGCCACGAAATGCAACACTTTTAAACAGACGGTTCAGCAGAGGTTGCTTGCAGGGGAGGGAGGGGGGGGGGGTGTACGGGAACACACACACACACACACACACACACACACACACACACACACACACACACACACACACACACACACACACACACACACACACACACACACACACACACACACACACACACACACACACACACACACACACACACACACACACACACACACACACACACACACACACAGGGTTCAAATACTGTATCGACACGTCCCTGGTGCAAAAAACACGCATTGCTTTATGGTAATAAAAAAAATCACCTCAGTGCTGTTTAGAATACATCAGCACTGGAACATTGTTTATATTACAGTGCTGTCCTGATTTATGTCTCAGTGGGAGGTAAAAAGAAAGAAAGAGAGGTACAAAAAAAAAGTCTGCCAACAGCCTGGTTACTTTTAAGACATTTTGGGCGGGAACACCTTTTGGTGTTTTAAACATTATGTTTAGCTATTGAAAAATAGCAGATCTACAAGCTCATAGCGCGCCACCGAGTGACGCGCTACGAGCTTGTAGGTCTGCTATTTTAGAAAAATCGTGAAAATGTGGCGCAAAATTGGAATATATATCTTTTTCAAAACGAACGTTTTAACTCAAATCTTTGCTCCTGGGGAGGTCCCTGAAACAACATATTTTAAGATGGGGGTCGGCGACCAAATACAGATCATTTTTGGGGTCCTTGACATGAAAAAGGTTGAGCACCACTGACATAGGAGCGATTCATACTCCTATTTTAGAGCCGAATAAAAGTCGGTTCGGCGCTGTAGAGCCTACAATGTGACGTCATTTGAGGTTCGGGGGGGGGCGGGTACCGTCCTAAAGTCGGCTCTTCGGTGCTACTGAAAATTTCTGACGAGCCGAAATCATTTCGGCACTACAGCGCCGACACAGCGGTAAAATAGGAGTATGAATCGGCCCATAGAAACATGGGTTTTTCTGAAAACTGTCATGAAGACATTTGTAGAATCGAACTTAGGTCTAAATGGGTTAAGACATTTCAATGGTGAATAATGGCAGATGGAACAGGGTGTTTGTATTTTAGTTTGTCTGTTTACCTCGGGGCCTTCTCTCACACCACCAACAAACAAAACAAAACAAACAAGAATATGATTAAGTACTTGTCCAGGTAGCCCAGTCCGTAGAGAGCTCACCTTTTAACCCATTCTGGGCGGGAACCCCTCTTGATGTTTTAAGCATTCTGTTCTGACTTTAGCTATTGAAAAATAGCAGATCTACAAGCTCATAGCGCGCCACCGAGTGGCGCGCTACGAGCTTGTAGGTCTGCTATTTTTGAAAAGTCGTGAAAATGTGGCGCAAATCTTTGAATATATATTTCAGAGCGAACATTTTTAACTAAAATATTGACTTCTGGGGGGGTCCCTGGAACACCATATTTTGAGATGGGGGTCCGTGGCCCAATAGAGATAATTCTGGGGGTCCTTGACATGAAAAAGGTTGAGGACCGCTGACATAGAAACATAGGTTTTTCTGAAAAATGTTGTTTTAATCGACCTCAGTCCAAAATAGGTTAATGGCTAAAGTTCTGGGTTTGATCCTGGACACTGTCAGCTCAGCGTACTGTATGTGAGAATGCCTTATGGCAGGGGTAGAATGCCTTATGGCAGGGGTAGAATGCCTTATGGCAGGGGTAGGAAACCTTTGGCACAACGGAAGGTAATCACTGGCACATAAGTGTGAGAGAGGATTTTAGGTTTATAATAAACTATTTAAAAATAAATGTAGTGAAATAAATGCAGTCCCTCATATGTGTATGTAAATTACATCCTGCACATATAATTCTACATTCATTAAAACTCTGAACGCTGACTGGGTGGGTTATTGCTCTGAGTCTAATGATCATTATAACAATGTGAAGTTCCAGACCCACAGGAACGTGCCCAGGGTGCCGGCCCGGTTCCGGCGAGCCGCACTGTAACACCCCAAATCATCATAGAACAGTTAATGTGTGTGTGTGTGTGTGTGTGTGTGTGTGTGTGTGTGTGTGTGTGTGTGTGTGTGTGTGTGTGTGTGTGTGTGTTAGGCTGCGCAACAGTAACACACATGGTGGTGAAAAACAACCAAACGCAATTTCGTGCTCGGACGGACAGACAGACCCAGCCAGGGACGGACGGACGGACACTGCTATTGGAGTGGTTGCACCACTCAAAAACATGGCACTTCGTTTCCAAAAGGTTGCAGACCCCTACACACCAGTGGTTCCCAAACGTTTTCGTGTCAAGGACCCCAAATCAACATTTATTAGGCCACGGACCCCCCATTTGAAAACATATACCAGTGACCCGATAAGGGAGGATTTTTACGGCTCTAGCAGTGATTCCGAAACATATTAATTTCATGGACCCCCAAATTCACACACATTATGCTACGGACCCCCGATTTAATGGCATTTCTATCTCTGGTACCCCAATTTATATTGTAAAACCACTGTTGATTTAACTCTGAGAGTGTACAAATGGAACCAAATGGGTCCATTTGGTTCCATTTGTACACTCTCTGAGTTACAGACCCATAAGGGTCCATTTGGGAACCCATGCCCTACACTACAAATTCCAAAATCCAAGGGGCAGTTACAAAAAGATTCAAACTGACTCTATTGATTAGACCTACAACCAATCAGAGTCCGCCCCAGTTGCAACTCCTTTGGAATAAAACAGTTTTAAGGCATGTCACACCACTGCAACTCCTTGCAACTGCCATCGGGGTAACTTGCGAGTAGTTGCATGTTGCAAGGAGTTGCGAGTAGTTGCATTGGTGTAGTTTTGGGCATAAATCAGTGACCATTTCTCTCTGAGCAATATATATTTTTTTACACTACTTGTATGATGAAGTAGGGCATCAATTTCCCCCCAAAAAGTTAAAAAATTGAGCTACAAGACAGCGGAAATATAGCGCCCTGCTCGGCTGATACCAACAGTAAGCCACTCTGACCTACTTACTTCATAAACAAAATGGTGTGTTTGTTTTCCGTCTCCCTGGAGTCACCACACACACATGGCAACACACAACGTTGTCAACACAGTGTGTGCTTCTGTTTGTTTGTTTTGTCGGCTCGTATCCAGCTTACACGAGTGAGAAAAAACAATAATAATAACGTTTCATTTTCCACAAAAAACATGACACTGGCACGCACGCACGCACGCACACACGCACACACGCACACACACACACACACACACACACACGAGAGGGAGTGCAACGAACCATGTACAACGAACCATGTACAACCCAGATTCGGCACAAACAAGGGACTAAATCATTTTCGCTCCTATGCCACCAAAATGTGGAACGCCCTACCAACAGTCATTAAGACATGCAAATCCCTTGAGTCCTTCAAAACCGCTCTCAAAGGGCACCTACGGATGGCTGCAATTCGAAACTGGCCCCCGTAAAAATCTGAATCCCCCCCCACCGCCCCCCCCCCCCCCCCCCGCTTTTTTCCCCTCACTGTATATGTTTCTTTTCCCTTTTTACCTCTATGATGAATTCCTGTTCTGTTCTTTGACTATATAGAAGTGTCTATCTGTACGTCTCTAAATGTTTTGATGAATTGAACATGGTGGACCCTCTTATAAACAAGTGTAATGCTTAATTGGGTCGTCCACTCACAGTTAACAGTCTTTGTATTGAGTTTGTGCTTGAAATGTACTGTAATTCTGCAAACTGTTAATAAATATTTCAATCAAACACACACACACACACACACACACACACACACACACACACACACACACACACACACACACACACACACACACACACACACACACACACACACACACACACACACACACACACACACACACACACACACACACACACACACACACACACACACACACACACACACTCACCTGAGGCAGCCGGTGGTGTTCCTCAGCAGCAGGGACGAGTGGAACTTGAGCTTGTGCTCGTCGCGGTGCGGCGCCGTGGACCAGCCCGAGTGCGGGATGACCACCGTGTTGCACAGCGTGGTCAGCGCGTCGCGGATGATGGTCATCTTGACGGCGTCGCACGACGACAGGTTCCACAGAACGCCTGGAGAGACGAGACGGACAGCGGTGGGTTTTTGTTTACATTTATTTAACCCATTTTGGGCGGGAACCCCTTTTGGTGTTTTAAACATTGTTATAATTTAGCTATTGAGAAATAGCAGATCTACAAGCTCATAGCGCGCCACCGAGTGGCGCGCTACGAGCTTGTAGGTCTGCTATTTTTGAAGAATTGTGAAAATATTTTTTTCAGAAAACTGGAGGATTTAGAAGATTTTTGAGTGGTGCAACCACTCCAACGAACAGCAATGTCTGTGACGTTAACCTATGTTTGTTTGTGACTGTTTGTGACTCATGTGTGACTCATGAGTACCAGTAGGGGCGCTGTTGTGCCAGAAACAGAGAGAGAGAAATAGTGCTGCACTGTTGCCTGCTAATGAGAGAGAGAGAGAGAGAGAGGGGGGGGGGAGGGGAGTTGCACCACTCAGTTCACACGGGTGTGATTTTTTTTTAAATTTCGACGTCAGGCCTAAAAGTACTCTGTTACCAGTAAAAGTAAAGGGCAATTCAAAAATGTACTTGAGTAAAAGTGTAAAAGTGCTGGTATCAAAATGTACTTAAAGTAGCAAAAGTCAAAGTACTCAATTATGTCCAGTTTCAAGTTTTCAAATATAAAAAGTTTAAAAACATACAAAGATATAAAGAAATCTACAAGCAGATCTACAAGCTGTATTATTAGTAGTTACTTTACACCACTGCTGGAGAGACAGTGATTGGTTGATGATTGATTGATTGATTATTTTATTAACAAAAAAATAAAAAAGGCTAAATCACAAATTCCATTGTGGTCCTGATTACACCCTGTCTTTTTAATTTACTGTATTATTTTATTATTTTTTGTGAGCAGGCTGGCATTGAGCACAATCATGTTACTTTTGTCAATGGCTTCCAATTCGCACCCGATGTTGTGTTGTATGGGAGTCCAGCTAGCGTACATAGTGTCATCAGACTACTAGGACATGGGTGTTTCCCCTTGGGCTTAACCTTCTTCCAGGAGAAGGTCTTTGGATTGCATTTCCACAGATCATTGGCATTCAGGTTCCTGTGCATGACACCAAATATGCACAGCTCCACGTTGTAGGCAAAGCCGGAATGATTCCATCATCCGTCTGGAAGCTGCGCAGAGGCCGTGTTCAGACAGAATCTGGTCTCTGTGTCAAACACCCTGACGCTGTTGTCCTGGTACCTTTCGCCCTCAAAAATACAAACATCTTTGTCCCGATGACGGCAGAGAGGTGGCGAAAATAGCCCTCATGCCACGCTTTTTCGAGGGGCGCTAGCCCAGCCTGCCATTCCGACTCGCCACATTACTAACCCTGCCCCTAACCGCACGCAGAAACATGACTTTTTAAATTGCGTCATATGGCAGCCCAGTGGACGTTTGTTTAGGGTACTATATGATGACGTTCCTACGAATGGCACTAGGTGTCACATGGACGGACCGCATCAGAAATGTGGACCTCTATGGGGACCTACCACACGTCACGGACAAAGTCAGAGAGAGAAGGATGAGGCTGGCAGGGCACTGCGTCAGGCACCCAGAACTTGAGGCAAATAAATTGACCCTATGGGAGCCAACCCAGGGCAAAGCCAGGAGGGGAAAGAAGCGTACCACCTATGTAGACGTGCTGCGGCGCGACATCTTGGCTGACAACACTGCAGAGCTCAAGAACCTGATGTTGGATAGGAATTTGTGGAGGGCAGCGATCCAGGAATCCTGAGTTGGTGTTGGCTAGACCTCACTCTCGCAGCAACAACAACATATGATGACGTGAGACATCATGTACTCGATATAAATACAATGTGACTGGTTTTGTTTACACAATAACATACAGTACATTAAAGGAGTGAGGCTCCCCTCACTTCACACAAGTGTTTTATTCTGTGCCTTTTAAAAGTATAGTCACAGAATATCCATCTTCACTATGATCGCATCCCTAAGGAGAGCCTTTCGCTGCATAAACACGGTGTCTAAATCCATCCATCTGTTCAGTAGTTTTAGCCCCATTGAAAAGTGAATCGTGGTTATTCGTGCTATAGTGGAAGGATATACATGCAAGAGAGATAGAGGTCCTATTTTTGTCAAATACATTTGTATTAACAGGTTATAAATTATTATAAAATTGGTACAGTAGGCCTATGCATTATTTTTCTTTAGAAACAAGGCCAACTAATTATAATAAGCAGACATGGCAACACTGCTGGTTGACTAATGGAGGAATGAAGGGAAAACAGCGCCCCCTAAAGTCACAGATCACTGAACTAAAGCTTAGAAGTCCATTTTCTCTGCTTGGTCTTTTTTCCACTACTCCTGCAAGAAATTTTTCTATAAGCCATATCTCCAAAACTGGTGGGTCAAACTGAACAACCAATATGTCAATTTGAAGCTATGATTCCCTGCTTTCATATGACATGATAAAACGGAAATTCAAAAAAATCCAATGGCAGTCCTTCGATCAAATCTAGTCACATATACTCTAACAAGTGGAAGGGAAGCGAGTGGTTTCCTTGTTTCCTCGCTTCACGGGGGCTTGAACGGTGGCTCATAGGTCACTGGTGTGAAAAAAAATCACACACATGTGAAGTGAGGGGCGCTCTCATATCGTACATCATCTTACATCAGGACAGAATTTGGGTTACAACACAGCAAAAGCTGGAGTGGCTATCGCCCCTCCAAAATCACACCTGCGTGAAGTGAGGGGCGCTCTTATCATCATACGTCATCTTACTGTACATCATCTCATTCTGACCAATTACAATTTGCGTCCTCACTTTTGTCTTCAATGTTTGTGTTTACATACTTGTCTCAATTGTCTGTGTTTACAGACCCTCAAAGCTGGACATAGGAGGGGCTATGGCGGTGAATCGCCTTTGGTCTTATCAGATTGACTTTCTCACACCGGCAACACCTTTTTCCTATTTTTTTTTAATCTGCTGTTTTTACAATTCTTTTTTTTCTTCATAAAGTAAATGGTAAATGGTGCATTTATATAGCGCCTTTATCCAAGGCGCTTTACATAGATTGTGCATTACATTCACCCATTCACACACACATTCATACACCGATGGCGGCGGAAGCCATGCAAGGTACCAACCAGCACATCGGGAGCAATTTGGGGTTCAGTGTCTTGCCCAAGGACACTTCGACATGTAGACAGGAGGAGCCGGGATTCGAACCGCCGACCCATGGATCATTGGACGACCTGCTCTACCTCTTGAGCCACAGTCGCCAAAGTAGAAGGTTTCCAAACAACCTCAGTGATTCAGGCATTTAAGACCGCACGCAGTTAACACTGTCTCACTCCCCAAAAGGATATTGTGTTATTATTGCATTTCCAAAGGGACAAATTAAAAAAATGCCCCCAGTGATAGACCTGCCACTATTATATTCATATGACCTTCATATTCATTCCTGATTGGTGCCCCCAACTTTGGGGCCAGACCAAATCTGCCGAGGGCCATTCATTTTTTATTTTTGGCAAATGTGGCAAATGTAGCTGGTTTCCAGGCTAGTGATTGTTGCACTTGGGCAGCAAGGTTCTTCCTACTTGTTCATAGACTTGATGGCTATAGCGCACTCGTCTCCCATGGCCGCCAGCACGACCACCAAAAAGTCATCCTGAGCCTCAAACTTTGACAGGATCTCCCTGCCCAGGTCGCCTTCGGGAACCTGCAGGTCTTCCCTGACGTCTCCGTTATCGGCCATCATGGACATGAAATTGTCGCTGATGTTGAGCAGCTGGTAGTCCGTCCGCTTGATGTGAGGGCAGTCCATGTTGTGGGACGCGGGGGAGATATCTTCGTACTTCTTGTTGGTGAAGATGTCAATGCCAACGATGTTGACCTTGGCGTGGCCGTGTTTGCCGGGCTTGGAGGTGGACATCTCCACGATCTTGCAGGGCCGCCCCTTCATCACCACGTGGCCGTTCTTGCGCAGGCCGGAGCATTGCATGGGGTAGGTGGCGGAGCCGCCGGCGTCGCCGGACGCGAAGTCAATATCGGTGTCTGACATGGTGGTGACAACCCTCGTATGGAACTGATCTGAGCACGTAGAACTCTCTGAAATACGAGCTACTGTGCACTCGAACATTTTATATACACACATTGGGACAGTGGCACAAACGTCTCGCAGATGTTGACCAATCCGGAAGAGGCGAGTCCACATATAACATATGATTTACCATAAGGGATGATCCCCTTATATGGTAAATTGATCGCCATAGCAGCCACTGCTGTTGTACCCTACTGGCTCACCTGCCAGTGAGGAGCCCCCATCGGGAGGAAGTGGCACCACCATCCTTCTCCTCCTCCCATCCAACACTCCCTGCTGACAGGTGCCGCCCCAACCCGTTGGACTATGTGCAGTGACAATTATCACCTTCCCCCCCACCCTGCTTCCTTCCCCCGAACATGGGCCAATTGTGTTCGTGTAGACGCTCAACAAAGCCAGATGCACCACAAACAAATCAAACCCCTGGAATCCACCATGTTGGGCAGTCACTTTACCCGAGCTCCCCACAACATTGGACTCTATGCACACACACCATTTTGGAAAGAACTTGGGCCCCTTCCCTACTTCCTTCACAGGTGTTAGCGCTGATACTAATGAAGGCTCTGTTCCAACAGAGTAAACGTCTTTAAATGAATATACGTCTATGAGGAAAATGAACGGGGATTTCTTTTCTGGGTCTCTCGAGGTGGCGGGACTGCGACGCTCTATAGCCCGGCCCTTTTGTATCCAAAATGGATCCACCATGTGGAATATACTGTAGCAGTGGAACCGGAACGTACCAGTGACCAGTTCGCGGACTTCGTTGTCCGTGGTCTTCCTCAGGAGGCGCAGCAGGGCCGGCACTCCGCCGCAGTTCCGCAGTGCCACCTTATTGTCGTCGGTGGCCTTGCCGTAGACCAGGTTCCTGAGGGCGCCGCACGCGCTCTTCTGCACCTCGGTCACCTTGTGGTCCAGCAGGTCCACCAGGTGCTGGATGCCACCCAGGTGACACACCTGCAAGGGAACACATTGATTGATTAATTGATTGATTGATTGAAATATTTATTAACAGTTTGCAGAATTACAGTACATTTCAAGCACAAACTCAATACAAAGACTGTTAACTGTGAGTGGACGACCCAATTAAGCATTACACTTGTTTACAAGAGGGTCCACCTTGTTCAATTCATCAAAACACACCGTTCAACCCCCCGAGTGGATTAGCGTTAGCACGAGCGTTCACAGGAAGTAGATTTAGCATTAACCCATTTTGGGCAGGAACCCCTTTTTGGTGTTTTAAACATTATGTTATAATTTAGCTATTGAAAAATAGCAGATCTACAAGCTCATAGCGCGCCACCGAGTGGCGCGCTACGAGCTTGTAGGTCTGCTATTTTTGAAAAATCGTAAAAATGTGCCGCAGATCTTTGAATATATATTCTTTCAAAGTGAAAGTACACAGTGCTGCCTTGATCCCGCCTCTAGCTGCCGCTGATTGGCCAGGCCGTTTGGTGGCCGGAGCATCAAGTCTGCCTGAGAGTTCCCAGATGGGAGCAGGAGGGGGGGGGACCCAGTGTACTCTCTGCTGCCCCATCTGGCGGAGTCAGGTTAAAAGTATAACATAAATGCTTTAAACACCAAAAGGGGTTCCCACCCCAAAATGGGTTAATTATGAGCCAAAAGTCCAAACGCAGGGGGCAAGGGAAATGATCCAAAACCAATATTTGAATAAATGTAAACATCTTATATTTTTGTATACAGTTTACCGATTCATCCGATTGCCTCGCCATCTGAAGATCTTATGAGCGGACTAATACAGATTTGCAGGCTAATAAATAAGCAAAGCACCATCAATAAATGAGAATCATGAAGCCGTTTGTAATAGTTAAATTTCAAATAAAACAAAACAGCCCTTGTTTCCCCACCCTTGTTCCATCATACAAATTTTGCCATTCATATATTTATTGATGTGATTTATATCTTAACCCATTTTGGGCGGGAACCCCTTTTGGTGTTAGCATTATGTTATGCTTTAGCTATTGAAAAATAGCAGATCTACAAGCTCATAGCGCGCCACCGAGTGGCGCGCTATGAGCTTGTAGGTCTGCTATTTTTTGAAAAATCAACAACTGACATAGAAACATAGCTTTTTCAGAAAACTGTCAGGATATAGAAGACATTTTTAGAATCTGATCTCAGGTCAGAATGTTTATTTAATTTAATGTTTGTGTGCACACAATCTTTTCATATGGCTGCACATGGATAATGCTTGTGATGCTGCCTGTGCGTGCATTCCTCTGTCCTCCACTTCTAAAAATAGACACCAGACAGCCGGAAAACCGGCCCTTTTTATTGGCACTGCCCACCACAGAGCTGAGCCCCCCGGGGGGGAGAGACCCGGGGAAATATAAAAGGAAACGCTCGCAATCGGATGGTTCGGCTTGCGTTCAGATGCACAATTCTGTCCCCTTTTGGTGTTTTAAGCATTGTTATACTTTTAGCTATTGAAAAATAGCAGATCTACAAGCTCGTAGCGCGGCACCGAGTGCCGCGCTACATATTTTGCGGGAGAGACGGATGAAGCGCCAGTATATCGATCCGTTCAACACCACGGAGAGCGCCCTGGATTAGGAGAGACGAGTCATTCTTTCGGCTAAGTCAATGGTAAGCTAACATGGGGACAGAGTGTAGCATACGGTAGCCGAAAGGCGAACTGACAAATAAAAAAAAGGAAACAATTCAGAATATTCTTATCTCGCCCCGTATCATTGAGGATGCGCTAAGACGTCCTCACACGTCGGATGTACGCGTTGATTGGGACCCCTAGGACGTGTGGCGACGTCCTATGTACGGAAACGGTTAATGGGTCAAGAACCAGCGGATGAGAGCCACCTCACCTCCACCTTCACCCTGTTGTCTCCGTAGCAGAGGTGCTGGAGGTACGCAGCGGCGTTGGCCTGGACGGATGGGAAGTGATGCTGGAGCATGTGGATCACCTCTGGAAGCTCCGGGTCACGCCACGCAAACTCCCTGGGAGAGAGGGCAGAGAGAGAGGGGAGAGAGAGAGAGACAGAGAGACAGACAGACAGACAGACAGACAGACAGACAGACAGACAGACAGACAGACAGACAGACAGACAGACAGACAGACAGACAGACAGACAGACAGACAGACAGACAGACAGACAGACAGACAGACAGACAGACAGACAGACAAGTTGGTCAAGAATCGAGAGGAATCGAGAGGAGTTTGTGTGTTGCTCGTCTCGCGTGGCCAAATGTAGGTGTGGAGAAAGTCATTTGAAGCAGTAGAGAGAATAGGCCTATCTCACAGCCCCCTTTCCACGCCCACTTCCGGTAGATAGTGGTGTCATTTAACATTAGGCATTTACACCTTTTTTCTCTGGATAATCTAAGTACATTTCCTAATGTTAAAATGTCAAAGACCGATAATAATATGAAGAAAACACAATGGTATAACAACTCAAATAAGTAGAATAAACCTTATCTTTACAAAACGGTAGTTTGTGGCTTGTGAAAATACCTCTTTTAACATGGTAGCCTATGGACCGCAAAAAAAATAACACCACTAGCTCCAAAAGGGGGCGTGGAAAGGGGGGTGGGGAAATGCTGTGAGATAGGCCTATGAGTGAGCGGTTCACTCGCTGGGGGGCGTGGCTAAACTGTGATTGAGTGATCAGGACGGGAGTCCAGCCTGTGCTTTTCTGACCGGGGGTGCTAACAACAATGACATTGAACAATTTATATCTATCAGAAAAAAATTGGAAGAGAAATGTATTAAAACATTTCCTGAGGTACAGTATGTGTTCTGCAAAATATGAACAGTGCAATGCATGGGATATTATACCGGCGTTAGGGTTAAAAAAAGAAAAAAAAACATACAATCTCTGTAGTCTTTGAGAACTGGACTTGAGTTAAAACTGACCACTTTTTCCGTCTACTACAAAACCTCTTCGGCAAAAGTTGCCAATCTACAAGCGCACTGTGAGCTTGTAGATCCAGAATATGGAGGATGGGGTTTAACCAATTTTAGGCGGGAACCCTTTTTGGTGCATTCTGTTCTACTTTAGCTATTGAAAAATATCAGATCTACAAGCTCATAGCACGCCACCGAGTGGCGCGCTACGAGCTTGTAGGTCTTATATTTTTGAAAAGTCGCAAAAGTGTGGCACAAATCATTGAATATATATTTCAGAGCGAACATTTTTAACTAAAATATTGGCTTCTGGGGGGTCCCTGGAACTACATATTTTGAGATGGGGGTCCGTGGCCCAATAGAGATAATTCTGGGGGTCCTTGACATGAAAAAGGTTGAGCACCACTGACATAGAAACATGGGTTTTTCTCAAAAATGTTAGGATTTAGAAGACTTTTTTTTAATCGACCTCAGTCCAAAAGTGGGGACTGTGTTTGTGTGTGTGTGCGTGTGTGCGACTGTGCGTGCGTTCCTCCGTACCTGGGGTCTTTGTGCATGCTGTCTATGGAGGGTGAGCGTGTGGCCATCCTGTCCACCAGTCCAGAGTGTCTGGGGTAGAGGGGGGTCCGCCGACAGCCCCTGCTGGGAAAACCCTGTAGGACTCGGTGAACAGCGCGGCGGAGCTCAGCCCGTAGCTGCTGCTTCTTTGGTACGGCAATGTGCCACAATGGCTGGTAGCCCGCGGAAGGGTTTCTAAACCTGAGCACAGGAACAGTCCCAACAACAGAGTCACATCGCCAACATGAAAGAAAGATGTTTAAACGTCACACAATGTATCTTTTTCAATTAACCACTTGAACCCGAGCAGCATTCATATTCTGGGCGGAACATTCATCACACATTTACACTCTACAAGTTTGTGGATCGGCTTATTTTTAGATAGATATTTAAGTGTTCATGGTTAAGGAAAAGCTATTTTTGATATAATCTTTCTGCAGGTATATTGGTCATAATTGTGTTTTTTTGACAACTTCTCTAAACACTGTTTTATTCACAGGGAGTGTCAGCGGCGACAATCGCGCCAAAATAAACCATGCTCTGAAATGTATTTATTTATGTGGTTCAAAGTGTTAAAAGCAAGCAACAGCCACCATATGTTGTTTTTACTTAGCAAAAGGCCCTGCATTCGCTTTGGAGCAGTACCATAGGCGGCGGGTGTGTAAGGCTAGGGAAGGCTTAGCCTTCCCAAAAATGTTGCTGGGTATTTTTTAAATATATATAATATATGTGCCCAGCATTATATAGAAGGCTATAGTGTATAGTAGTCATAGCACTTCATAGTATATATGTACAGCATAGTATAGCATATATGTGTAGTTTATATGTATAGTGTCATTATATAGATATGTTCTAGTTATAGTTTATATGTATAGTGTCATTATATAGATATGTTCTAGTCACGTTCTTGCTTACGCATGTTTCGCGATAAATGCTTTTTTACATATGTGATGTATTCCCATGCTTTTTGTTCTTGCTTATTGTAAATCGCTCTGGATTAAGAGCGTCTGCTAAATGCCTAAATTGTAAATTGTAAATTGTAAATTGTGTGTGTGCGTGTGTTGTCGCTGCCCCCTGGTGATCGCTGATCGGGTCATATGATTGGCTACTTGGTAGCCTTTCTATAAACCTCTTCCTTCCAGTCGCTTTGTAGCAAACAGACTAGTAGCGCGCGCTGGTTTGTTTTGGAAAACAGCAAAACGCAAAATGGATATAGCCTACGCCCTACGGTCTTTTTCAAGGCAAAGATAAAGTAATTCAGAACTAAGAAGAAGCTGTGAG
>NC_136803.1:4086358-4140931 GCF_951216825.1 Electrona antarctica | reverse complement strand
AGCAAAGCAACAACCACCATATGTTGTTTTTACTTAGCAAAATGCCCTGAGCGCCAAAGGCCCTGCATTCGCTTCGGAGCAGTACTTCCGTAACCTGACTCCGCCAGATGGGGCAGCAGAGAGTACACTGGGTTCCCCCCTCCTGCTCCCATCTCCACAGTGCTGTCCTAGACACAGTGCTGCCTTGATCCCGCCTCTAGCTGCCGCTGATTGGCCAGGCCGTTTTGTGGCCGGAGCATCAAGTCTGCCTGAGAGTTCCCAGATGGGAGCAGGAGGGGGGAACCCAGTGTACTCTCTGCTGCCCCATCTGGCGGAGTCAGGTTAGTACTTCCGTGGTTTGGTTTCAAACTGAATCCTGGGAATCGGAGTTTTAACAACCACCAAGAGGATTACTGAAATTAATGTTATACAGAATTACTTGCTACATACTGCACGTTTCCCGGTCTAAAGTTAGGGGACCATACCTGGGGTCTCTCAATCTAAAAATGGGGTCTTTTGAGATGTTTGGAAAATAACTTAACCCATTTTGGGCGGGAACCCCTTTTGGTGTTAGCATTATGTTATGCTTTAGCTATTGAAAAATAGCAGATCTACAAGCTCATAGCGCGCCACCGAGTGGCGCGCTACGAGCTTGTAGGTCTGCTATTTTTGAAAACTCGAAGAACGACTGACATAGAAACATGGCTTTTTCAGAAAACTGTCAGGATGTAGAAGACATTTTTAGAATCTGATCTCAGGTCAAAATAACTTAAACGCTTCTAATTCTACTGAAGAGGTTTTCTGAAAGGGGGGATGAATGTGAGAGGCAAGAAGGCAACTACATTCCTGAGAAATCAAACAATGTTATGCACTTATATCCATATTAATATTAAACAAGTGAACATTAATAATATCCATGCGGATACAGTTGTCATATGGGTTTACTGCTGCACTAAGCTAAAATAGAACTGGAAAAAGTGTATAAATGTTTATTGGAGGAGAGAGAGAGAGCTAAAGTATTATTATAAAATTCAGCTGGGTTGTGTTTTTTTTCATCATTTTTTCATCATCATGAATAACCCATTTTGACCTGAGATCAGATTCTAAAAATGTCTTCTACATCCTGACAGTTTTCTGAAAAAGCTATGTTTCTATGTCAGTGGTTCTTCGATTTTTCAAAAATAGCAGACCTACAAGCTCGTAGCGCGCCACTCGGTGGCGCGCTATGAGCTTGTAGATCTGCTATTTTTCAATAGCTAAAGCATAACATAATGCTAACACCAAAAGGGGTTCCCGCCCAAAATGGGATAAGCATCAATCATGAATAAAGAGTGCAGAATAGTTTCTATTCTATTCCATTGTAGTGAAGCAGTCGTAGTCAATTCGTTTTATGTCAAGGAACCCCAAGTTGATATTTGGCTAAGGATAAAAGAAGATTCCCCCCCCCCAAAAAAAATAGCCAACGCTAATTTCAAAAATGTAAATAAAATTAAACATTAAAAAAAGAACTGATCTATAGGCTCACATGTTGACACAATACATTGGCCTGTGTCCGGGGGAGGGAAGCCAGGCGGGGAGGGTGCTCTGTGTGCAGTACCTGTGCTTGTCCTGTAGAGGGTGCTCTGCGGGTCGTGGGAGGGGCTGTGGTACAGCGGGCTGTGGAAGGAGTGATCGTCGAACACGGGAATCATGTCACAGTCGGGGGACAGCGTGGCGTGCAGCTCGGGGTCCAACTGACCGGGGTGGCTGGCGTACGAACTGTGGAGGCCTGGGGGGGTTGGGGGACAGGAACATGGGAACGGACTTTAGGAACTAGACTCCACGCCAGAAGCGTCATTTCATTAATAAATAGGTGATGTACAAGCTCACAAACGAGTCGTGCTGCAACGCATTGTGAGCTTGTACATCGACTATTTTGGGGGAATAAAAGAGAAAATATTTGAAAATGTTCACATATAATATCATGCCCCGAACTAAGGATGCCGGGTTGAAAGTGGTTATATAAAAATAAATCACACCCGTGTGAACTGAGTGGTGCAAGGTCTTATATAGCCTGATCAGCTGTGGTCTGACGTAATGTCAGTGACCATAGTAACCATGCTAATTTTTTTGGGTCCCACGTACAGGTACACACATACATAGACACATACAGACAAAGCTGGTTGTTGGAGTGGTTTACACCACTCAAAAATACCTCCCCCTGGAGGTACCTGAGGTACAGCAGGGGGAAAGGAACTGGTCTGAATAACGTGTTCCTTTTACGCGCTACGTCCGGCCGGGGAAACTCTCCCCTGTCTGTCAGGTGAAAAGAAGCAGCTTGGACTCCTCATGCATAGAAGGAAGCATGAGGTCAGTCCGCTGCCCCCCCCCCCCCCCCCCCCAGGTTGGCAGAGGAAGTATAGCGCCCAGGATTACATTAGATAATTGACACTGGGTGAAAAAATGGGTTGCAAAATCGTGGGATAAAAATGTATTAACAAAAAATATGCAGACAAGGAAACATCTATAGCATTTGACACACGTCACATGGTCTGTAGATGGATTGAGATGCATACAACGTTGTCGTTGATGAAAATATCCATGAACTTAAATTCAGGTTAAATATGAACACTTTTGCAATTGCCATCCCCTGGGACCCCAAATGACGCCCCTGACTCCACGTTTTATTAAATTCTATTACAATTAGGTGTGAATATTTCAGTACGAGAGAGAGAGAGAGAGAGAGAGCGAGAGCGAGAGCGAGAGCGAGAGCGAGAGCGAGAGCGAGAGCGAGAGAGAGAGAGAGAGAGAGAGAGAGAGAGAGAGAGAGAGAGAGAGAGAGAGAGAGACAGAGACAGAGACAGAGAGAGAGAGAGAGAGAGAGAGAGAGAGAGAGAGAGAGAGAGAGAGAGAGAGAGGAGAGAGAGAGACAACATATTCAACACAAGCTGAGCTTTCACCTTGAGGGACAGAACTGAATGCTGTGTTAATGGCAACTGAAAACAACTTGTTTTCAAAGTGATACAGCTTTGGGCCAGCCAGGCTTTTCTTTGTCAAAACTGTGAGCCCTGCCCCATTACAAGGGACTAGTCTCCTAATAAGCAGAAGTCTAATCCACATGATCAATATGATTGAGGGCTTTCCTTCCATTACAAAACAACAAAAAACAAAATCCCTATGTTGTCTGGAGGAGCAAACATAGAATATTAGGGACTTTAAGCAACGACGGCTACGGCAATCCGCTCCAGCAACCGAAATGGATCAGTGCTCGATAGATAAACCTGCTTGCCGTAGTCACATGTGTTCAAGACGGATCTGTCCGATATTTCATATTCCATCCTAATTGGCTAACATTTGCTTTCAAAGTTTGCAGGATTGGCCCGTTTTGAACAAAAAGCCTCAAATCATGAACGCAGCGTGCAATTTACGTGAAATCTTTCACAGACTTTCCTACTAGGCTGAGGAATATATCCCACCCTTTTCACATTGGGCTGTTATAGCGCCACCAACAGGTGGATTTTTGCATAACACATTTTTGGAACAAAATGCCTCAAATCATCCAATTGCCATCCAAGGGCCGGCGTAGAAGAAATTGCACCCTTTTCACATTGGCCTATTATAGCGCCACCAGGAGGCCACAACCTGACCTGCCCTGGTGGAGACCTGTGCCCCGAGGGGCACTTTTTCTAGTTATTATTGTTATTTTTGAGTGGTGCAAACCACTCCAACAACCAGCTTTGTCTGTATGTTTGTGTACCTGTGTACACACGTGTCCGTGCACAGGTGAGCATGGTTACCATGATCACTGACATTACGTCAGACCACAGCTGATCAGGCTATATAAGACCTTGCACCACTCAGTTCACACGGGTGTGATTTTTTTTACAATGAGTAATTATGGTCCATTAGTCACAATTGCCAGGGATTATTATAATCATTTTCGAATGTTTCCATCTCTACTGCAAGTTGATTTAAATTAAACATAGCTGTGAATGGATTGTTTTTGCGCTACCAAATGCTTCAACAATTAACTGGTGGAAACTAATTAACAGTATCGGCACGTCTCAGACAGAAACAAACAAACAACAACACAAAGATTGGTTTTCGATATGAAACTAAACGTTTCCAAGATAGTGAAACTACTGGGCATTCGAGGACCACTGGGTACACTATTGTTCTATTGTTCTATATTCTGTTTCCAGTATATGCAAGTCATCTTCCAGTACACGCTGTCTTCTATAGATCTCTATTGTGGTCGTGGGACACTGGAGAACAACCAAACATAGATTTCCAACCAGGCACAGAGTAGACAGCTACCAGCGTTCTAATCGGGCACAGAGGGATCATCCTGCAGGTCCTTGTGTACACCAGATGTGTGATGTTATTGTCCCCGTTATTCACGGATGCATGATGAGTGCTAACCCTATTTATCCCATTTTGGGCAGGAACCCCTTTTGGTGTTTTAAACATTATGTTATAATTTAGCTATTGAAAAATAGCAGATCTACAAGCTCATGGCGCGCTACGAGCTTGTAGGTCTGCTATTTTTGAAAAATCGTGAAAATATTTATTTCAGAAAAATGGAGGATTTAGAAGATTTTTTTTAAATTTCGAGGTCAGGCCTAAATGGGTTATTCCTGTTTTTGACATTTCTCCAGGGTTGGTTCACTGCCTGCATGAGCCCTTCACACTAGTCACACTGAAAGATCTGGATCGTCGCCCAGGTGGTTCTAAAGTTCAGGAGGCGCACCCTCTACGTTCTAGAGAACATTGGGCTGACTAACCCATTTCTGACCTGAGATCAGATTCTAAAAATGTCTTCTCCATCCTGACAGTTTTCTGAAAAAGCTACGTTTCTATGTCAGTCGTTCTTTGATTTTTTTCAAAAATAGCAGACCTACAAGCTCGTAGCGCGCCACTCGGTGGCGCGCTATGAGCTTGTAGATCTGCCTCACTCAGACCTTTAAAACATTGATGCATGCTTGTTGTATGAATGTTGTGAGTGTCATGGCCGCCCCAATGCATTTCCAATGGAAGTCACATGGTTTCTGGATCCCCACCCAGGGGTTCTAAAGTTCAGGAGGCGCACCCTCTACGTTCTAGAGAAAATTGGGCTGACTAATAGTATACTGTAGCTCTACTACAGCCTTGACCCTGACTCTCACAGTCTGAACCAAAAAGGTCTCAGATTTAAGAACAGGCACAGTGGGCGAATACTGTACCTGCGGGGCCTAGAGCGATAGAGGTCACCCGAGGGCCAGTGGTGGAAAACGTACTCAATTGTTTTACTTAAAGGTATATTCAGTGATTTGACTTAATTCAAATATCACTTGTTTTTTCTTTTTTTCTGGATAATCCTCCCTACTATAGAGTGTGCTGACCATATAAGGAGTTCCTCCCTGTCCCCAGTGAGCCCCTGGGGTCAAAAAACCCTAGTTTCAGTTTTGGTGGCGGGTGGCAAAGCCTTCATCCAATCAGGATGAGAGGGGCCTTCCTCCAATCATGATTGAGTGGGGGCGGGCCTTGGTGCACATGCTGTTGGCCTGTTGCACTTCCCCCCACTGTAGAGCGTGCATGTGCACATTTTGTTACCGGGGCGGACTGGGTGGTTTTCCAAATCACCCAAATCACTGAATGCTCCTTTAAGTAAAAGTAACAATACTGCAATTTAGAACTACTTCGTTACAAGTAAAAGTACGGAATTGAAAATGTACTTGAGTAAAAGTACAAAAGTACCGGCATCAAAATGTACTTAAAGTAATAAAAGTAAAAACTACTCACATTGCAGAATGTCCCACTTCACAAGTTCAAAATGTGTACAAAGTCTATTGAAGATAGCCGATCTACAAGCTCACAATGCGTCGCAACGTGACGCATTGTGAGCTTGTAGATCGGCTATTTTCAAATGGCCAAAATGTATAGGGTTGAAGTGGTGAATGTATGTTTTCTAATCAAAATTAAAATATCCAAAGTAACTAGTAACTCAAGTTTTCAAATAATTGGAGTGAAGTAAAAGTACAAATCTTGGCTCTGAGATGTAGTGGGGTAGAAGTAAAAGTACTGGAAATACTCAAGTAAAGTACAAATACCTCAAAATTGTACTTAAGTACAGTACTTAAGTAAAAGTACTTAGTTACTTTCCACCACTGCCGAGGGCTCAATGCAGTTTGTCTGAAGAACCCATGTTTCATGTGTGTGTGGTTGCTTTAGGCAACACACTATTGCTCTCGGTCCGATATATCTTTCTGCCAGCAAAGTGAACCTGCTTTTGCAGAAAAGTGAAGCTTTTGATCATGCTTCACACGACATCACAATCATATTAATGGTAAGATGGAATTCAGTTCCCAGTGGATTCCTCGCGACTCGTGTCAGACAGTGCAACCACACTTCCCAGAATTGCACCTTTCTAGTTTATTTGTGTATTTATTAATTTATATTATATTATAATTATATCATTTTGCTGTCCTTTCTGGTTGCCCTATAGAGCGTCGCAGTCCCGCCCCCTACCATGGCCCAGGAAATGATTCTCTGTTCATTTTCCTCATAGACTTTTCAGAAAGTATTTATTTAAAGACGGTTACGCCGCGGACAAAGCCAACTCTTGTCGTGACAAATCATGACAATAAACACAATGCCAAACAATGCCAAACAAAGAATTAGAAAGTAGAAAAAAACGGCAGGTTACAACACTTTTTTTGTTGTTTTTCTTCTTTGTAATTGTTTGTTTGGTCCAAAATATTGTGTTTATTGTCATGATTTGTCACGACTGGAACGTAACCGTAACCGTCTTTAAATAAATACTTTTTGAAATGTCTATGGGAAAAATGCATTGGGATTCATTTCCTGGGCCTGATTTGCTGGATTTTTGGACAGAATCTGGAGCATGATGACCATATGACCAGCACTCATAATACTTCATGAACCTTGTTATAAGTTGTTGGGCATAATTATAATGAGTGCATTATAATGCATTATAAATGTGATTATAATTCATTATAGACCCGCCCTTTAAGTAAAGTGTTACCAAGTAAAAGTGTCCTTAAACAAACTCTGAGACCTGCTTAATCGATATCAATTAATGCTTTGTGTTCCGTTGTTTTGACTTGAAACTCAATAGCGGCGGCTAGCAGAGCCCGACACCACCGCCACCGTGTCATCTTTGATCAATTTGCACGAAAACACGTCTCTGTAAATCTTATTAAAAAGCGCTGACCTGGCTGGAGAGTCTAGGCTACACTGTAAAAAATACCCAGTTTTCATTTCTGTGAGAAACTGTAACCAAATGGACCCTTACGGATCCATTTGTGCACTCTCAGTTATAAATGGATAAAATGAAAACCGGGGATGTGTGTTAGCTAATGGGATAATTTAGCTTTGGGTGAAAATTAAATAATATATTACCACAAATGATATGATATGATATAGGTTAATTGTTAACATAAGCATAGGGATGATACTACACAAAAAATATGATATGATATGATAGTATAGACCAATTATTTCTATATAAACAGTGAGACTACTGCGCGCGTGCATGCACTCCCAAACCAGTTGTTTTGAGTTTGACGCTGTTGAGGCGCGCCGAGTCGAACCACAAGCCAACAAGTGATCTAACGTGTGTACAGGTGCTCCCTCCGCTCGTGTCAGCTAATAATCGACAATAACAAATCTACTTTATTATCACATTACAGGTTTATACGTGTAACGTGGGAGGCCAGGGCAACATTGTTTTGGCGCAAGAAGTAGGCGTAGTAAGCCGGTAACACGCGGGAGTCTATCCCCGTTACAATGTGTCAGTTAGACCACTGGGAGATGGATTGCTGAGGTGGAGCGCCACACCTACCATCAGGTCCCAGTACTTCCCGCACGACTTGCTGCACCAAGCCGTGCTACTCATTTGCTGAGTTGGCGGTGCCCGGGATCGAACCCATGAACTTGTAGTCGAAAGGCGAGAGCTACCCGGACATATGCAAGACACAGGCAAGAGTTTTTTCAGAAAGGGAGAAGATGAGAACTTACTTACAGTAGATAACATGATTTTAAATCTGAGGGTGGTTATTTGACGCCAACGTGACGCCAGATTGCGGCAGTATTGAGTTCACAAGTTCCTCCTCCTGCCTGGATCTGGGCTCTCTCAAGCAGAAACGATAAACCGGAAGCAGCGGGACAAAAATGATGATATCTCCATAATAATTTCGAGTTGTAGTCTTGTTAGGTTGTGTTTACATTTGCACTGTGGCAGCGCTTCAATACGTCATCAGTATCGCGTTGATCCCGCCTCTAGCGGCCGCGTCTCTCTCCGGTCAGAAATGGTCCGGAGTGTATCATCTCTGCCCGAGAGGGACCAGATGGGAGCAGGAGGAGGAACTCACTGCTGCCACCAGCTGGCGGAGTCAGATTAGGTTATTGGCAGAAGCCATTATTTTCCACAGCACGTGTTCCCGTTGCATTCCCCCCAACAGCTCTGAAGACATCCTGAATGTTGACCTTATCGCCGAACTCAATTTCACCGGCGCTCCAGCAGAATGCCCTGCAGTCCCGGCTCAATGACGAGGCTAGACTTAAGGTTTAAAGGTGGTAACTAGGGCTGGGACTCGATTATTATTATTTTATCTAGCCTAATTCATTTGAAGCATTGCAATTAATTAATCGCAATTAATCGCATATCAATATTCGACCTGAGAAGCATTTTATTTTATTTTGGTGAATCCACTGGGCCAAGCAAAGCGGTGTGATAGGTACGACTTCCAGTGAGAAAGGTTCTGTGGTGCAAAAACTATGCACGATTAAAATGCGTGCATTTTTTTAATTGCGTTGTTTCTGTAATTAATTAATCTCAATTAATCAGCAATGAATCAAGTCCCAGCCCTAGTGGTAACGCATCGGTACAGTACAGTAGGTCGACATACTGTATACGGTAGCTAGCAGCAGGTATGTACATGAGATTAGACCACATAGAATGTTTCCTCATAGGGCAGCAACATGACAATCATGGAAATCCACATGACAAGTCCACATGGGTCCACACAGCTTTTTGGCCCCTTCCCTACTTCCTTCACAGGTATTACGGATGATACTAATGAAGGCTCTGTTCCATTCTGGTCAAACAGAGTCATGGCCGGGCTCCACCGGGCGCGTCAGCGTCGCGTCTCCGTCACCGTCAGGGAATGTTCCCTTTTTAATCAATGAAGGGTGGCTCCACTGCCCGCGTTGCGTTGCGTTGACGGAGACGCGACGCGTGCATTAAAATTGAACCGGTGCGTTTTTTGACGCACGCGACGGAGACGCAACGCGTCCGGTGGAGCCCTGGCGTCAGGGTGCTGCTATTGTGCATGTTGGCTCACTGGAAACACTCTGCTACCGCAGTGGGTCTCTCAAAGTGTCCTTGAGTGGGTTGCGTACGGGAGAGTGTACAAATGGAACCAAATGGACCATTTGGTTCCATTTGGCCCCGCCTCGGGGCTCCACGCAATTGCGTGGTCTGCATAGTGCAATAAACCTGTGAAGGAAGTAGGGGAGGGGCCCGGAAGTTATTCTGTGTGCATAGATAGAACCTGTTGGGGGTATTGAGAACAACTGGGTTGGTATAATCGCTTGTGCACGACATAATCCTAGGAAGTATATAAAGGAGAGGTCACGACTAAAGTACACGTTCTAAACCTCCTCGCTTCGCACTGCATGGGAGGAAGACTGCAGGTTTGATGGAATGCATTTATTTTACATGCCACTGCTTCTTTTCCTTTGCGTCATCCGTGACAATCCGTTGCATCATTCATGTGCTGTATTTTAGCATGCTAGAGGCAGTGTGTGTGTTAGCGGCGCACACTGCTTTGTGCTTTGTGAATATGAGCTTTCTTTCACCTCACTGCATCTATCTCACATGCAGAGATGCACACATGTTTCTATACAGTGTACGCACGCGCGCACACGCACACGCACACACACGCTCACACACACACACACACACACACACACACACACACACACACACACACACACACACACACACACACACACACACACACACACACAGCGGGGTTATATGGGTTAGTGGAGCAGGCTTAATGTAATGATAAACCTCTGCGTCAGCAGCAAGGCTTTGACGACGCCAACAATAATAATAATAATAGATAAGATAAGATAATCCCTGTTGTCTTTGTGCGATCGTACCATGTCGGGTGGAAACCTCGTATGTCCAAAACTGTTGAAATGAAAAAGAAGACCCTGTTGCAGGATCCAAGAGTGTTGGCAGCCCTGCCTTGGGGACTTTTAAAAGCATGTTAAAGACCCATCTATGTATTTACTGTAGAGGGTAGTGTCGTGTAGAGGACTCCTAGGTCCACTAGTTGTCATTTATTAGAGTTGTAAACCGCAGACGTTGTTAAAAAGACTGAGCTCTTGCAGTTTTTTAAGCCTTAGAAGGTTTGACATCTTGCGGATCTAAAAAAAATATTATAGCTGGGTAAAGGGGGCTGAAGCCAAAAAACACGAAATGACTCAAGTCATTATACCGTATATCAGCTTGCATTCCCTTCTCTTACATATTGTACCTTACTGGGGCTTTCCGTAGTCACGCTTGCAGTCTCTAGTCATGGTGCAGTGTGGGAGAGGAGAGCGGGCTTAGTGTCCCATTGGCTGTGGGGCTTGGTGTCCCATTGGGCGTATAGGGCTAGTCTCCCATTGGCTTAGAGGCCAGCCATTCATGAAAATCTCGCCACTACATCATTACTAGACCACGAGTCCGATCATTGATCAGCTCTGCAAGCCGATAAAGAAAACGTGTGAGAAACAACTGACCTATGAGACTGTCGGGTCTGGGCAGGGCGCTCCGCTGGTACAGCCCCCCGTACGGGTCGGCGCCGTACGCCAGCGGCTGGCTCTGCCGCGGCAGCGTGGAGCCGTAGTGCTGCGGCACCGCCGTCATGCCCGTGCGCAGGGAGGGCGGAGACCCCGCCAAGCCACGCCCCTCCTCCAGGGAGAGGGTGGAGCTCAGCCTCCGGCCGCTGCCCAGCGCCAGGGCCTGTTGGCGCTGGTGGTGGTGATGCCCGTTGGTGGGGGAGTCGGAGGAGGTGGGAGAGGCACAGCCCTGGTGATAAAAGATATTAGACTTACATTCAGTTGTTATTATGTGGAAGGCCTGTATTCACAATTTTACTTGACTAAAGGTACAAGAGTATTGGCAATTTGGCATTCAAATAATTATACTATATAATATATTTGTCAACTTTTTTTCTAAAATAGCCACAATGTACAATACAAGCTCACAATGCGTCAAAATAAGTGCAAAATAGGGCTTAAGTGCTTAACACAAGTTTATCATTAATACTCTAAATCTGCAAAGTAACTGATAGCTGTCAAATAATAAGTGAAAAGCACACATTTATATTTAATACAATGAATACATGTTTGGTCACATTGAAGTATACGCAAGCGTACTGAAGTAGTACTCAGTACTTAATTAGAACACTGCGAACTTGTAGATCTGCTATTTTTTAAAAATCGTAAAAATGTGGCGCAAATCTTTGAATATATATTCTTTCAGAGCGAACATTTTTAACTTAAATCTTTGCTTCTGGTAACCTGACTCCGCCAGATGGGGCAGCAGAGAGTACACTGGGTTCCACCCTCATGCTCCCATCTGGGAACCCCATCAGGCAGACTTGATGCCCGGCCACAAAACGGCCTGGCCAATCAGCGGCAGCTAGAGGCGGGATCAAGGCATACACAGTGCTGCCTTGATCCCGCCTCTAGCTGCCGCTGATTGGCCAATGTACTCTCTGCTGCCCCATCTGGCGGAGTCAGGTTATGCTTCTGGGGGGTCCCTGGAACAACATATTTTCAGATGGCCAAATACAGATAATTCTGGGGCTCTGTGACATGAAATAATAGGTATTTCAGAAAACTCAAAAGGGTCCGTTTGGACCATCTGGACGCCGCTCGGTGTCCCCGGACTAAAAGCACAAGTCGTTTGTCACCTGGGAGGAGGAGGGAGGCATGGAGGTGCCGGGGAACACAGAGACGAGGGGCTTGGGCTCGGACAGGATGGGGGAGCCGTAGGAGGTGCTGCCCTGCGACGTGCGCAGGGAGGCGCGCGAGGGGGAGGCGGTGGTGGTGGCGCCGCCCGGGGACTGACTCCTGGAGGGCAGCGAGGCCATCCTCCTCAACATGCGACCTGATGCCTAGAGAGAGAGAGAGAGAGAGAGAGAGAGAGAGAGAGAGATGAGGAGATATGAGGAGGAGAGGAGAGAGAGGAGATAGAGGGCATAGAGGAGGAGGAGGGGAGAGAGAGAGATAGAGGAGGAGGGGACAGAGAGATAGAGATGGGGGGGGGAGGGGTTGATGCTGCAGGTTATTATAGATAACTAAAACCGGGGAAAAAGAAAATTAAAAAGATTTGACCTTCAGGTCAACCTCGGTGTGAAACCAGAGACGAGGATGTAAATGGGCATCTGACTTGTACTGTTTTGTAAACAAACAACTCCAGCGTGGCGGAGTTATACAACCCCATAGCCAGAAGGGATGCAACACTCTGATTGGTTCAGAAGCACACAGCCTTCCGTTATTAAGACTGAAATTTAAAAATAAAACTCACCAAGAGCCATTGCACCCTGTCTTTAAATGGCTCCTGTAATAGCAATCATTAATAGTTCTGTTTGGTAATAGGGTTCTCCCAGTCTCTCCAGCTCTTATAATAGACAGCATTGGTGCAACTACTTCTTGGAACCTCTTGCAACAAGATCTTAAACTAGTACCTATTGGCCATTTTAGGTCAATATACTTAATAATAAGTATTCATTACCTGCATGCAACTGTTTTAACTGATTGCTGTCAAGCTTTGTCTTTCTTTGTTGTTCTTATGTCATTTCTTATCTATGCGTAATCTCGGCGAATTTTAAATAAAGGTTGAATGACTGAAAAGGAAAGTAGAGGAAACAACAACCTGTCCCTCGGCACGGGGGCTTCTGGACAGCGCGCGAGGCTCCGACCTCACCACGTTCTGGTTGCTATAGTAACCCATGCTGCTGTCCTGGTAGCCACTGTCAGAGTACGAGGTCATCGGACCCGAGTGACCTGCAGACCCTGAGAGAGAGAGAGAGAGAGAGAGAGAGAGAGAGAGAGAGTTCTGAGCAACTTAATGCAAGTGGATGGAAGGATAACTTGGGTGCCGTCTCTATTCATATATACTCTAAGAGTGGCTTATTGTCAGTATCAGCCGGTAACACGCGTGCTAGACCCCTGGGAGATGGATTGCTGAGGTGGAGCGCCACACCTACCATCGGCTCCCAGTACTTCCCCGCACGACTTGCCACACACAAGCCGTGCTACTCATACGCTGAGTTGGCGGTTGCCCGGGATCGAACCCGAAAACAGTGGTTCTCAAAAGTAGCAGACATACAAGCTCACTGTGAGCTTGTTCATCTGCTATTTATAAACATTTTGAGAAAAATCTTGAAAGTGTTTGATGAATGTTACATTTTTTAACACAAATCTTCTCTTCTGGGCTATTTGGCTGTCGGACTATTGGTTGTCGGACTATTGGTTGTCGGACTATTGGTTGTCGGACTATTGGTTGTCGGACTATTGGTTGTCGGACTATTTTCTGCCCTACTGTACTGTACTGTACTGTACTGTACTGTACTGTACTGTACTGTACTGTACTGTACTGTACTGTCTCTCATCATGCACCTGTGCATGTGCTACACCGTAGTCTGTATACTGCACTGTGCTGGTGTTACATTAAAAACTCAGCTTCCCATCATGCACCTGTGCACAGTGTGAAGCTCAACAGCGCCACTTTGTCACCTGTTGGTACTCTAAACAGACAGACAGACAGACAGACAGACAGACAGACAGACAGACAGACAGACAGACAGACAGACAGACAGACAGACAGACAGACAGACAGACAGACAGACAGACAGACAGACAGACAGACAGACAGACAGACAGACAGACAGACAGGGATCCCTGGACGACTGATACATTTTTCAGAAAACCGTCAGGATTTAGAAGACTCAGGTCTTATGTTATGTAAAAATAAACATGAGTATTTCTTCCACCAGTCATCACTCTACTAGTTTCATTATTCCGAAGCTGTTTTTAGCCTAATGTTTTTAATACTCTATAATTAAAGGCTTTACTTAGGCACTGTTTGGCCACACTCCAGCCTAAATGACACTCCAGGGAGTAGCAAGACAAATGCTACAAATGATTGCCTCAAAAACCATTTGACTCAGTTTCAAAGTTAAACCCAGTAGCTCTCAGATGAAAGATCTTGAGGCTGTCTCTGCTTAACATTCTTCTGTTAAACACTTTTCCTCGCCGGGCTCATTTATATTCGGAACTAAACTTTATATGGAAGAAGAGACTATAGTTAATGATTAATGACCTCCCTCACGCTTTTCATCTTAAATAAGCTCTTCCTCTCTCTCGATCTCTCTCTCCCTCTCCTTCTCCCTCTCTCTCGATCTCTCTCTCCCTCTCCTTCTCCCTCTCTCTCGATCTCTCTCTCCCTCTCCTTCTCCCTCTCTCTCTCTCCCTCTCCTTCTCTCTCTCTCTCTCCCTCTCTCTCCCTCCCTCTCCCTCTCCCTCTCCCTCTCTCTCTCTCTCTCTCTCTCTCTCTCTCTCTGAGTGAAAGTAGGCCACCATTTAAAAAAAAGTTGCCTGTTTGCTTCCATAATTCATGCACATATATCCCTTCCTTATCGCCATTTTTTACTCGACAAGATGGGATGATATATGCAAATGCTTAAAAGCAACGATGGTGGTGATGCTAGCAGGATTCCTGCACCGCAAAATCCTCTGAGTCAATTTAACACTGAGATTTTGTACAATCTCTGAGTCAGAAATGGTTGAATGAATTGTCACTGAGGATTTTATTATGCGCTTGTGTCTGGTTTTCTCGTCTGCATAAACCTAATTTTAGCTTTTTGTTGAGCATAGCCCCTTCCAAATGTGGTTCTGCTCTAAGCTAGCAATTGTGTTTAATTTGTGGTTCTGCTATAGCTCTATTGTTATTGTCTCCACCAGGCCGAAGGCTTGGGGAGACTATGTTTTGCTCCCTGTCCATCCGTCCATCCGTGTGTCCGTCCATCTGTCTGTGACCAGCTAATCTCCGCCACCTTTGGCCGGTCGCTGGCAAACTGTGCACACACACACACACACACACCCTGGATGCCAGAGCAGAACTCTGCCCAGATTTATTCAGATCAACCTGCGCCATTTTACTCCACTACTTTTACTCAAGTACATTTTTAATACAGAAATGTGTACTTGTAACAGAGTATAGGGCTCCATCTTGCGCCACCCTTATCCCTTATCCCTAAACGTATTTTGCCATTTTTTACTATTTTGAAAAACATTTTAAAATAGTTAAACTAGCCGATCTACATCGTGAGCTTGTAGATCGGCTATTTGAACTATTTTAAAAGGTTTTTTTAAATTAGTAAAAAATGGCAAAATTAGTTTAGGGATAAGGGTTAAGGGGTGGCATAAGATATATTCAGTATTTAAGTCCGACGTAATTTTGTAGTGCTACGTTACGTCTGGGTCCAAGTGGCACCAGCTCCCGTCCGCATCTCATTGTAAATAGAATATCTAAACGCGTGAATCTTTTTACAATGACGTTATTTTTCAGAAAGGAAGCCATTGAGGGTTAAAATGGGTCTTAATGCTTCCAACTCGAGTAGAATTATTAATGTTTTGTACCCCAGTATCCATGACAAAAAAAAATATGATGTGGAGACAATAAAGACTATTATTATTGAAGGTGGTAACAGTTTGCTCAGTAAAATATTTCGGGGGCATATTTAGAATGTGTGCAGGCTTGAGTATGTTGAATCTAGTTTGCATTAATGATGATTTAGTTGACACAATGAAATAAAATGGCGATAGTATTCCGTGTGGGGCAGACGGCCTGTCACAGCCAGATTTGGGAGAGCAGCGCAGCTTTGTTGTTGCGAGGAAAGCGGTAAAATGAGACTTTCGTGGTTGTTTTCGTCTCAGATTTAGTCCGACGGACACAAAAGCGACACAAAAGCTCATGTCACAGCTAAAATACTGAATAGCCCTATGTCTACAACAGGGTATTGATACTTTCACTACGAAAGTACAAAACACGAGTACTTCGTCCATCACTGCATACTGTACATTACAGGCTTGCAATTCAAATATATAATAGATAGTTTGATGCCTAGAAATAGTAGAAATCCATATCGATCTCACATGGAAAGTGTCCAAATCACATCTCAAATGCCTTCAAGGAATTAGTAAATGGTAACCTAAGAATTTTTTTTGTCTTCATCAACAGCTGCCTGCGGAAGATCCTCCATATCCGATGGCCAGACAGACACCATCAGTAACAATGAACTCTGGCAGAGAACGAACCAGCTTCCGGCAGAAGAAGAAATAAGGAAACGCAGATGGCGATGGATAGGCCACACCCTACGAAAGCCTGCAAGTACCATCATAAGACTAGCCTCGGAAACCCAGACGTTTTTTTTTCCAGGGAGAAAAAAAAAGTCTGGGTCTGAGTCCACTTCAATTCGGCATAGAGTAGCGCAAACATCTCTCACTCTCTGCTGATTTATGATTGTCTGCACCTTTGTTAAATTGACACACACGCACACATATACACACACACTCCTCTCTTTCTGTGTCGCTCTAAGTAATTAGTCTCATGTCGCGCAGCTGCGCATAGTTTCTCCCGGCGGATCCTGCCGGGAGCTGCCTATGCCATAAAAAGCATAGGTGAGTTCCAGGCTATCATAAGACAAGCCCTAACATGGAACCCACAGGGCAAGCAGGAAAAGGGGTCGCCCCAGAAACACCTGGCGCAGAGAGACCTGGAGGCAGACATCAAGACCATGAAGACGACCTGGAACCAGCTGGAGAGAACAGCCCAAGACAGAGATGACCTGGAACCAGCTGGAGAGAACAGCCCAGGACAGAGATGCCTGGAGATCGCTTGTTGACGGCCTATGCCCCAGAAGACCATGAAGACGACCTGGAACCAGCTGGAGAGAACAGCTCAAGACGGAGATGCCTGGAGATGGCTTGTTGACGGCCTATGCCCCAGAAGGGGCAGTAGGCGTAAGTAAGTAAGTAACCTAAGAACTTCCCGGAGACTTCTTCCTTCTTACTGTGCTCTGTGATGTGTTGGACCCGCATAGAGTACGTGCCTGGAACGCCACACTGACTGATCAGCTACGTTTAACATTCTCATCAGAGAGGGGTTGTAGTAGTAAACCCAGACTGTCAGATAGATAGAGAATGAAGGATTACTCTAGACTTGATGTGATTTAGTGGAGTGAAGGACTAGCAGAGCGTTCCCACCATTCTGTTCGGTGTGCAGCATCCTTAGGGCTGAAACTGTTTTCATAGCAATTCAATTGTTTTTGATTAGTCGAATAATCAAGGTGTTTCTTTGAGGGGCGCTATCCCCGCTCCAATGCATGGCTTTTGAAGATGACGTCAATATAGCAGCCAAGTCTATTGGATTTGAAATGTTTGGTTAGAGCTCTTATAGCCTCGGAAACCCAGACGTTTTTTTTTCCAGGGAGAAAGAAAAAGTCTGGGTCCGAGTCCACTTCAATTCGGCATAGAGTAGTGCAAACATCTCTCACTCTCTGCTGATTTCTGATCGTCTGCACCTTTGTTAAATTGACACACACGCACACATGTACACACACACACACTCCTCTCTCTCTCTCTGTCGCTCTAAGTAATTAGTCTCATGTCACGCAGCTGCGCATAGTTTCTCCCGACGGATCCTGCCGGGAGCTGCCTATGCCATAAAAATCACACCCGTGTGAACTGAGTGGTGTAAGGTTTTATATAGCATGATCAGCTGTGGTCTGACGTAATGTCTGACGTAATGAAATAAGGTAAGGTATTATGTAGCCTGATCAGCTCTGATCTGACGTAATGAAATCACACCCAGATGTGATTTCACAACTGGCTTTTTCTGTGCAGAGAAAATGACCATGGTTGCTACGGTCATCCAGTTCACCCGGGTGTGATTTAATTACGTCAGAAATTATTTTGAACATAGCAACCATGCTCATTTTTTTCTGCACACAAAAGCCAGTTGTAGGAGTGGTTTACACCACTCAAAAAGCATAGGTGAGTTCCAGGCTAGAGCTCTTATGACGTAAATCGTTTGCAGAAAAGTCTGTGGACTTGTTTGTTTAGGGACTTGTTTGTTTAGGGCACTAAATGACGACATAAGATGACATGTGGCCGATATTAATACAGTGGGTGCCCCTCACTTCACACAAGTGTGATTTCTTTATATGTCATTGAATCGACGCGACACTCTCAAATCCCATTGTGAAAGCAATTATATGTGTCATAGACGTACTGTATCTTACTATAAACGTGTGAAATCTCTGCTTGCGTGCGTGTGCGAACATCTGTAGTACACACACGGTAGAACACGCGTTGAACTCGACCGATCGACTTCAAACTCAGGACAGAGGGGATCACCTATTTTCGAAGTGCGCCGCAAATCAGGCTTGAGGATCTCGAGTGTCGGTAAGGGTCAGCTACAGTGTCTGAAACACCGTGGGTGTTTTTGTGTGATTAATTCACCCAAAAACATCCTTCTTCTCAAACTTGTTTGTGTCAGGAGGACTAATACAACCACACAGAGTATGAAAATCACGCATCGATAGAGCAATTTGTATTTGTAACGAGGTAGATTTTTCTGAGCTACGAATAAAGGCATCCATCTGTACTGTACCGAATGAGTCATTAACTACCCATCGGACCACTTAACACAGCAGTGGTCCGATGGGTGGGAAGCGCTCAATGGCATTAAGTTCCTAATTATCGGTTATCACAACGAAAACACATTTATATTAATTAGTTATATTGTTATATTGCAACATTCTTCTGTGTGTGCGTGCACATGTGTGCGTGTGAGTGAGTGTTTTGAGTTCAATTTTGTATACTGTAAAATGATTATGCTGTTTTTGCTTGATCAGAAAACAAATAAAAAAATTGAATGAGAAAAAAAAAAAAAAATCTCACTTGTGTGAAGTGAGGGGCGCCGCTTTTGCTTTTGTATGTCACTGGATCCATAGTCTTGTCTGCTATATGACCAGATGGCAGCTAAGAATCTGGCCCAATTCTTCGATGAATTCTCCGCCGCTGTTTCAAGTTACTGTTTCTTGGGAAGCTTTTTCCACATTGGTTACAGCTGTACCGTTTCTTTACTTTATGAATCAATGGCTTGTTTCTTGTATGAAACAAAATGTGTTGCAAGTAGGCATGTAACGATTCACTCAACTCACGATATGAGGTTCACGATACGATTTTTCACGATATAAAAAAATGCACAGACACAGTCACACACAGTTCCCCTCTACAGTGCTCTACTACTGAAAGTGACTATCATTTCTCTCCAAAAGCACTTGAATATGATGGAATATGACTAAAGCTCACATTTCACATCACACACTAGCCCCCCCCCTTTTTTTTTAAAGAATATATTTTTTTTTTGGAAAGTCGCGATTTTTTTTTTCAATGAATCGATTCATATCATCGGGATTAATATCGATATCGTTACATGCCTAGTTGCAAGATGTATTTATATCGGCCACATGACGTCTTACGTTGTCTTACCGCCCTAAACAAACATTACAGTCCAGAGTCCTTCTCTGCCATATGACGTATAATCTAAACAAACATTACAGTCCAGAGTCCTTCTCTGCCATATGACGTATAGAGCAGTATTATGCGTGTCTTAAGTACCAGGTCTTATGACTTAACTTAAGACCTGGAGGCGTGGTAAATGCTGTTTGGCCACTCAGAATAGCCAAATGGCATTGATCACGCCTCCAGGTCTTAAGTTAAGTAATAAGACCTGGTACTTAAGACACGCATAATACTGCCCATAATCTTCAAAGCCATGTATTGGAGGCTAGCAGTAGCACCCCTCAAAACAGGTAAAAACTGCTAACAAATAAAGAAATAACTATGGTTTCCAGAATTCCATTTGAAACAAATCCACGTAACCCATTTTGGACTGAGGTCGATGAAAAAAAAGGCTTCTAAATCCTAACATTTTTCTGAAAAACCCATGTTTCTGTGTCAGTGGTGCTCAACCTTTTTCATGTCAAGGACCCCCAGAATTATCTCTATTGGGCCACGGACCCCCATCTCAAAATATGTAGTTCCAGGGACCCCCCAGAAGCCAATATTTTAGTTAAAAATGTTCGCTCTGAAATATATATTCAAAGATTTGCGGCACATTTTCACAACTTTTCAAAAATAGCAGACCTACAAGCTCGTAGCGCGCCACTCGGTGGCGTGCTATGAGCTTGTAGATCTGCTATTTTTCAATAGCTAAAGTATAACATAATGCTTTAAAACACCAAAAGGGGTTCCAACGCCCAAAATGGGTTAAAGTAGCGCTCCCGCGCAGAACCTACCCTCGCTGCCGTGCAGGGAGCCTCGCTCCGGTTCGGGAGGGTACAGGCCGTCCTCCCCCTGAAGAAGACGAGACGGGGACATGGACGTCTTCATGGCCTCCACCTGGGGCTCCACTCCGGCGTCTGCCCCAAACAGAGAAACGACCACATGAAAAACTACTGTATATAACAGTGATTTTGTGTAAATGCCACAATGAAGTCTGACAGTTAGTCTAATTTTACTCCCCCCTATTTATGTAAAGACAGCAGTGAAGGATGCATAATATCAACTCCGTTAGCTTTGGTTAGTAGTTTGCTTTGCATATTTAAACTGTTAAATATGTTAAAACTGTTTCATACTGCAGCTATTCAAAAATATAATAAAATTGATCTAAAAGCTTTGGCTGCCCCTTGTCCATTACTTGAGTAGAAACAATTAATAGACAGGATACCATTGATATGGTTGACTGTACGCCATTTTCTTTTCAGACGTTTTCCATGAGCTTTCTATCATCTTATTCTATAGTATGCGGTGTCACTGAGCAGTATGATGAATTCCTGTTCTGTCCTTTGTCTATATAGAAGTGTCTATTTGTACGTCTCTAAATGTTTTTGATGAATTGAACATTGTGGACAAGTGTAATGCTTAATTGGGTCGTCCACTCACAGTTAACAGCCTTTGTATTGAGTTTGTGCTTGAAATGTACTGTAATTCTGCAAACTGTTAATACATTTTTCAATCAATCAATCAAATGGGTGGGAGGGTTGAGGGATTTCTTTCTCTTTTTTGTCTTTGTATTTTTTCTTTCATTTTTTCATATCATAATGTTTGTGTAACAATTTATAATCTGTTCAATAAAAAAAAGAATTATCTAAAGGCTCTCAACAAGGAATAGGAGATACAGGCGATTGAAAGAAACTAGTGCTAGTGCACCAAGTAGATTTAGATGCCACTACGTTAGTACTTTTTACTCAAGTCAAATTTGAATACACTTTTACTACTAACATCGTAGTTCTACATATTGTGCTTTTACTTAGGTAAAAATCACACCCGTGTGAACTGAGTGGTGTAAGGTCTTGTATAGCCTGATCAGCTGTGGTCTGACGTTATGTCCATAGAAACCATAGCAACCATGCTCATTATTTTGGTACAAACACAGGTACACGGATACAAAGCCAGTTGTTGGAGTGGTTTGCACCACTCAAAAAATATGAGTACTTCCTCCTCCACTGGAAATAAATGGCATGAAACCAACCTAGCTGTGAATTTTACATGATGCATAAAATGCCACGATAAAGCCCGGGAGTTATTTTCATTTTGTATCCCTTTTATGCAAAAGACGGATCAGGGTAGGAATACATAATATCAACTCTGCGCGACCTCATATCCATCCTCCGGCCATAATTTGTGACTTTATGAAGTGTTCTGTACATTTATAGGGAGGTGGACGTGAGTAATGGACCAAGGGACGGCGCACAGTGGCTTCTGACAGAATAGCAAATGGCTCCAATTCATGTGCCTTTTATACGTGACCTCAGAGCACGCCTCAGCCCTTCAGCCCGGGGTGGGGAGGAACTAGCGGCATATCTTAATGCCGTGGCTCCGTAATAGAGCTCAGAAATCTATCGATATTACGTCGATATAGCGATATTGTGGCGATCATATTGCAATAACAAAAAAATACTAGATATCGTAATATTGTTACGGTTTTAACCCATTTTGACCTGAGATCAGATTCTATAAATGTCTTCTACATCCTGACAGTTTTCTGAAAGCTATGTTTCTATGTTTCAAAAATAGCAGACCTACAAGCTCGTAGCGCGCCACTCGGTGGCGCGCTATGAGCAGCGGTGGCCGAACGGATAGCGGCGCGGTCTAGATACCGGAAGGTTCCCAGTTCGAACCAGCCGTCCGACACGTTAAAAATTACCACCGCTGAAATGCCCTTGAACAAGGCATCAACCACTACGATGAAATGTGTTCTATGAGCAGGGCCTGGCTGGAAACAAGTTCTTGAGCTTAGCCCAGATACCCTGGGTAAATATAGATTTCATTTCATTTCATTTCATTTCATTTCATGAGCTTGTAGATCTGCTATTTTTCAATAGCTAAAGCATAACATAATGCTAACACCAAAAGGGGTTCCCGCCCCAAAATGGGTTAATCACTTTTCGCAATTTTAGCTTTGAAGATCGGCGAATTTTTTGTCACTTTCGCTTCACCTAAAATAGATTGATTTATAAAAAATTGGAGTGCAAGGTTTCTCCACGACATCATCATAAATCACATTTTAAATTTCAAATCTTTATGGGCTAAGTGACTCATGTCTCCATTATGGTTCCATGACATCCTGCTGCAATGGAATTACATTATATATCTTATATAGCTGATGTGCATGCAAAGAGTTTTCACTCCAAGATGAGAGAGCCGCCATTTGAATAATTGAACAGCTGCTGACAAAAACTATCGCAGTTTTGACAATCAAATATAAAAAGGCTCCTGGCATGATGTCTTTTACTTACTGTATCAGCAGGCTATAATTTTATTTAATGTCACTTAACCCATTTTGGGCGGGGACCCCTTTTGGTGTTTTAACTAAGCATTATGTTATACTTTAGCTATTGAAAAATAGCAGATCTACAAACTCTGCTGTTTTTGAAAAATCATGAAAATGTGGCACAAATATTTGAATATAATATTCTTTCAGAGGACTTTTTATTTATTTCGACGGTCAGGCCTAAATGGGTTAAAGTAAAATAATGTTGGGGTGGAGGGAACTTTGTTTGGAGTGACTTTCATGAAATAAAATACACCCCATGACATCATCGTCTGGTTCTCAGAGAGAGGTCCATGCTGATGAATTTGGATGGAACGATATGATAATCTCGACTCACAATAGTCGTGACTCACGACTACTGTGAATTAGGGCATTAAGCAACTAGTCGACTAGTTAATCCACTAGTCGACCTTGCTGGTACTAGTTGACTAGTTGATAAGAACAAAAAATAAGTTTATTTTTTTTATTTTTTTCCCCGATTTTGTAGGCCTCAAGATCAGGTAGATTATAGTTATAGTCACCAATGTACACAGTTTTTAAATGTACAAATAATATGTATTAAAAAAAAAAAAAAAAACATAATAGGTGGTTAAACAACTAGTCGACTAGTCAACCAGTAAAAAAGACTAGAAGTGAATGCCCTACTACTACTTCATCATCATCAACAAGAGTGTCAACAGCACAAACTACAAGCTGAGCTTGTAGATCAACAGCAACGATGTGAAACCCTACCTGCAGATCTCCATGCGAAAGACTTCTCTGATGAGCTGGATGAGAGGGGAGAGAGAGAGAGAGAGAGAGAGAGAGAGAGAGAGAGAGAGAGAGAGAGAGAGAGGAGAGAGAGAGAGAGAGATAAATCACATTAGAGAGGTAGATTACATCAGTGGTTTGAAACCTGCGGGCCGGTGAGGAGAATACCTAAGCGTAACCTCAGTCAACTATGCCTAAACGGTTAAACATAAGGTTTAACCTAAACTTAATCTCAGTAAAACGGTGCCAAAACCTAAGCTTATAACCCTAAACTTATTTCTAACCTTATCCTCAGTAAAACAAATACAAGAATACCAGAACCACCCACTGAGCGGTCGGCAGAACCACCCCACTGAGCGGTCGGCAGAAAACGAGGGCGAGCGTGTTTTAAGGCGAGCCTTCCCGGTTACCGATGAGGAGATTGCAAGTGGCCCCCAAATAATTGGAAAAACACTGTTAATTGTATTTATTGTAGGTCGCAGATTACTATGAAAACCTGCAAAACCCGTTTGTTGTCAGCCCATCACGCCTCGTGACACGTGGACATAGTGGCCGAATTTGGTATTGCAGCGTGGGCCAAACACATGAACGCGCTGGTCCGTTGACTATCATTGCGCACGTTCATGATGACACGTGAACGCGGTTTCAGTGCAATGGCAGCGCGTTCATGTGTTTGGCCCAATCAATCCCAGAATGCACTCTGTTCCTACAAGGAAGGAGGAGTGAAATCGCCTCATGCGCTTTTGAGCAACTTAATGCAAGTGGATGGGAGGAGAACTCGGGTGACGTCTCTATTCATATATACTCTAAGGTCACACCACCATAGATCACGACACTGACCTCATCAAACCCTGGATAACCATACATGGAGAAGACTGGATCATCACCTAGATCTGCATAATATGGAGCCGGCCAGCAACTCTACATCTGACCTCAAACCGAAAAAGGATTGGTTGAGAATTGGCAAAGTGCTATCGCCTCTTGACGAGTCTTTAAACAAGGCTGATGTCCCTGCTTTAGAGGCCTTTGAGGTTGGAAATGAGCGAAGTGTTTAATCATCTTTGCATTACAAGGGGGAGAGGATTTATCGGCTATATTTTCACAGAATGTTCGCCCCAGACATAGGTACCGTTTATGAAGTCAACCACTTTTCTCTGGAAAAAGGGGATTGCGTTCTGTAAGTTGAGCCATTAAAGATATGAAATTATGAGGATATTACATGAATTATAAATTATAATGATTGCTTAACCCATTTTGGGCGGGAACCCCTTTTGGTGTTTCAAACATTATTTTATAATTTAGCTATTGAAAAAATAGCAGATCTACAAGCTCGTAGCGCGCCACCGAGTGGCGCGCTACGAGCTTGTAGATCTGCTATTTTTGAAAAATCATGAAAATGTGGTGCAAATCTTTGAATATATATTCTTTCAGAGCGAACGTTTTTTTTAACTCAAATCGTTGCTTCTGGGGGAGTCCCTGGAACAACATATTTTCAGATGGGGGTCAGCGGCCAAATACATATATTTTTGGGGGGGTCTTTGACATGAAACTGTTTGAGCACCACTGACATAGAAACATGAGTTCTTTTCAGAAAACTGTCAGGATGTAGAAGATATTTGTAGAATCTGATCTCAGGTCTAAATGGCTTAATGACTCCCAGTCTATGAATATATAATATAATATAAAGGGTATTAGAGGGTACTGTATATGCATTAATTTCCCCAGGGCAGATTACTCTGCATTTGAACTGATCTATTAGGATCAGTATTTGCTGCTGTGAATGAGAAGTGGTAGACAAAGATTACACTACAGTAAATACTGTATTTAAAGTACACGTTCCAATTTGAACTGATCTATAAGGCCTCACTCAGACCTTTACTGCATTGCTGTATGCTTGTTGGATGAATGTTGTGTAGTGTCATGCCCGCCCCAATGCATTTCCAATGGGAGTCACATGGTTTGACACAACATTTGTGTTGTATGAGGGGGAGGGGCGCAATCGAAACACAGCCGAAAGCCATACAACAGCTTGTAGTCCAAAATGTGGACTACAAACCATGTGACTTCCATTGGAAATGCATTGGGGCGACCATGACACTACACAACATTCATCCAACAAGCATACAGCAATGCAGTAAAGGTCTGAGTGAGGCCTTAGGAGCAGTATGTGCTGCTGTGAATGAGAAGTGGTAGACAAAGATTACACTCAAGTAAATACTAGAGTATGTAACCCATTTAGGCCTGACGTCGAAAAATAAAATAAAAAGTCTTCTGAAAGAATATATATTCAAAGATTTGTGCCGCATTTTTTACGATTTTTCAAAAATAGCTAAAGTATAACATAATGCTTAGTTAAAACACCAAAAGGGGTTCCCGTACAGAATGGGATAAAGTACACATTCCAAAGTACATTTTCTTTTGAATAGCAATGCATTGCTTGTAGAAGACCTATTGAAATTTAGAATGTGGAAAAAAAAAAAAAAGTTTAGAAAATAGTGAAAATAGCCAATCTACATTAAGCGCACGGTGTGCATTGTCACCTAGTTTCACTGTATTTGAAATAAGGCTGAAGTGGTAATTTCATACAATATTTTTGGAAGTTTGAGTCCCAAGAGCCTCGAGTTAAAAGTACAGTGTACGATATTTCTATATGAAATGTAGTGTCGTGAAAGTCATGTGCTTACAAATGTAGACATTTAGCGGAGCCTGTTACCCTGAGCATTACAATAAGCACAGTCATTTAGCGGGGGCTGTTGCCTGTTACCCTGAGCATTACAATAAGCACAGTCATTTAGCGGGGGCTGTTGCCTGTTACCCTGAGCATTACAATAAGCACAGTCATTTAGCGGGGGCTGTTGCCTGTTACCCTGAGCATTACAATAAGCACAGTCATTTAGCGGGGGCTGTTGCCTGTTACCCTGAGCATTACAATAAGCACAGTCATTTAGCGGGGGCTGTTGCCTGTTACCCTGAGCATTACAATAAGCACAGTCATTTAGCGGGGGCTGTTGCCTGTTACCCTGAGCATTACAATAAGCACAGTCATTTAGCGGGGGCTGTTGCCTGTTACCCTGAGCATTACAATAAGCACAGTCATTTAGCGGGGGCTGTTGCCTGTTACCCTGAGCATTACAATAAGCACAGTCATTTAGCGGGGGCTGTTGCCTGTTACCCTGAGCATTACAATAAGCACAGTCATTTAGCGGGGGCTGTTGCCTGTTACCCTGAGCATTACAATAAGCACAGTCATTTAGCGGGGGCTGTTGCCTGTTACCCTGAGCATTACAATAAGCACAGTCATTTAGCGGGGGCTGTTGCCTGTTACCCTGAGCATTACAATAAGCACAGTCATTTAGCGGGGGCTGTTGCCTGTTACCCTGAGCATTACAATAAGCACAGTCATTTAGCGGGGGCTGTTGCCTGTTACCCTGAGCATTACAATAAGCACAGTCATTTAGCGGGGGCTGTTGCCTGTTACCCTGAGCATTACAATAAGCACAGTCATTTAGCGGGGGCTGTTGCCTGTTACCCTGAGCATTACAATAAGCACAGTCATTTAGCGGGGGCTGTTGCCTGTTACCCTGAGCATTACAATAAGCACAGTCATTTAGCGGAGCCTGTTGCCTGTTACCCTGAGCATTACAATAAGCACAGTCATTTAGCGGAGCCTGTTGCCTGTTACCCTGAGCATTACAATAAGCACAGTCATTTAGCGGGGGCTGTTGCCTGTTACCCTGAGCATTACAATAAGCACAGTCATTTAGCGGGGGCTGTTGCCTGTTACCCTGAGCATTACAATAAGCACAGTCATTTAGCGGAGGCTGTTGCCTGTTACCCTGAGCATTACAATAAGCACAGTCATTTAGCGGAGGCTGTTGCCTGTTACCCTGAGCATTACAATAATACATTTAGCGGAGGCTGTTGCCTGTTACCCTGAGCATTACAATAAGACATTTAGCGGAGGCTGTTGCCTGTTACCCTGAGCATTACAATAAGACATTTAGCGGAGGCTGTTGCCTGTTACCCTGAGCATTACAATAAGACATTTAGCGGAGGCTGTTGCCTGTTACCCTGAGCATTACAATAAGACATTTAGCGGAGGCTGTTGCCTGTTACCCTGAGCATTACAATAAGACATTTAGCGGAGGCTGTTGCCTGTTACCCTGAGCATTACAATAATACATTTAGCGGAGGCTGTTGCCTGTTACCCTGAGCATTACAATAATACATTTAGCGGAGGCTGTTGCCTGTTACCCTGAGCATTACAATAAGCACAGCACCAGTGGTGTCATGGTGATTATTTGTACTGGTACCACGGAACGTCACGCGCACGCGCACGCACACGCACGCGCGTGCATGTGCGCATCGCATCGCGGCATGCACACAGAACAGCTGCATAGCCTAAGCCAGGGGTGGGCAACTTTGACGATAGAGAGGGCTACTATATTTCCACACTCACTCCCTATAGGGCCATATATTGCTGTCGTAGCAAAAATAGCCGATCTACAAGCTCATTTTTGCTATTTTTGAATTGGAATCCTGAAAATTAACATTTTTATGTCATTTCAAATGCCTTTAATTATACTTGTGTTGAAGCATTGAGCTACTAATTTAGACTGAAGTAATTACAGCGGGTCATGTTTGCATGCTGTGGAATTGTAAACAGCTGAAACCAATAATATATCAGTATTCTGATATTAACCTGAGGGCCACATTAAGTGAAGGTGGGGGCCGCGTGTGGCCCCCGGGCCGCCAGTTGCCCACCCCTGGCCTAAGCCTATTGTTAAATAGTGTACAAGTTTTAGACAAACACAAACAAAACACAAAAGTAGACTTAAAATGGTCAGACAAACATCTTTACTGCACACTAGCAAAACTAAAAAGTGTGCTTTGGACGAATTCATCTGTAACTGTTCTTTGATGGAGGAGAACACCACACAGCAGCAGTGGCGACCATGGACATAATATACGTAGACGCCCTTTCCGGCTCTGAGGCGCGTGTCATCATTGAAGGCACAATTTTCCCGACATTCCTTGCAAAGCATTAGCGGAAGCTTGTCAAGATTCCGCGTGCGTAACATAAGTCCCGGAAAAGACACGCTGTGATTGGCCAGTAGTCACTTGAGTGACAGCGAGAGACATGGAGGAGTCGCATGAGTGACGTCACTTGGGCAGCGACGCAGTCGCCTTCAGCAAATGCCTTCAGCACTTCTAAATAAGAAAGCTGCGGAGAACTGTTGCTTTGTGTTCACTCTTTAATGTTTTCTGTTAGTAATCTAATCCCCCCTGGCTCTGATGTTGTATTGTTAATAACTTTGTTGTTTGTTTGTCTTGTTTTGTATTGTAATACTGTATATATTGTCATGACTGTTATAAAGATGTGTTAAAAAAAAAAAGCCTTCAGCACTGCACTTCCGCCTTCATTGGGATACACGTCGCTCCAATGAACTGCAACGGCAGCAGCAGTAGCCTACTGGAGCCATAGCAGTCCACACTGCTGTCAATCAAGTGTGCATGCTTACCGAATACCGTATAGGCTATACGTCACGTGCGCTCACAGTCACCGCTCAGTTAAAGCTGTTGTTATGCAAAGCAGTAGCCATTTGAATTCGGCACGGTACTTGTCAACACGGTGTGGAAATAGGGGGAGGTGGGCGCCAGTAAACCTAGACCACTGGGTACTTGGTGTGTCTTGGTGGTGACTTCTCTTGAATAGGGGTACGCGTTCTAGCGTATCTACAATAAGGCGAGGGCAGGCATCCACCTGTCCAAATCCATTTCTGGCCTGGCCAAAATCCAGACAATGACAAAAGAGAGAGGACAAAAACAAGACCTGAGAACTATTAGTGGACAGCTGATGGGCCGTTGCGGTAGAGCGCGACCCTCAATCACCCATTGGAATGTAAATGCATGCCTTTCAGCCTTTGTATCCTACTCGTCTGGCAGGTATATCTCTTTGAAAACCTTTAGTGCTACGATTGTGCGCGGGGAGACGACAATTAACACATCTTGCCTGCCCAAAATGTAATTCTTGCCTGCCCAAAATGTAATTCCTGGAAACGCCACTGGTGCGCGCACGTGCACCGTTCCGTCCCTGTGCGTGCACGTCAAAAAATGACTGGCACCACGGCGTGGTACTGCGTTCTACGAGCATGACACCACTGCACAGCACACAGAATGCAGAGAAACAGTGTAGAGCCACTGAGCCACTGTAAGCTAAGATCCTAGATAAACCAAGAACCTACTGTAGCGGCCTAAACAATATAATGTTGTTTAGACACTCAGCCTGTGTCAAATGGGAAGGCCATCATCATCATCATCATACTATAATCATACTATAATTCAGTCAATGTCTGAATGTCTGAATGTGTGTCTGTCTGTGTGTCTGTGTGTCAGAAACACTTCCGTATCTCCTCACTGCCTGCACCAATCGCTCCCACTTTTCACACAGGCATTGACCATAATAATATGGAGGTCTTAACGAAGCCCTTTTTCCAATTTAACAAATTATAAATTAATAATTAATTTATTAGTGAATAAAAATGCGAAAACGCACCCAGGGCGCAGTACTCCCTGCGATATCTCACAACGGGTAAGGCCATGTATATAATATTATGGAGAATACTACAGTCAACTGTAGTGTATCCTGTATGCACTAATGAATGACCTCTCCAAGTTAGACAGAAGCACAATGTGTCGGTCTTTAATTAACACCGGAGGCACTCCTCCACCTGTTCCAGTATATCACTCTGCCACCATAATCAAGACAAAGCTGTTTGTATTCGGGAGCCAAGGGGACCTTCTGGCTGAACACACTTGCAGAGCGTCCGACAATACTGTACATATTTGGTGGCCACAGCTCCTTCAATGACCTGCGGAAATTCAATCCAATTTGAGATAATCGTGATAATCATTTCAATGATGAGCATTTTTCATTTCCAAAAATAGTGGAAATAGCAGATCTACAAGCTCAAAATGTGATGTTATGTCACACGTTTTGAGCTTGTACATCTGCCATTTCCAATCTTTTTGTCCACCACTGATAAACCATAAATAATACGAGTCACGGTGACAGTGTCTCTCTCTCTCTCTCTCTCTCACCTGCTACTGTCGCCTTCGCCTGGCGACTCTGCTCCCAGCATGCACCTCTCCAGCTGACTGGCCACGATCTGCCGTTCCTCCTCCAGCTCACGAGTCAGACGCTCAAACTGCAGCTCCTACGGCAACGCAGAGGGGACAAAATACAAACAGGTGAACTGTGGTCATATTGTAAGGGACTTTGGGCTTGTTTTCCTGTTAAGATCATTAGTTGCGGGTTGTAGATTTTCTTTTTGCAGTCAATATGCAGCTACAGAACGAACGAAAATACATCGCCTGGATGCAACTGGGACGTATCCTCAGTGATGTATCCCAAGGTCATCGGGGTTTCGGGTCTCTCGAACATCATACCCCTCACTCGGGTGACCCAGCCGGGGTGATCAAGTCCCGACTTACGTCCCAGTAGCTACCCTCGATCAGACCCACTAGGGAAAGACAGGGCCGCACAATCCGTTGGAACCACTCCGGAACTACTGTGCTGAGACTGAGAGGTACAATTCTGGTATGTGGAGGGACTAGGCTCTGTGGGTTGCCTCCTGTCCGGGCCCCTCCTACGTCTCACCAGGTCTACACTGCATATTGACTGCAAAAAGAAAATCTACAACTACCGATAGACAAATCAGGAGAAAACCGACTTTATCAACCTTTCTCTGTCCCAGCAATGCACTCTCGTCTCTGTCGTAGTCAAACTGGTCAAACTAGGCAAACGTAGGCAAAAGTAGTCAAACTAGTCAAAATTGTGTACAAATGCGTTAACCGACTCTGATCGCAGTCGATCAGCAGAATTACAAGCAGCAGATGTTTTCGTTATCAACGTCGCCCAGACAAATGCCCAACGTTTTAATTATTTTCAATTATATTTTGGTGATATTCACTGTAGGCCTACTCGTCATTAACCCATTTAGGCCTGACGTCGAAATAAAAAAAATGTTCGCTCTGAAAGAATATAATACCTATTCAAATATTTGTGCCGCATTTTTACGATTTTTCCAGAATCAAATATGGATGAAAATGGGTTGTCGGCCTCCTAAACCCAATCTCTAAATATCTAATCCTAACCTGAATCGTGAAACAAGAAAAAAGTGTAACCATAAAACCAACTCTGCATCCTAATAAATAATCGGCTCTTTGGCTATCAGTGTGTGCAGCCACTCTTTTTGTCTTTTTAAGACTTATACTCTTTAGATGTTTTCTGCCGTGAGCTGGCACCACTACTAAGACTGGTGTGCGTTTAGCATCCTCCTGCACACCAGGACCAGGACAATGGTCCTGTCTATTGCTCAAAGTCTGCTATACTTGAGGGGACAGAATGGTGCTCACAAGTACAGTAATACAAGCACACACACACACACACACACACACACACACACACACACACACACACACACACACACACACACACACACACACACACACACACACACACACACACACACACACACACACACACACACACACACACACACACACACACACACACACGAACCCATTGGGAAAGGATATGTTCTTAAGCACAGATACTGCTAGCCTGGTCCCCTGTGCACTGGTGTCTTAACAAAAGCAGCTTTGTAAGTGGGTCAGCAGCGCTGCTACAGACTGTGTGCACACATAGTCAGGTGATGTACAATCACTCGCATTGGTCACAGCGGGTTCTGCTGTGGAGCCAGGAGTTTGCAAACTCTCCGGTGGCTGCAAAGCAAGCCGACTGGCACTGGTGGAAAGCAGCTACTGTATAAGTACATTTACTCAAGTACTGCACTTCCCCTGACAGGTATTGATGGAGACATAAATGATAAACATCTTTAAATATTACTCAATAAATATAAAAATATAGTAAGACCAGAGGAACCCAACATTTTTACTGTTAACCCATTTAGGCCCGACGTCGAAATTAAAAAAATGTCTTCTAAATCCTGACAGTTTTCTGAAAGACCTATGTATTCTATATCAGTGGTGCTCAATATTTCATGTCAAGGACCCCAAACATGATATTTAATCTGCCACCGACCCCCATCTGAAAATATGTTGTTCCAGGGACCCCCCAGAAGCAGACTCAAGATTCGACTCCCGATCCCGACGGCCTTTACTGCATGTCTTCCCCCCCATCTCTCTCCCCATTTCCTGTCAGCCTACTGGCTGTCCCTCCATAAAAAAATATAAAATAAAGGCGAAAGCCACAAAAAAAATAAAAAATAAAAAAGATAATGGACCTTGATGTGAAAATGGTTGAAAATCACTACTGTATATATACGTATTCTTTATACTGTACTTCTACTCCACTACATCTCGCAGGCAAACGTTGGCTGATCGTACAGTATCCTGTGCCATGAACAGCTGAAACAACCAATAGACAAGCTGACAAACATGCGGCCCGCTGTCAGCTTGTAAATAGTGTTTTCATTATCTTTTGATTACTTTTGCCTGTGATGAGTTGATGGCATGCCCAAAAATAGAGATGCCAGGGTGGGATTGACAGATGAAAAGGGAAAGAAGCCATATACACTCAAATAACCCATTTTGCCCTGAGATCAGATTCTAAAAATGTCTTCTAAATCCTGACAGTTTTCTGAAAAAGCTATGTTTCTATGTCAGTCGTTCTTCGATTTTTCAAACATAGCAGACCTACAAGCTCGTAGCACGCCACTCGGTGGCGCGCTATGAGCTTGTAGGTCTGCTATTTTTCAATAGCTAAAGCATAACGTAATGCTAACACCAAAAGGGGTTCCCGCCCAAAATGGGATAACGTCCTTTCACCAACCATTTGATGTGCCTCTCCGGGACCAGCAACGGGTTGGAGCTCCATCAGCCTTCATCAGCGTTCAAACGAACGCTGATGAAGGCTGATTGAACTCAAAACACGCTCGTTTGTTGGTCCCGGAAAGCCAAATGAAACTGAGAAAGCACTTTACTTTATTGAGTGCTAGCGTCTTTCTCTTCTCGTGGTATTATTTATTTTGTATTATTTTCTTTTTAACATGGTGTTTTGAGAGAGAGAGAGAGAGAAAGAGAGAGAGAGAGAGAGAGAGAGAGAGAGAGAGAGTCAATCATCACATTAAACATGTTTTGGGTAAGGATGTTAAGAGGCAAACATTTCTCCGCGTGTCCCCTAGGGTAGGTACCCTCACAAAAACATGCCGTAATCCTGGTCTCTAAACTACCTCCCCCTGGCCAGCCGGGGCGCCCGATGGAGGGGAAAGGAACTGGTCGGAATAACGTGTTCCTTCCACGCGCTACGTCCGGCCAGGGAAACTCTCCCCTGTCAGGTGAAAAGAAGCAGCTTGGACTCCTCATGCATAGAAGGAGGCATGAGGTCAGTCCGCTGCCCCCCCAGGTTGGCAGAGGAAGTGTAGCACCCAGGATTACATTAGATAATTGACACTGGGTGAAAAAAATGGGTTACAAAATTGTGGGATAAAACATATAAAAAAAAAAAAAAAAGAAGCAAACATTTGGGCAAAATAGGCAAACGTTCAGCAAAAACATCAGATCTACAATCTCACAACGCGTCGCAAGGTGATCGCGTCATGGACCACATCTCTACAACTCCACAACGCAAACATTCTGCGTAAATAGCCGATCTACAGCACGGCACGTTGCTGCGAGTTAGTAGATCGGCTATTCTCTGTGAAGAAATGTGGTGTAAAGGGAGGGAAAAGGAGGGTACCAAGTGCAGAACCCTGGGGGATCCCAGTGAAGTGAGTGAGAAGAGTTTAAGTGGTTACGAGTTTAAGCAAGCGAAACAAGAGGACGATGCAGCACACACAGGCAGGTGTGTGCGTGCGTGCGTGCGTGCGTGCGTGCGTGCGTGCGTGCGTGCGTGCGTGCGTGCGTGCGTGCGTGCGTGCGTGCCTGCCTGCCTGCCTGCCTGTGTGCGTGCCTGCGTGCGCGTGTTCTGCAGGGACCTGCGTGAACTGAAACTCAAAGTTTGTTGGAAGCACTGGACTGTTCTAGTTGAAGTGCTGCTGACATATCTGGAGCACCACAGTTATGCTCGTTTGAGCTCATGTCCAACTGGCTCTGGATTCTGGACACCAGCTCGAAGCGGCCGTTGGCTGTCCAAAGACATTCTAGAAGCCTCTTACATAGGTTTAGAGAGCACTTAATTGACATATATCACAGTAAAAATTAACTATGGTTTACAGTTCATAGAAATCGTATGTAGTAGTTCTTCCACCACTGTTCCACCACAAGTGAGTCAGTGCATGTATGAATGAATGAATACAATTCTGAATGAATGAATGAATGAATGAATGAATGAATGAACGATTTTATTTAAGTGTCATGCCTCATGGCCCCTCATGGGCAGGGGTGAAAGTGGCTTTCATTTCTTACAGGAGCTCCTAGAAATTTCATTCTGCGACGACACCCGGACGCGCCGCAAAGCGGCGCGGCCAAAAACATTTTGGGGGTTCAAACCCCACAGTACCCCTGAAATGCATAGAAAACTGCTTTTTTTGGGCACAGCCAATAAAAAAATTGGGGGTTCAAACCCCACAGTACCCCTGAAATGCATAGAAAACTGCTTTTTTTGCACAGTTATACTGTGCTATAAAATTCCTGATATAATATCAGGAATTTCATAATATTATTATTATTACCTGTGCTTGATGCTGGTCCTGCTGCCACTTCTGCCTCCTCCTCCCCATCTGTCACTCTCTGTCATGCAACTGTATGGTCTTGGTTGTTTTTCTAACTTTGTCTTTAATGACATTATCTTCTTCAACTCTTTCCTTTCTCTTAAAGAGCTGAGCTAATGTTGGTTGCGTTTCCATTTTGCTTATATATATTTTTAGCGCATTCTTCTGCTGACTTTTTAGTTTACTTCTCAAAACAGTTGCCACCGGCATTGTTTCCTGTTTTGTTTTTTTTGTTTTTTATGAACCAATCAGAACTAAGTATTGCGTTGTGCCAGTCTTGTCAGCCAACCAGAAACATGGTTTGAACGTTAGTGGATTAGAGAGCCCGCCTTCTATATCCGGTCATTTGCACGTATACCTTAGTCAGACAAACGTCCGTTTCCGTATCCGCTCTATAGCGGATTTCCAACCTGCAAAGTGAACTGGTACTGTCTGCACGGCGCTGCTGCGAGGCGCGAGCGAACCGAAGGGAGAAACCAAACTCTTCTCCTCCAGTCCGTGCCGTGCGGTGGTGGATTATTAAAATAACAACGGATCATTACGCTGGCTGACACAAACACACTGTTACAATTCAGAAGCACCTTTTATTAAGAAACCCCTATTCTGACGTTAGTAGATTATGTTTTGATTGTTTTCCTCTTGGACATGCGTTTTGGCAGGTTATTTAATATAGTATTTTGATAGCTCCGGTGCGCTCCGGCCGGTCATGTCTTACCGGGTCGGAGCTCCGGACCGTTCCGGCCCACTTTCACCCCTGCTCATGGGATTATACCTTATCACCTTTTCATACACAGTTACAATCATTCAACTGGGCATGTGTGTTGCACACCAACATAACGGTACTACAGGCCAGAATGTTTGACCGCTACAGTTAGACTAGACACTAGAGGGACCTGGTGGTTCTGTTCTGCTGTGGGGGACATTTTTCCTGGCATTGGTTTGAGCCTACTTATCCACTTTTTCATTGTACCTAGACACTTAACAGAATCTCTCTCTCTCTCTCTCTCTCTCTCTCTCTCTCTCTCTCTCTCTCTCTCTCTCTCTCTCTCTCTCTCTCTCTCTCTCTCTCTCTCTCTCTCTCTCTCTCTCTCTCTCTCTCTCTCTCTCTCTCTCTCTCTCTCTCTCTCTCTCTCTCTCTCTCTCTCTCTCTCTCTCTCTCTCTCTCTCTCTCTCTCTCTCTCTCTCTCTCTCCCCGCCATGGTGGCCATTAAACACAGACAAGACACAGAACATGTGTTTGATATATGTGTATGAGGCCTTAGAGGAAAGGCACACTGCAAATCAATACAAAATTATTCCGTGTGATGACCTTTATTCATCCAGAGTTCCGGCGCTAGAATAAGATTTGCGTTTGACACAATGGCTGTGGATTTTACAGTATATATTTGGATCCCAGAGATGAAAAAAAAAAAAACACAATGGGGCTCCGTGGCCAAATACAAATCAATGGGGGTCCTGGAACTTTAAGAGGTTGACAATCACTGCTCCGGGGAACAGTTTGCCAAGAGCCTGAACTCACATCATTAGCAGAGTGACACAGCTGCCTTTGTTTTGAGTCCCGAGGAGGCGCGCGTACAGTACGGCGTCCCACGAGGAACAATAACCCATTCTGGACGGGAACCCGTTTTGGTGTTTTAACTAAGCATTATGTTATACTTTAGCTATTGAAAAATAGCAGATCTACAAGCTCATAGCGCGCCACCGAGTGGCGCGCTACGAGCTTGTAGGTCTGCTATTTTTGAAAAATCGTGAAAATGTGGCGCAAATCTTTGAATATAATATTCTTTAAATGTTTTTTTTTGTGGCTTTCGCCTTTATTTTATTTTTAATGGAGGGACAGCCAGTAGGCTGACAGGAAATGGGGAGAGAGATAGGAGGAAGACATGCAGTAAAGGCCGTCGGGATCGGGAGTCGAACCCGCGGCACACTGCCAGACTGGGTTACCAGCCAAGGTGCCTGGACCACTGAGCCATGGTCCAGGCCGAATATAATATTCTTTCAGAAGCCTTTTTATTTATTTCGACGTCAGGCCTAAATGGGATAAGGTCACAATGGTGTGCGACCGCACTCATCACCACAGCTCATCTGGACACAGGCCTTCAGCCCCCACCCGTCGCTCTGCCCCGCCGTGCCAAGCCATGGCTCGCACCAGCTGGACGCCAGCGGGCACAGACCGGACGCCACTCTTTTGTTTCGACCATTACAGAGCGTTTGTTTCTTCTCATTTCACAACGAGAGCACCGGAGTCGTCCATATCCGTGGGTTGTGAACACAACAGGAACGAAGTGCATGCACTTGACTACTTGTACATTAACCCATTTTGGGCGGGAACCCCTTTTGGTGTTTTAAAGCATTATGTTATACTTTAGCTATTGAAAAATAGCAGATCTACAAGCTCATAGCACGGCACCGAGTGCCGCACTATGAACTTGTAGGTCTGCTATTTTTGAAAAATCGTGAAAATGTGCCTCAAATCTCTGAATATATATACATTTTAACTCAAATCTTTGCTTCTGGGGAGGTCCCTGGAACATATTACATATCATTTTTGGGGTCCTTGACATGCAATATTGAGCACCACTGATACAGAAACATGAGGTATTTCAGAAAACCTTCAGGATTTAGAAGACCTTTTTTTTTTTTTATTCGACGTCAGGCCTAAATGGGTTAAGTTAATTTAGTAGAGCTGTGCTTTAGTTGTAACTTGTAAGTAAGTGAGTAATTAGCTCATGTAAGCAAATAAGTACTAAGTTTACTGTACTTTACTTGAGTATTTGTTATTTAGGAGGCTTATAGACTTTCACTCTATACTACAGTACATTTTCAAAGAGAAATATTGAACTTTTAACTACACTACATTTCTAGGAATTCAGGGACACCCCAGGGTATCAAAATGTACAAAAATACATTATTATTTAAGCATTTGAGCTCTATTTTGAAAACCTGTGAAAACGCTCACGTGTGACGTGTTGTAAACTTGTAGATCTTATTTTGTACTTTTGAATACTTAAATGTATTTAAAAGCAACCACCAACCACTCCAGTGCTCTGCGGTAGTGGAGTACCACCTACCGCTTGTACTACTGAGTAATGTTTGACTCTTTTGTTCGCCGTAACAAAGTGTTTCTCTCTCTTCGTATTTCACAGTGAGAGCAGCGGGTTCGTCCATTCTACTTCCTATTATTGTGTAGCAGTGAGTCAGTTCAGTCCATAGTGTGATGGTGGAACACATGGCTGGGCACAGAGAGCACACACAGAGACGGTTCTTTATAATGGTCAGTGGTGGTGAACACATAATAATAATAATAATAATAATAATAATAATATCTGGGACTTATATAGCGCTTTTCTAATACCCAAAGACGATGTGTGGGGGCCGGGGGGGGAACATGAGAAAATGACAACTTTATTACTTTAAAAAATGTAGTAAAGGTCTCACTCAGACCTTTACTACATTGCTGTATGCTTCTTGGATGAATGTTGTGTAGTGTCATGGCCGCCCCAATGCATTTCCAATGGGAGTCACATGGTTGAGTCAACAGCTTGTAGTCCAAAATGTAGTCCAAAAACCATGTGACTCCCATTGGAAATTCATTGGGGCGGCCATGACACTCACAACATTGACAGCGGCCATGACACTCTGAGTCTGAGTGAGGCCTAACTTGTAGTAAAAACCACTAAAAACAGTACATGTAAAAAAGGCTAAAAACACAGCTCGGGAATGCTATTCTGAACAGGTGGGTTTTCAGAATAGCAAAGTACTCAAACCCCAACACTTGAGTCAAAGTAGATACAGTACTCCTGGTCCAATATTACTCAACTACTACTAAGTGTACTAAGTGAAAGTTCCTCACTCAATTTTGTACTAGTTGTATTACTTAAAGGACCACTTCACCACTTTTCAACTTCTCTTCCTATAATTGGTCCCAACTAATGTTCATGATAAAATACCTCCATTTTTTCCTACTCAGTCTGTGTCTCATAGGAGGGCTGTGGGCAGTTCAGAAACCCGTCCACCAGTGACATCATCAATGGTGAATCCAAGCTAATAGAAACGGCAGGATTTCTATTCCTGAAAAGTTGCAATGCGAAAATGGAAGCCATTGTTCTCACGATAATAAAAATCAAAAAATGTTTGTAAAAAAATCGTGTTTAAAAAAAAAGTCTGCCTAACGATGATGTCACTGGTGGACGGGTCTCTGAACTGCCCACAGCCCTCGTATGAGACACAGACCGAGTAGGAAAAAAATGGTGCCATTTTATCATGATTATTAGTGAGGACCTATTATATGAAGATAGGTTGAAAAGTGGTGAAATGATCCTTTAAAGTACTCGAGGACTTAGGTATTCAAAGGTGTATGATTTAAAAAAGTGTGTTCAAAACGTACAGAACATTTTTCTTTTTAAATGTGAATGCATTGCTGTTTGAAATATTGACATTTTTTCAAAACAATTAAAATATTTTTGACCAAAATAACTAGTGAAAATAGCCGAGCTTGTACTACTTTCTATCTTCACTATAAGAAATAGGGCTCAAGAGGTTAAATCACAAAATATGTTTTTTCCCCCCATTCCGAGAAATGTAATGGAGTCTTGGAAATCTAGTGGACTATCCAAAAATACAAACACTCCGTTTCTAATACATGATAAATATTTAATCAAGATCCTCTTAGCAACAAGTAAGAAAGCGATCACACAACGCTGGTACCAACAGGACCCAAAGCAAAGCAAAGTTCTTTGTTTACCCAGGGGAGTGGACTAAGCTCGAGATGCTTGTTTACAGCCACGCCCTGCTCATAGAACATTTCATGGTAGGGGTTCAATGCCTTGCTCAAGGGCACTTCAGCGGTGGTAATTTTAACGTGCCGGTCCGGGGATTCGAACTGGCGACCTTCCGGTATCAAGACCGCTCCGCAAACCGTTCGGCCACCGCTGCCACAAACGAAACCCACCAACGAAAGAACAATGGATGGACATTACTGAGGAACTGTATGTTATGGAAAAACTAACATTCATACTTAGACTACAAGAGGATAAGTTCTATAAAAAGTGGGAAAAGTGGGATCTCTTCTTTCAGCCTGGCGATAATGTATGAGGATTTCAATGAATGTACAGTATCTTGTAATATGAATAATGCAGCCTTTTTTTGTTTTTGTTTTTCTCCCTTTACTTTTTTCGTATTGTCTTTTTTTGTTGTTGTCTGTCTTTTCATCAATAAAAATTAAGTGGAAAAAAATAAAAATAAATACAAACACTCAAGTAAATAATTTTTTCCAGTACAGTAAAGGTGGCCTTACACTAGCCGATAATCGGGCATTTTTGACGCTCGGGGGGTGCCCGACCGCTCAAAGCGTGATCGGGATCGCGCCCGATCAACATCAAGAATGTTTGATATTTGCTCTGCCCCGCTCCGATTATCCTGTAGTGTGTGGTGCTATCAGATTTCAGATTGAAAAAAAATCGGCTAGTGTAAGGCCACCTTTAGTAAATGTACCGTCTACCACCGGAGACAGTACTTAGGGGCGACTGTGGCTCAAGAGGTAGAGCAGGTCATCCAATGATCCATGGGTCGGCGGTTCGAAACCCGGCTCCTCCTGTCTACATGTCGAAGTGTCCTTGGGCAAGACACTGAACCCCAAATTGCTCCCGATGTGCTGGTTGATACCTTGCATGGCTTCCGCCGCAATCGGTGTATGAATGTGTGTGTGAATGGGTGAATGTAATGCACAATCTATGTAAAGCGCCTTGGATAAAGGCGCTATATAAATGCACCATTTACCATTTACCATTTAGTACTCACTATTACTTACACAATACACTACCGTGTATTATTGAGTAGTGAGTCAGTCAGTGAGTCAGTGAGTCCACACGGTGTGATGGTGGAACACGTGGGCTCAGAGAGCAAGGGGGGGGGCACACAAACACCCCCAGAGAGACTGTTCTTTTTAATAACACATGGCAGCAGGCAAGCTGGCACGGAGACAGCACAAGGTAGACGCTCCAACCTGACCCATTTATCAGCGCTGGCGGCCGGAAACCTCACATGTTCTAAACCTGATACTTTTCAGGAAATGGAGAGAAAAAAAAACAGAACCTGTGTTTTCCGATGGATCCAATGTAGCTATTTATTTAGTCACACTTGTTGATACTTTTAATCGGTTCAATACTTAGAATAAATACTTCAGTTCAATACAAACCCACAGACACACTTAAAGCTGCTATAAGCAATAATATGTCAAAATATTAATGACCTTTTTATTTTTTATTTTTTGAGTGGTGTAAACCACTCCTACAACTGGCTTTGTTAGTTTACGTGTCTGTCTGTCTGTCTGTCTGTCTGTGCTCAAAAAATGAGCATGGTTGATGCTGATTGGTTGATGCTGATTTCATTACGTCAGACATTACGTCAGACCACAGCTGATCAGGCTATATAATACCTTACCACTCAGTTCACACGGGTGTGATTTTTAGGTATTCAGACAGCCAGCAATGGGTAGAACGCTCCCAAAAAGAATGTAGTCTCTGTGACACATCTAGGGGCCGCAATCTGCATTCAAAGATGTTCCTAGAAGCTTTGTCATTGGTCGAAAAAAACCCGGTCGCAGTGACTAACCAATCAGGAAGCAGACAGGCAAATCGACCAATGACAAAGCTTCTAGGAACATCTTTGAATGCAGATTGCGGCCCCTAGATGTGTCACAGAGACTAAATCTTTTTTGGGAGCGTTCTACCCATTGCTGGCTGTCTGAAGACCAAACAAATAAAAAGGTACAATTTTGACATATTATTGCTTATAGCAGCTTTAAGCATTTTCATTTCACTACTATCTAATGTGTGACATTATGATGCGTTGTGTGAGCTTGTAGCTCGGCTCTATCTTCTTGTTATTTGTGTGCGTTGTAATGGCATTCATTCACATACCCTGAAACATCTGAAATATGGAGATACGAGGTTTCTGCCTGACGGTGACGATATGGGCCATCCTTTGACCTTTCTGGACGACATCATTCATTACACAGGCTAACATGTTGACCGATTGTTAACTACATTCAAAGTGGCGTCCCTAATTTGAGCCCAGGTCATTAACCGTTTCGATACGTATAGGACAGGTATACTCGTCATGATTAATACATTTTGCGCCATGCACTGATTTATACACATGACGAGCAGCTGGCTCGTACAAACAAACGATTTCAGAGTTGCTTAACCCATTTTGGGCGGGAACCCCTTTTGGTGTTATACTTTAGCTATCGAAAAATAGCAGATCTACAAGCCCATAGCGCGCCACCGAGTGGTGAAAATGAGGCACAAATCTTTGAATATATATGAACGTGAAAGTTTTTAACTCAAATCTTTGCTTCCCTGGAACAACATATTTTCAGATGGGGGTCGGCGGCCAATTACATATATTTTTGGGGGTCCTTGACATGAAACTTTTTGAACACAACTGACATAGAAACATGGGTTTTTCACAGAATTGTCAGGATTTAGAAGACATTTGTAGAATCGTTCCTAGGTCAAGTAAAAATCGCAGTACTTATTCCATGAAATCAGAACAGGCTACAGGCCAACTGGAAACACAAAGAGTCTTAAAGAAGAACTCCAACAGAGCGAGTGGGCCGTCGTGCCGCTCCAGCGGGGGGGTGATCATATGAAAACAAAAATCTAATTCTCCGGCTGAGCGCCGCTCTTACAGAGCCGAAGGCTCGTCTCCTCATTTGCATGACATCAGCTCCAGAACGAATGAGGATTTAAACGAGAACATGCAAGAGCTACGAACATGCGGAGCATCGCGGTTCCAGGTTTATTGTCACGGCACTAGGTTAGCCCATTTTGGGCGGGAACCCCTTTTGGTGTTTTAAAGCATTGTTGTACTTTAGCTATTGGAAAAGCAGATCTAGCAAGAAAAGCAGATCTACAAGTTCATAGCGAATGAACTTGTAGATCTGCTATTTTTGAAAAATCGTGAAAATGTGCCTCAAATCTTTGAATATATATTATTACAGAGTGAACATTTTAACTCAAATCTTTGCTTCTGGGGAGGTTCCTGGAACAACATATTTTCAGATGGGGGGCGGAGGCCAATTACATATATTTTTTGGGGGTCCTTGACATGAAATATTGAGCACCACTGATACAGAAACATAAGGTTTTTCAGAAAACTGTCATGATTTAGAAGACATATTTAAAATTTCGACGTCAGACCTAAATGGGTTACAGAGCGGGTGATTTTTTTCAAGCTCCCACGAATTGCGGTCACTTAGATAATCATAAGAACAGAGGAGGGAAAGGGAGAATGTCAAAACAAAACTCAACTCAGCTCAGCTTTACTGTCACATCACAGGTTTAGTCACTGTAGACAGTAAAGTAAGTGGATAAAAGGTGCGCACTCGGTTGGCATAAGGGACAAAAGAACATGCCCACCACTGCGGAGTCTAGGGGCGCGTTCGGAAATAGCGCACTGAGCGCACTGTGCAATGCGAACTAATAGGTGAGTGCGTGCTCCGGTGCGGTATTTCCGAACGCGCCCTACAGTAGGTGTTCGAATCCACCGAAGTGCATCCGGCCTTGCTTACAAAATGAAGTAGGCACTCTTAACCCATTTTGGACTGAGGTCGATTAAAAAGAAAGGCTTCTAAATCCTAACATTTTTCTGAAATTTTTCTATGTCAGTGGTGCTCAACCTTTTTCATGTCAAGGACCCCCAGAATTATCTCTATTGGGCCATGGACCCCCATCTCAAAATATGTAGTTCCATATTCCAGAAGCAAATATTTTAGTTAAAAATGTTCGTTCTGAAATATATATTCAATGATTTGCGCCACATTTTAACGACTTTTCAAAAATAGCAGACCTACAAGCTCGTAGCGCGCCACTCGGTGGCGCGCTATGAGCTTGTAGATCTGCTATTTTTCAATAGCTAAATTATAACATAATGTTTAAAACACCAAAAGGGGTTCCCACCCAAAATGGGTTAAAAACAGCGCAGCGTATACTGACATTCAAATAGCGAGTACAAATAATGTCTGTAATCGGGTTCAGAATCTCTTACAACAGCCTAAACGCTGGGGATACCAGGCGTATCCAATCAACATTTTTGGTCTACTAGTTCTGTGGATTTGGTCTCATTATAGGAACTAGCTGTGATTTTATTAGTGGTGTTTTTAGTATGTTAGTATTCTTTTTTTTACACATATACTTTTGTAAGCCAGTGGAATACATTTGTTTTCAATTATGCATTTAATGTATTGTTGAAAAATAATAAAAGCTATCTATCTATCTTACGTATAGGATTCATGATGATCTTTTATGTTTTTATGTATTACCATGTTTTTTGTTCTTGCTTATTGTAAATCACTCTGGATTAAGAGCGTCTGCTAAATGCCTAAATTGTAAATTCTATCTATCTATCCATCCATCCATCCATCCATCCATCCATCCATCCATCCATCCATCCATCCATCCATCCATCCATCCATCCATCCATCCATCCATCCATCCATCCAGTGTCAGTTTGCAGACACTCATCTCTGTGATGGCGTGAAATATTCAGCCTAGAAGTGCTGCTGTGAAAAATATGGGCTTTTTCTCTTTTTTTGCTCTGACTTGCTGTCTTAATTTCCACTCAGGGAGTTGAAGAGATTTGACCGCCCTCTCCCTCTCCCTCTCCCTCGCCCTCTCCCTCTCCCTCTCTCCCTCTCCCTCTCCCTCTCCCTCTCCCTCTCCCTCTCCCTCTCTCTCTCCCTCCTCTCCCTCCCTCGCCCTCTCCCTCTCCCCCTCTCCCTCTCCCTCTCCCCCTCCCCCTCCCCCTCTCCCTCTCCCTCCCTCTCTCCCTCTCCCTCTCCCTCTCCTCTGCGGCTATGTTTCCGCAGAGAGGATACAGACACGTGGCTGGCCTCGCATCGAGTCGCACGACAGCAACACGCCGGAACAGACAAACAGAGGTGGAAGAAAGCACCCTGTTTTTTCGGGTTTTTTCCTTAATTAACCCAGTGATTCTCAACCTTTTTGAGTGGTGCCTCAAACTAACTAACTACACCCATTGGTGCTGTTGGCCGCGTGTGTATGTCTGAGTCTGTCTGTCTGTCTGTCTGTCTGAGTACGAGGCACAGACAGACAGACAGACAGACAGACAGACAGACAGACAGACAGACAGACAGACAGACAGACAGACAGACAGACAGACAGACAGACAGACAGACAGACAGACAGACAGACAGCGGTGTTGTTGAGCAGCCTGCACCACTCAGTTCACACGGACATGATTATTTTATTCACCTCTTGGACCCCAATATACACTGTAATATCAGTCAGTGTTAATTAAGTGGAACCCAATGGCATTTGGTTCCATTTGTCCACTCTCAGAGTCACAGACGTACTGCATAAGCATAAGGGTCTATTTGGAGCCCCTGGACAATGAGAAACAGTGACTTTTAACCAATGTAACCCTATTCATACAGCACCTTATTCAACGTTCGCCGGCACATTTTACCCATTCACACATTTGCCTGTGGAAATATTCAATTGAAGTAAAACTACCTCAGGCTTGTAGATTGTTGATCTACAAGCCTACAATATGTATTGTAAGCTTGTAGATCTGCTATTTCTGCTATTTTTGAAAAACGTTTGAAAATGTAGGGTACATTTTTCCAACATGTAACATGGAAACGACGATTATTATGCACAAAATAATTGCCATTATCTCAAATAATTGCGATTAATAGGCGTTGGCGATTATGTAATAATTGTCTGCCAGGCCTTTATCCAGACAGAGTGAGCGGAGGGGTCAGTATCTCCATAATGAAGCGCAGTGAGCACAGCTGAGAGGACGGCGGGTCCAGAGAGATCCACGGGGCAGACGTCCCTCAGTGTGACACTATGGGCACTAGGACCCTGACAGGTGCCAGCGGGGACAGGGCAGTGATGTCATCAGGGCCCTGACAGGTGCCAGCGGGGACAGGCCAGTGATGTAACCACTGTGGACTGGCAGAGGAGGGTTAAAAAAAAAAACCCACCCTGTAACGAGATGGCTGGGCGCCCTATATATGCACTGGCATGTGTTTGTACTGGGTTCAATGCGTTTGTTCTTCAAAATCGCTTGATTGATTGATTGATTGACTTTTCATTTTAGATTTGTGCGTGGGCTATTTAACTCATTTATCGCCGACATCGCCTTTTGATGCCTGTTTTCTTTTTCTTTTTTTAATTCTGTTTATTGGTAAGCACACTCATTCATACAATTTGTACAGAACTGGGAGGAGAGTGAACATAAACATTTATAGCATTAATTCACTTTTGATGCCTGTTTTCTAATGGCGCTGGGCGCCGGGATCGCCTTTGGAGTTTGGACACCTATTTTAATATCAATTGATTACATTTGATATTAGCATCCTGTTTGCGGTCATAACACTCCTGTTCCAGAGTGGTGGAGAAAAAAAACGGGGGAAAAATATTATTTTTAGACCAAAAACAAGCTTGATTTGCGGCTCCTTTCTCTAAACGATAGCTTACAAAAAGTATGTTTTTGGTGGATTAAATGACAATCGCGGTGACATTGTTAAACAGCAGATTTTTACTTCCTGACTCTCGGTTTCCGGCCAAAACGGCGTACAATCTAAGAGCCTCACCCGTTGAGTTATTGTGTGTGGCAAGAGCGCCACTCTGAACCACCACTAGATAGCCTCGGAAACCCAGACGTCCACTTCAATTCGGCATAGAGTAGCGCAAACATCTCTCACTCTCTGCTGATTTCTGATCGTCTGCACCTTTGTTAAATTGACACACACGCACACATGTACACACACACACTCCTCTCTCTCTCTGTCGCTCTAAGTAATTAGTCTCATGTCTAGCAGCTGCGCATAGTTTCTCCCGGCGGATCCTGCCGGGAGCTGCCTATGCCATAAAAAGCATAGGTGAGTTCCAGGCTACCACTAGATGGCGGTCAATGAGTTAAAAAATCACACCCGTGTGAACTGAGTGGTGTAAGGTTTTATATAGCATGATCAGCTGTGGTCTGACGTAATGTCTGACGTAATGAAATCACACAAAATATGTTAAGTAAAAAAAGCTATCATTTTTGATAAATGTATGTATCACACCCGGATGTGATTTCACAACTGGCTTTTTTTGCGCAGAGAAAATGACCACGGTTGCTACGGTCATCCAGTTCACCCGGGTGTGATTTAATTACGTCAGAAATTATTTTGAACATAGCAACCATGGTCATTTTTTTATGCACACAAAAGCCAGTTGTAGGAGTGGTTTACACCACTCAAAAATAGCAGATATACAAATTTTGGTCATTCTGTTCCATCATTCTGTTCCGTCACATCACTGTGTGCATTCATGGGTGAATGAACCTTGTGAGGAGGAGGAGGAGGAGGAGGAGGAAGAGGAGGAGGAGGAGGAGGAGGAGGAGGAGGGAGGGAGGGGGGTGTCGCATTGTGACACGCTGTGAGCTTGTAGATCTGCTATGTCCGCTATTTTGGGAAAATACCTGAAAACACTTTACAACGTGGAAACAATTATGAAGATTATGCAAAGTAATTGCGATCAGGCGATTATTTAACCCATTTTGGGCGGGAACCCCTTTTGGTGTTTTAAACATTATGTTATAATTTAGCTATTGAAAAATAGCAGATCTACAAGCTCATAGCGCGCCACCGAGTGGCGCGCTACGAGCTTGTAGGTCTGCTATTTTTGAAAAAACGTGAAAATATTTATTTCAGAAAACTGGAGGATTTAGAAGATTTTTTTTTTAATTTCGAGGTCAGGCCTAAATGGGTTAATAACAGTGACAGGCCTAGGTGCGGTGCGGTCCCTCCGTAACAGTGACAGGCCTAGGTGCGGTGCGGTCCCTCCGTAACAGTGACAGGCCTAGGTGCGGTGCGGTCCTCCCGTAACAGTGACAGGCCTAGGTGCGGTGCGGTCCCTCCGTAACAGTGACAGGCCTCGGTGCGGTGCGGTCCCTCCGTAACAGTGACAGGCCTCGGTGCGGTGCGGTCCTTCCGTAACAGTGACAGGCCTCGGTGCGGTGCGGTCCTCCCGTAACAGTGACAGGCCTCGGTGCGGTGCGGTCCTTCCGTAACAGTGACAGGCCTCGGTGCGGTGCGGTCCTTCCGTAACAGTGACAGGCCTCGGTGCGGTGCGGTCCTCCCATAACAGTGACAGGCCTCGGTGCGGTGCTCCCGTCAGCACGCAGCAATGATAGAGACTCCTACAGCAGTATATCTGCAGCATCCAACCTGACACAAATTTCATTTTACAGTACCTTTCATCCGCCTCTTAAATAAATATCACACATGCCAGTGTATATTTCCCAAACGGGAATACAGTACACAGTAGTGCATGTTATTGAATTCAGTCTGACCAGAGGGAGTATAGATAAAACATATCCCCAACCGGCCAGAAACTACAATATCAAAAGCAGAGGGTATTGATCACGCCGCCAGCTAAATCCAAACCTGAACTTGACACTGACGATCACAGGTGTTTGATGTAGGCTGCTGCTCTACAGCCTGCATGGAGTGCGCAAAAACAAGAAATAAAATACATTGGTTTTGTGCAACGGCTCTCTCTGTGACCTAGTGGTTCTCAATGTGGGGTCCGAGGACCCCCAGGGGTCCTTGAAGTAGCTCCAGGGGGTCCCCAGCGAAATTGGTTAATAGCGTCAATATCTGTATACTTTGCCTGTTAAAAAAAAAGCCCATCTGCAAGCTCATAGCACGTCCAGACATGACATGTTATTGGAATTATTCTGAAAGACCTCGACAAATACCTGAACAATCTTGAATAACTCAGGAATATATCAACACAAATCTCCTCCTATGACAACCAAACCCTCCCCGGGAGACAAAAAATACATGTCAATTCAGGGGTCCTTGACATGGAGACGTCTGAGAAGCGATGCCGTAAGCACCGGAGCGGAGCGGTCGCGGTGGATTGGAAGGCAGCGAGGCGGGGCGGCTGTAGAAGAGGCTGTCAGTCTCCCATATACTGGATGGAATGTGTCATTCAGGCGCTGCGGTAAAAAGCTACTCCCTCAGAAAGCTCTCTTGTGTTGTGAGAAATAATGGCCTTGTCAGACTGGCCATCCATCCCACACGTCGGCCCGCGATTGCTGACGCAGCCCCTCTCGTAACAACGGTGACTTCTCTTTGTAAACGGAGAGGCAGACGTCTACTCTCATTAGGTCGCTTCTTTACTGAGACAGACAGCACGGAAGATGAGAGGGAGACAAGTGTATGAGAGACAGACGGTGAGAGAGCGGCCGTTTTCGGAGAGACGGACAGTATGAATGCTGAGAGGGAGACATTGTAGGAGAGACAGGCAGCAGGAAAACTAGATGAAGACAGTGTAGGAGAGACAGGCAGCAGGAAAACTAGATGGAGACATTGTAGGAGAGACAGACAGCAGGAAAACTAGATGGAGACATTGTAGGAGAGAGACAGCAGGAAAACTAGAGGGAGACAGTGTAGGACAGATGGACAGTATGAATGCTGAGAGGGAGACATTGTAGGAGAGAGACAGCAGGAAAACTAGAGGGAGACATTGTAGGAGAGAGACAGCAGGAAAACTAGAGGGAGACAGTGTAGGACAGATGGACAGTATAAATGCTGAGAGGGAGACATTGTAGGAGAGAGACAGCAGGAAAACTAATCCAGACTAATCCAGACAACAGTCCTGTCAAAACTTGACTATTGTAACTCTCTCCTTACTGGCCTACCGGCATGTGCACTGAAGCCTCTCCAACTGATCCAAAATGCCGCAGCTCGCTTGGTCTTCAACCAGCCAAAATTCTCACATGTCTCCCCCCTGCTCCGCTCCCTGCACTGGCTCCCGGTCGCTGCCCGCACAGAATACAAAACTCTGATGTTGGCATTTAAAGCAACCAAAGGTATGGCTCCCCCATATCTTGCCAGCATGATTGAACCCTACAAACCCTCCCGCGCACTCAGATCAGCCAACGCAGGGAAGCTGGAAGTACCCTCACTAAAAACGCCGGGACAACGCTCCACACATCCCAAACTCTTCTCCCTTCTGGCCCCAAAACTGTGGAATGCACTTCCCGTTGCAATCAGAACTGCAGCATCACTCCCGATCTTCCGCCGTAGTCTGAAAACCCACCTTTTCAGACTCCATCATGGCCCATAGCACTTACCCTACCCCCTTAGACAGCACTTCTTAGACTTATATAGCATTTGAAACAGACTTATAGCATGTCATGTAGACAGCACAATAAGTGCATTGTATGTAGTCATAGCACTTCATAGTATATATGTACAGCATAGTATAGCACATATGTGTAGTTTATATGTATAGTGTCATTATATAGATATGTTCTAGTTATAGTTTATATGTATAGTGTCATTATATAGATATGTTCTAGTCACGGTCTTAGCTTACGCATGTTTCGCGATAAATGCATTTTGTTACATATGTGATGTATTCCCATGCTTTTGTTCTTGCCTATTGTAAGTCGCTCTGGATTAAGAGCGTCTGCTAAATGCCTAAATTGTAAATTGTAAATTGTAAAACTAGAGGGAGACAGTGTAGGACAGATGGACAGTATGAATGCTGAGAGGGAGACATTGTAGGAGAGAGACAGCAGGAAAACTAGAGGGAGACAGTGTAGGAGAGACAGACAGCAGGAAAGCTGAGAGAGAGAGAGAGAAAGAGAGACAAAGAATGAAGCTACTGGCAGCACTCAATCCGAGTACCACAGGGAACAGGCAGGTCGGTACAGCAACAGGGGACTTTATCAACCATGCAATCAATCAATGGGAGTGGAAAATAGCTCTGTTGGATGTCTTTATTTAAAAGGAGTGGAGCTACAGTACACTCTCTGCTTCTGCAGTAACATCCTTAGCCCATTTGGTTACACTTTGTACACTCTTAAGAGTTACAAATGGATAAATTAAACCACTGAGGATGTAACGGTATATATGACTTTCGTTTATTGATATGGATCGTAGGAAATCCGAGAGGGGCCGAGTCCTATGCGGGCCGAGCGTGCATGCAGAATCTGGGGACGGTAATCTTAGCCACCGTCACTGCCAGGGTCACCGCGGTCATATTATTTTTAAAAGTGACATTGCCGAGCTGAAACAATCATTCAAAACCACACACACACACACGAGCGCAAGCCGCCCGTGATGATAACAATCGTAAAACACTAACCGCCGTCATTAAAGCGATGCTTTAACAGTCATTAGGGCATAATTAGTCAAGTACTAGCGCTGTAGTGCCGGCTCTTTGGCACATAGCGCAGCGGTGATTTAGATAAACAGACAACGCGCAAAAGCAATACGCAGGCAGAGTGGCAAGGCATTCACAGGAGCCAATCCCAGCTCAGCAGGGGGTCGACACGTCTCACGAAAGTCGACAGACCGAAATGCCATTAACCAGTGTATAATTAGACACACGCCAAATAGTGAAAATAGCAGATCTACAAGCTCACAGCATTCCCCGATGTGACGGTGTTGTGAGCTTGTAGATTGGCTATTTCCGCACAGTGGGAAATGGGAACTGGCCCATACAATCAGAGTCTCAATACTGGCAACTATACTGGGAGCAACCCAGTGCAACTTCAGCGTGCTACTGTTGTCCTCTAAGCTAGTGGTGCATAAAGTGGGGTCTGAGGACCCCCAGGGATCCTTTCCCCAGCTAAATGACTGATAGTTATAGGAACCAAATTGACACTTACGGGTCTGAAACTCGCCAAGTTCAATAACGCCACCGATTTCACAAAGAGTGCACATTGGGGTTCCACTCCCAGAGATGAAAGGAAATCGAACACATATCGAACAGGGGGTCCTGCTCTAAAGCTGCCTCACCGGAGTCATTTGTTTTGGGTTTGTCAGAGGTGGGGTTGTCAGATCGATACCCCATCAACGGAGAAACGTATAAGAGGATATAAAGGCATAACATTCTATATTGGTTTCGACAGTGATTTTCTTCAGTCCAGTATGATGTCACTTTGACCATGTTAGTCCAACCGAGTGAGAGACATAAAACAACATCCATGACACTAACGCATTCACACAACATCAGCAGTCCACTCTATTACACCAAGCCACACAGTGTCTGCCCCGGGCCCACCCAGGGGGTCCTTGAAAGGGTAACAGGAAAGGGTAACAGGCAGTCCCCCCACACACACACCCAGTAAAATGAGGAACAGTTTAGGCATTTAAACAGACACCACACTAAAGCTGTTCAATTGGTGGTCCGTGGGGGTCCTTCACATGAAAACTGCTCTAAACGCTACTCAGGTGGAAGAGTGCATCACTGTGGATGTCTTCTATCACTGCATGCCTGGCTGACATCTCACAGTGGATGTCTTCTATCACTGCATGCCTGGCTGACATCTCACAGTGGATGTCTTCTATCACTGCATGCCTGGCTGACATCTCACAGTGGATGTCTTTTATCACTGCATGCCTGGCTGACATCTCACTGTGGATGTCTTCTATCACTGCATGCCTGGCTGACATCTCACAGTGGATGTCTTCTATCACTGCATGCCTGGCTGACATCTCACAGTGGATGTCTTCTATCACTGCATGCCTGGCTGACATCTCACAGTGGATGTCTTTTATCACTGCATGCCTGGCTGACATCTCACTGTGGATGTCTTCTATCACTGCATGCCTGGCTGACATCTCACAGTGGATGTCTTCTATCACTGCATGCCTGGCTGACATCTCACAGTGGATGTCTTCTATCACTGCATGCCTGGCTGACATCTCACAGTGGATGTCTTCTATCACTGCATGCCTGGCTGACACCTCACAGTGGATGTCTTCTATCACTGCATGCCTGGCTGACATCTCACTGTGGATGTCTTCTATCACTGCATGCCTGGCTGACACCTCACAGTGGATGTCTTCTATCACTGCATGCCTGGCTGACACCTCACAGTGGATGTCTTCTATCACTGCATGCCTGGCTGACACCTCACAGTGGATGTCTTCTATCACTGCATGCCTGGCTGACATCTCACTGTGGATGTCTTCTATCACTGCATGCCTGGCTGACATCTCACTGTGGATGTCTTATATCACTGCATGCCTGGCCGACATCTCACAGTGGATGTCTTCTATCACTGCATGCCTGGCTGACATCTCACTGTGGATGTCTTCTATCACTGCATGCCTGGCCGACATCTCACAGTGGATGTCTTCTAACCAACTCAAGCTCAACTTTTTCCCTTCATTGTCAATGCGTTTACAAAACAAACATTGAACTAAAGACAAACATTAAACCTGTGCATAGGAGGTGCTAGCGCCCCTCAAAAATATAACTTAGTGTAACTCGTGTTCAGGAGTCAAATATTCTGCTATTTTTGAACATTTGAGTAGCTGTACTTGGGTCGTATGCCTAGATTTTGGTGCCAATAATTTGTACTTTACGTAACAGAATATGTTTTAATATTGCGGACCGTTCAACGTCCGAGTCCTCCTTCCACCACTGAACACGCCGAGGCACACAGATCTCTCTGTGTCTATATGCACGTGAATTAGAACCAAACATACTCTGACACGAGATGCAGCAGTCTACAGTCTACAGTCTACACCATTCCAGCAGAGCAAGGCACACAGCTCTCTGTTTATCAGCAGTCTACAGTCTACAGTCTACCCCATTCCAGCAGAGCAAGGCACACAGCTCTCTGTTTATCAGCAGTCTACAGTCTACAGTCTACACCATTCCAGCAGAGCAAGGCACACAGCTCTCTGTTTATCAGCTGAGACAATCTGTGGCCGTCCGACGGTTTAGCCGTGGGCAACAACCAACCAACGCGACGGCAATCCTCATTGATAACAGCATTCATCGCTGACAACAAAGGTCTATGTATAGCAGACACTCAGACAAAGCCTCTCTCTCTCTCTCTCTCTCTCTCACACACACACATCACACACACACATCACACACACACACACACACATCACACACACAAACGCAAGCAAGCAAGAAAGCGCACGCACACACAGAGCTAAGTTAAGAACATGGCCACAGGCCAGACACAATAATCACCCCACACACAGTGATATGAGAGAGTGTGCATTTATAAAGGCAACCGTTGTGTTTATCTAAAGAGACGTGTGGAGAGGAGAGAGGGATAGAGAGAGGGATAGAGAGAGAGAGAGAGAGAGAGAGA